>NW_005054412.1:2171933-2189880 GCF_000277835.1 Geospiza fortis
AGGCCGGGCGGGTTCCCTCTGTGTCACACGATCCCAGCGCCGCTCCCCGCAGCAAGTGTGCTGGGTCGGATAACCACGCTAGTGAGGAGAGATGCTCGGTGTGCGAAATAGAAAAGGGGGTGTAAAATGGGGAGTTCCAGGGAAGCAGCAGTGCTGGTAGTACCTGACAGCTAGGAGGTCTTAATCTGAAGTCCTGGATGGGGTTGCGGGTCTAAAATAAGGCGGAAAGGGTTGAGTGAAGTCCAAAAAACCAGAGAAGCTGCCGTGAGTGCTCTGCGCTCTGATCGGGAGGAGCTGGAACGCGGTGCCGCTGCTGAGAGGCATCCCGAGGAGAACAGCGCTCCATTATCTGCTCGCCGAGGGGCTGCTGAAGGATGGGGTTTTAAGTCTGCGGTCTCGGGTAACTTAAAAGGTAACAGTATGTGTGAAAGGAGTCAGCCAGGAAGGATTTAAACCCATTCATGTTGCTTTAGATTATTTGTAATAATACCAGGAATTGAGGTAGGAACACGGACAGATATGAGAGGATTGTTATAAAGGTGAATGTGTTTGCTTGGGAAATAAAAATTTGTCAGCTGTTAATACTAATATATATATAAAGTTCTACTCAGCTTTAGGCAGAGGGGCTTGTAAAAGCAGGTTGGTGTCTTTTTCCTACCAGGAACACACTGTTGCTTAAGCAGCGTAGCTGATGAGGCCTGGTTGCCTAGGGAGGGATGTTCATTCTCCCTGTTAATTTCCACTGTGTCCTCTGGATCTCACCCTCTTGGCGAAGTCACCTGTAGTTTTTTCCTTCTGCCTGTATGCCCAGCTGACATCCATGTGCAGTGCCACCAGTCAAGAGATGTGTCATTACTCTTTCCAAATTCATAAGACACTCAAGTAAAACTGTGAAATTAGCGGTGACATTAGTCCTAATTAGGCTGTCTCTTCTACTTCTTGAATTCTCATGAAATTTCAGAAAATGTAGTGTCTTTTGAGATTTGTATCCAAATCTCCACTTGACTTGTCAAACTGGCAAAGGCTTCAAAATCTGTGAGGGGCATGCAGTGACAGACAAAAGGACGGAATAATGAAATTGTAATATAAACCTCACATTACTTAGGGTGGATTCCAGGTGACAACTGGACCACATATAACTCATGTTATTTTGTTGTCTATAATAAAGCATATTTATATTACAGTTAGACACCTCTGTGGGAGCTAAATTACTGTGAATCTCAGTAATTATAAATGGTAATTTTTTATCCAACAAAGATGTATCTAGCAGGGTGTCGCAGGCTGGTGAAAGATTAGGTGTTGTCTCTATATCATCCATACACCATCTGTGCTGTGCATTACTGCCAGGCAGCACAGAGCCATTAGGGGAGAGTGGGGTAACAACTCTGCCTGCCTTTTAGTGCTCTCGGCATTTTGCAGAGCAGCCTCTTAAATGTTCTGGGTTGATGTCAGAGCGTTCAAAGTGAGGAGGCAACAGACAGTGTTTTCTACACCTCACTGCTTCAGCCTTCCCTAAAATCTCATCTTTGGCGTTCTGTAGGAAAACTGCATATAAATACTTTTACCTGAGAATCAGTATTCCCCTTACTGTGTGTTCACATTTTCCATTCCCTTTTCCCAATTAAACAGCTTTGCTGTATTCCTCATTGTGTTCCTTTACTCTGCACATGATGTCACTTGTTTGTCTTCATCTGGAGGCATCTCATCTCCCCAGGCATGTCTGGGGGATTATATTATAAGAAAAACCAGAATCTTCATTTTGGATTTTTGACTTTTATAACAATTCATTAGAAAAGGAAGGGCACTCTGAGGAGAAACAGCAAAAACACTGTAATTATCTTGAGCACCTATAATGTCTTTTCAGGCTGTGCCATCTTATAGGTTGAGACTAAGCTCTCGGAAAACATCTTGGAATTTTGTAGGGGTGTAAAGTTTCAGGAGAAGCCCAATTAAATCTCTACACAGAGCTTTCAAAAACCACTGGGAAACAAGAATTTAAAGGTTATACAGTAACCTAATTTAAAGGTTACACAATATTCATCTCCTAGAGGGCAATAAATTAAATCTTGGCTGATTCCCTAGAGTACACTAACCAATGCAACTGAGCCACTATGGGGTTGATGGTGATTGTGAATGCTGGACAAAATTTCTAACATTCAAGGGAAAAAGAGGATCAGAGTGATAATTGTGATTTAGAATGACTGGATGAGCCCCTTTCTCTTCGGGTCAGCTAGATTTTGTAATTACATTTAATTAGGATATCTCTTAAAGCCACGGGTTAGAGAAAATCTGATTTTCTCATGTTTGTAGAAAACAGTTTTGAGAACTGTAGAAGGAAATTCTATCCCATCTGTCCTTTTGGATGTAGAAAGAGGGAGCTATGACAGCATAATGCTATATTTTTATGTTACTCTTTGAAATACTTGACTTTATTAAAAAGCAAAACCCATGATACCCTACATCACTGTGTCCTGTATTTGACAAATACCAGAAGCTGACAAAAATAGGAAATAGGTTGTGGTGTGTTTGACAGTGAATGGAAAGGGCCAGCATTAATTTTGTGTCATTCGAGTACCCCCCACCCCCATGAAAACCAGGAAGGAAGATGATGGTGAAGATATTATGAGTGGTATACTGGGAAAAATTATTGGGTTGCTGAAGGAGGAAGCCAGGGTATGAAGTGGAAAATTGAAGGACATTATAGAGGAGACAGGCTGATGTGAAGGAAGTATTGAGCTAGAATTTGTGCAAGAAAAGTCACTGCGTGGATGAGGAAGGAAATGGAGTGTATCTGAACTCTTTTGGCCTTATGTTCTATGATTGGTCTAATAACAGTGGCAGTTCTTCATCATAGTAAATAACAGTACTTAAGTCCCTTGCAAGCAAATTAGAATACCTCTGTTACTACAAGGATGCTGAAAGCTGAATTTCCAGCCTGAAGTGATTACTCACAAGATGTGCATTCATGCTGGCTTCAGGGCTGAGACCTGGTCTGTCATTTAATGAACTGGCCTGCACACTTGTAAAGATCATGTGATTTGTGTGGAAGATCTCTAAAGCTCAGTATATTTTAGAGTAGGAAGCTGGATTTTTAAAAATTTGACCTGTGCATCATTTGGCCTTAAAGATGCCTATTTTGATGTCTTAACAAATATTTGGAAGCTACTCATAACAGAAATTTTATAGCACGACTTCTATTGAGAAGGAGTTTTCTCTCACTGACAGAGAATGATACGAAAGAGCAGTTTGGATTAATTTGGTTTCTTCATTTCTCAGTTTCCAAGGAAACATGCTTGAAATTAATGTCTGGAAAAATAATTTGGGGTTGCAAATGGTAATTTATTGTTTGATTATATTAATAACAAATAGTTTTCCTAATTTGGGCATTTTGACACACTTGAGAGCAGAATATTGTCACACTGTATTTTGGAAGAGAAGGCAACTCTCAGAGGAGCTAACACAGCTTTATTTACCCAAATTTTCCACTTCTCATTTCTTCAATTAATGGCCTATCAACAATGAAGGACTAGAGAATTTTTCAGAAAATTTCAAATTAACATATTCAAATTATTTGGTATGATGGCAAGACAGGGCACCTTTCTGCTTGACTCTTGCTTGCTTTTTCAAAATGTACCAAGAATGAGTGTTCTTCAGCTGCTGCATTACATTTACTTACACTTTGGTAGCACTCAAAGATCAACTATTTGCTCAGTTGTGACAAGTTCTGTTAAACATGTGATTTTTCAAATTCCTAAGATACCACATGCTACATTAGCAGAGATTAAAGAGGAAGTTGTTAGTACTAAGAGCTGACACTTCCTTTTTTTCCTGATATTGAAAACTGTTTTAAAGTAAATTGTGAATATCCACAATGATATAATTTTGTACTAATCAGAGCTCATCCATTTTTTTAATTTTGATGCAAGAAAATCCTGTTTCCATTCACTGAAGGCCAGGATCATGGGAATACATAGAAATTACATTCTTAAATAGTCTCAGTTGTTTCCAGTGCCTGGAATTGATCATACCTTTTAAAAGTTTGCATTTCTTAGCAGAGTCTTTTGTCCAAGAGAGCCTTATTCCAGCAATGAGATTTCAGGCAGGACTGGCAGCTTCTGACTTGTGAGATGTGTGAACTGACCTCTGCCAGTTTCTGTTGGTTGGGCTGAGGTGGTAGACTGAATGGGAGGTGATGGTGGAGCTACTTTGGCATCTGTCAGAAGTGACAAGGGGAGTAAGTTAGATAACTGCAGAACACCAATTCAAAACATGCCAGATGCAGATTCATCCTTGGGGAATAATGGAGGAAATGCATTTTGAAAACAGTTTTCATTTCTTCATGGAGTGAGGCACCATCTTGATGTACTCATGTTCACCATCCTTCAGATACTTACACACTGTTCAGATGTCTTCCTCAAACTGTTTGCTGTGCACTTGAATCTAATTGTACTGATTTTTCTGGCAGGAGAACCAAAAGGTAGAAATTGGTTGCCGAAGTCTGAATAAATAAAACTGTAATTGCTTGTCCCCTCTAAAGGACTCTAGCATTCAGTGCAGTTTTCAGTGGCTGCTTGCCTCTGTCATTTTTACCAGTGCAAAGAGGGATGCAAAAAGATGATGATTTATAACACTTTGCACAAGTGACTTTTCTAATAGTACAATTTGATTTAAAGCAATTTTGAATAGGGTCACAGGTGATTGGAAATAAACCTTAATGAAGCATTAATAGTTGCTTAACAGGAATTACAATACTAGACCAAGCACAGAAATTATTTTCCCCATGCTATAACATTTGACAAAGCACCCAGAAGATGTTACCCACTAAATATGCACTACAGCAGCTTCATCTGCATGCTGCTTCCCTGATCTGCACTGGTGAATGACATAGCTGTGACTTGAATAAGACATATGGGAATTGAACTTCAGTCTGCTTGGCTGGATTTGTGTGTAGCAGCATGACCAAAATAATGGCCCACAAATCCAGTGTGTTTCCACTTGTTAAGATTCTGGAGACTTCTCATTTTAGAAGCAAGACTTCTCATGCTCACCTGGAGACTGTGAAGAGTGTTAATAAGCCTACCATGTGTTAACACATGGGCTGTTTGAAATTCTAGAAAAAAATACTGTCTCTGACTGTTATTATATCTCAAATCAAACGTTCTGTCTCAGTAGCATGTGGTCTGGATGGATATTATTGCATAATATCAAATAACCAGTAAGAGGCTTTTCTCACTTAGATTTCACAGCAAATAGTGATTGTTTTTCATAGCTGTTACATCAGTGGGAAAAAAGCTTCTTCAGAATGGGAGGTGAGACCTTCTTAATGAATGAAAAATCTTAATAGAAAGTACAGGACTGAGGTGATATGATGAAGCTACTTGAGGAAGAGTGATTGAAAATATGTATGTGTGTGTTGCTTATATAAAACTATATGTGTGTGCCGCCCTTTGCTGCCTGAAACATCATCACATTTCCAGGAACTCTAGAAAGGAAATAGGGTATAATTAGACCTTGCTTTCATGTCTGTGCTTAGAATCCAGGTGACTTAGGCAGGTGTCCCTTGGCTTACTTTTTTTTTCAAATTTATTATGAATGATGAAACTGATTTACCCGTAGGCTAAATAGCGAAGCAACAAGCAGGAGAGGCATTTCACCTGAGGGCAAAACACTTGTCCCAATAAATCAGTTGGACAAAGAGGTGGAAGTTGGAAAGGTAGCATGAAGTGGACAGGCTTCAGCCTTAGCCCCTGATGGCTTTGGAATGTGTTGGTTGCATTTATCGAGGGCATGTGTGCCTACACAGCCCTGTGTCTTTTCAGCCTTCTTCTCACACCTCGCTCATGGTAAGCTGTAACACAGAGCTCCAGATCACCAGATTTTGCTTTGCACTTAGGAGTCCTCTGGGCTGGAAGGGGGGTGAAGGTCTAATACAGTCTGCTTCAGCAGCTGTAGTAGCTTTTGTTTCTCATTTATCTGGGTTAAAATCAGTTTTACAATCTGCTATGTCGTCCTGCCTCCTGTTCCTCTACATCCCTCTGGTGTAAAGGATTTACCCCCTTATACAGCATCTTTCAGTATCAAACAGAAAACAGTGAATCTCATTTTTACTAAGTGTGAACTGGTGATTGTAACTGCGAGGATGAAGCAGTAAGAATCAACAAGCACTTTTTTAACTTTTATGAACAGTTAAAGATGGGCCGAAGTGCATATGCTTCTTTAGAAATGTCAGAAATTTCCACTTCTTCCTTAGACCCAGATGTGCAGCAGAAGTTTCTAGGCTGTCCTTCTGATGGCATTAATTCTATACCTGAAGTTACCATACATTGCACAGGGCTATAATAATCTCCTGCTCTCTATTGCTTGTGCTCATTTCATGTAAGTGCTTAGTGTGTCACGTCCTAAATTAAAACTGGCTATTATCAAAGGCTCTGTTTTCTTATGCAATGCAATCTTTGTTAGAGGTGTCATAGTTTTTAGGGCTATTAACAGAAAATACAAACCTGAAAACTCCTGAGTTTGCATAGATAAAAATTGCCTCTTGGAAGCTGTGTCTTCATTAGAGAATATAATTATGAATACTGATAAAAATATATACTACAATACATATTTGCTTTCAAACAGATCTTTTTTCCAAGGATCTTGTTTAAATACTCATTTTAATTGTGATATAAGAAAAGAATGCTTGAATTTAAAAACAGTTTTGTGTTTAAAAAGTCATTAGTAATGGCTTCCAGACCTACAGATGAAGACTAATGTGAAGGAAGGATAAAATTATTTTTTTAGTATTTTCATATTAAATATATCTCTTATATTCTTAATGCTTTGTAAGCTCTTTGTTAGCACCATGTTGTTTACCATCTTGTCTATGTCCCCAAAACTGATTTAAACAAGTGGTACTAGAAGATCCCAGGAAATCAGAGCAGAGGAGTTTTATACCCCCAAAGAAGACTACAAACTTCCTTGTATGTATGAAGCACTGGAGACTCATTCAGTATATGATCTCAGCGCTTTTTGGATATTTCTGGTCTGGGACAACATTTCTCTTATGCTCAGTGGAGCTGATTTTAGAGAGCTGAGGGCCAATTTTACACTAGTCAGCAAAAGGAGAGTGTTTCTTTATTTATCTGCTTTCTTATCCAAGGTGCAGAACTGATTCATAGAGGGGGAATGGTAGCAGAAATGTGAGAGATGTCTCAGTTAAAACACTTTTGTCATCATGAGCCGCACTTTTGGGTCTGTGTCCTTTTTGGATTTCATAGTCTCCCAGCTCCTACTTCATCCTATACATCTGGGAAACTCTATCTCATCAAGGATCACCTAGCATTGAAAAGTGAAGCTGAGGGACTCCTTCCCTTTTAATAAGTGTTTTGTAACAGAAGTGTCAGAGAACATTTGTCTGATGTGGCAAAGAGCACTTTACTCTGATGTAATCCTCTCAGTGGCTGTCAGAGTGAAATAAGAGTTGGATTCTGAGTGGCTATATATGGTGAATTTTAAGATTTATGGCATCAATGCTTTTCCCTATCACAATAAATACTGATAAGTGCAGCATTCAATAACTCTTTTGCATTCAAATTGTGTATAGTTTCATCTATATATGCCATTTTTTAAAAATTTAAGTTTAGTTTCCTCTCATCTCTTAATTTTTTTCTTACTTCAAATGCCTCCAGTGATTTAAGTTTAGTACTGTTTGTGTTGAAAAGCAAGACATTCCTGGGTAGCTGGATCTTTTCTGGGCAGCAGAGTCATGTGGAGAGGGATCAGATGTAGCAAAGCTACCTTGAACCCTGGAGGTCCAGAGGGATGTCACGCTGCAGTCACAGCTCTGCTTCCCTTTGAATAGGTACAGTGTGAACTCTCCTTGTTCAGCCAACTGCTGCTGATTGATGTAAAAACATTAAAGCTTTACAGGCTGTGTCTGAAGTCTTGTTTTATTGCTTATGCCACTTCCTTAGCAAATAAATTCCCTGCCTAGTAGGGCTTGGATAACCCTTGGCCATGCTCCCAAAGCAAGGGGAAATGCCGGATCCTAAAATTGTGGCTGGTGTCAGTTTTGGTGGCACGATTCCTTGGTTATTCTATGCATCTGTCACTGCAGAATGACAGATGGTGCTTTGTCCAGTGCCTGGAGCTGTTTGAAGTGCCCAGATCTTCTCTTTTCCTTTTCTCAGTTTCATGGGTATTGTCACATAGGGACCACCAGGGTCATTGTGGGTGCTGAGAGACTGCAGCAGGAGCAGCTCGTTACCTGGAATTTTATGAGGCCATCACAGGATATGATGGGGGAAATACGAGTTAGGACCAAGGTCAGCAGTGACTTGTAATTGATGCCACAAACCCTGGGGGCATTTTTTAAATGCCAAAGGGTCTCTGAAGGAGTATATGGTAGATTTGCTCCAGGCAGTCAGTGTGGAGGCTCTTGTAACAGACGTGTGGGCCCTGAGAGTGTATAAGAGACATTAATTGTTAAGTGGAAATAAAATCCAAGGACAGCTGTTACCTTTAATAGTGCTATCAATAAGGGCAAAAATATCTCTAGTAAAAGTGAACTCCTCTCTTGAGATACCTTTTCCCTTGCAGTGAAAGTCTCCCACATGTTAGAGAAGTGATTAAAGAGCTAAAGAGCTGCCATGAACATTTTGTTAATTCCTTTGTGCTGTGCTGCTTGGTGAACCTTTACAAACGAGATTATTTACTCTCCAGTTCCTCCATTGTCATTCCCTTGCCCCTTTCTCTGTGTGGTAGCAGAAACAAAGCAAAAGTAACTAAAATGTCAGCTTCTGAAAGGCATAATTTCATTCAGTTACACAATGTTATTATCAGTTCACACAGAACAGAGCTGAAAAATAATACAGGAATAAAACACAGATAGAGAGAAGACAGCAAATGGCAGGGAGCATTGAAAAAATGTTTAACCTTGAAAGAGTAGAACATCTTCCTTTTTCACACTGAACTCTTTAGTTTTCTGTCTTGACTTGCAGTGAGGTTATAAAATAGTACCATTACAGACATTACAATTACACTGTGCTTCAGGAAGTGGAGGGCTGGTTGCAATCCCTAAAACTCTGGGTTAAGGTGCAGAGAAAATTCCCAGAACATTTTTGGGTGTTCCTAGCTTTTTCAGGGAGGGAGGACTGTCTTGTAGGAAATACTTGCACTACTTTCACCTTTGCTTTTATTAATGACTTTCAAATTATAAATTAAGGCATTAAATAAAAAATAATTTTTCAACTAGTGTGCACAACCAGCATTGCAGCATTTTATCTTACACATGATGGGTATTTTGGTCCTTGCTTTTGGTACATTTTTAGGCTGCAGAATGAGTAACGCTGAAATACTACTCATACCAATGAAGAAATCATCTTGTTTGACTTTTCAGAAAGTGTTGATATTATGGATTTCTAATGAATGGAATAATAAGAGAGAGCAGCTCAAGCCATGAATATGTTTTGGTGTAGCCTTGTTTTTAGAATTAAGAGACTCTCTTTTGATAAATAATGTAAGGCATCTATGTGTTTGAATGCAGAGACAGTTCTACATTCAGTCCACCATCACCAACATCTATCATACTGAAGTACTTTTTATAGATTTATGCAAAAAGGAAGGTGTCTAACTTTACTTTCTGTTCCATTATTCATGTGTTGACCTGAGATTACCTTTGTTGATATTGCAGTGTGCCTCCTGAACAACCTTTATTCAGAGCAGAAAAACCAAGTGTTTTTATCCTGGGCAAACAATGAATAATGCACAGTATTTTAGAACTATCCTAAGGGCACATATTTATTGTAAAACACTAAACACTGAAAATGCTGAATAATACGGATTTCTGCAACAGTTTGAAAGTCCCTGTTTTAAAATACATCATCCTCATCAGCCAGTTCTGTCTGATCAATTTTATCTTGTATTTCAAGTAGGAAGATAACATAAAAGAAGATTACCTTTCAAAAGATCTGTCTGAGTTAGATTATCTCCTATTAGGATTTCTAAGGCTGAAGTGTTTGTTGCTCAGTTGTTTGCTGATAAAAGGTACAAGGGAATGTTCTCTGCTGCTATCAGGCTGATAATGACCTTAAAAAACTTCCCTGCATTGCAGACGATTGAACTGCACTTGGGATTTTCAGTGTTCACCTTCCGTTCCTGCCCCTGTGTTTCCTTAGTCATTGATTACATACTAGCTCTGAGGGACAAGAAACTATTTTATTCATTGTGTTCTGTCAAAAAATTATGTTGTAAAGCAAACTTTAGGTTTTTTAATATTTGCTTGTTAAGGAGATCCCAGTAACAACAGAGTAAAAATGTTTAGCGCAGCACAAAAGCAATTCTCCTTTCAGTTCTTCATGGTGGGCAATTATCTGAACAATATTTGTCCAGGCACAGCTGTTTGTTCTGATCTTCTTTTCTTTTCTTTTAATTCAAAATTAAGCAAATAGCCATGGAAATAATTATAAAGAATTACAGACATTAGAGGCAAAAAAGCCCCACAAATCTTTTCAACTCCTCAGATATTTTATATGCTAAGAAACTTTGCTGTGTCAAATAAGGGGACACTTCTGAGACTGAAAAAAAGAAAATGTCACTTTCTGTGATTGGAAGGTCAAGAAAGAGGATCTGGGGAACCTCAGATCAGTCAGCTTCCGGTTGGAACTTGGAAAGGTGACAGATCAAATAATCCTGTAAACCATTTCCAAACATATACAGAGGACAAATAGATGACTGGGAGCAGTCAGCATGTTTTTAACTTGATAGCCTTCTTGAGTGACTTGACTGCTTTTGTGGATGAAGAGTGAGCAGTGGATGCTGTGTATCTCAACTTAAGAAAGTATTTTGACACTGTCTCCCAAAAGGTCCCATAGAAAATCTGATGAAATATGAGCTAGATAAATGAACAGTAAGGTGGACTGAAAACTGAGCTGCTCAAAGGTTGAGAGGCAAACAGGCCAGCTTGGAGGCCAGTCATTAGTGAAGTAATCCAGGGGATGGTACTGGATCCAGCACTGTCTAGTGTCTTCAACAGTGACCTCGACAATGGGACAGTTTCCAGAAGACACAAAACACTGAGGAGAAGGCACCAGTTGGTTGTGTTGCCATTCAGGGGGACTTTAACAGGCTGGAGAGATGGGCTAACAAGGACTTCACATGGTTCAGTAAAGGAAAAAGCCAATCCCTTCCTCTGTATGGAGGAATCTGCCATGTACCAGTACACACTGGGGACCCACCCACTGGAAGGCAGCTCTGAAGGATTTGAGAGTCCTTGTGGAGGGCTAACAGGTTCATAGCCAGCAATGTGCCTTTGCAGTAAAAAACAGCAAAGCTTCCTGGGCTGAGGTAGGAAGAGTGTTTCCACAAGGTCAAGAGACATGGTCATTCATCTCTGCTCAGCCCTGGAGAAGCACATCTGGAGTGCTGGGTCCGTATCAGGGCTCCCCAGGAGAGGACAGATGTACATGCTGAGGTGTGCCTAAGGAAGATGTCCATGAAGATCCTTCAGGGCCAGAAGCACCTGACATGCAGGAGGAGGATGTGAGAGCTGGGACAGCTCATCCTGGAGAAGGCTCAGTGAGGATCTTAACAATGTGTTTCAATTCCTGTTGGGGAGGAGCAAAGAAGAGAGAGACAGACTTTTCTTTGTCATGCTCAATGCCAGGACAGGAACACAAATTTAAATGCAGGAAATTCTGTTTAAGTGTAAGCAAAATAAAAACCCTTTACTTTTTGGTTGTCAAACCCTGGAAGAGGCAACCCAGAGATGTTGTGACATCTTCATTCTTGAAATATACTCAAAACCAAGATGGACATGATCCTGGAAGACCTGCTAGTTGCTCCAACTTGAGTTCATATTTTGGATTAGATCTCCAGAGGTGCCTTCCAACCTCAATTTCTCTTTGGTTCTGTGATTCTGTAATCTCTATTTGCATAATTTTTCCTTTATTGCTTTTTAACAATCTCTCTTGCATTTTTTGCAACTTATCAGAGGAGGATGGGGCCATCAGGATGTACAAATTAAAGCAAAAAAATAGCAGTTTTTAAAAGATCAAATAGCTTTTAAGAATGTACCATATCACTTTGGTGTTTGAGATATTTTAGTCAGAAAAAGGATAGGTTTTTTTTCTTTCATAGTCATAGGCAGTTCTGTTACTACACATGGAAACCCAAAAAATACAGAATTGAATTAATTTGTTTATTTTAATAAATGTCATACTTTAAATATTAATCTGTTAGAGCAGATTGAAAATTAATGTGGAAAAGTGTCCTTCTGTCATTATAAATGAAATCTGGGTGGGCAGACAAGGCTGGATAAAGCTCAATTTCTACTTTATCCCAAAGTTCAAGAGGACGTGAGTTTTAAGTGAGGATTTTGTCAAGGAGAGGAAAAGATGGCAGACTGTGTCTACATTATCCTAGGGAAGTGCCTAGAGTGGAGTAGTCAATACCAGTTTTCCATCTCATCCTCAGTCTTTAGCCAGTGCAATGCACATGGTTTGTTACTGAGGTGCAGCAGTTTGTATGTCAGGAGAAGCTGCACGGGAGGAAATTGCCTCTTCAAGGCAGGCACGTGAAGTCTGGATGATGGCTAGCTGCCTGAACATCTGTTTGCAGAGGCAACACATATTTTAGGTGGCACAGCAGCCTCGCTGGGGTGCTGGCCTTCAACTTTTGCCCCAGTATGTCATCACCCCTCTGCAGTACCAACAGTGGGACTGCTTTGCTCCTCCCCTGGCATTCCCATCCATTGTGCTAGTGTGGTTGTGTGCAGAGTCCTGGTGTGTCTGAGGCAGGACATTTCCTATAGCACCTCCAACAGCCAGACCTAACTTCACCTGCACAGATACAGGCAGAGAAACCACTGATACAAACATCAAGCTGCTGTAGCTCCTCTGCCCCTGGACTCCTGCTCTGCTGTCACCAGGCACATGCTGAACCCAGGAGGCTCCAGGGAATGTGCAGGACAAGTAGGACAGTGTCTACCGAATTAAGGCACGCAGTGAGTTGGTCAGTACTGGAAAGTAGGTCGACCGTGTCACTATCTGAGAGAATCTTTTGGTACCTAAATGGAAATACGGATACCTTGAGGCAGAATCCCATGCTGAAGTCTGTGCTGTGAAGATTCAAAACTTCACAGTTGGGCTCATTGCCACAGTAAAATGACCTTATTATTCACTTCCTGCTTTCATGGTGGTTCAAATATATCCATCATATTTTGGAGGCTGGGTGGGCCTGAAGCACACGCTCAGTCTCACCATCTCAGCTCTGAAATGTTAACTCTTCAGGCTCCTCATTTTCAGTGATTTTCCCACACACTCGTTTTTTCTCCGTTTCTGGATCTTCCTCATTGTTCCAAACCCCTTTGATGACACTTCAGAATGATTTATGAACTAGAGCTTCTTATCTTTATGAAATATTGAAACAAATTAAAAGTTTGCTGAAAGCTTTGCTTTATTCTCTGTCTGAGAGATTGATTCTTCTGGTTATAACAGGTCAGCAACTCATATGCAATAAAGTCAATATATAGCTAAGGTGGTTGTGAAAACATAGGTAATAACAGGGCCTTGTTCCTTCTTACAAGTGCCTCAGTGCCATAAATACTCCCCATAAGCATGTGCTTGCCCATGCTGCCCAGATGCCTATGCTTCATAAAACCTGGTGCAATGAAAACTGAATTGGCTGCTTTCAAGGGTTGTTCTGAGAGCTTCATTATTTAATTCTTCTTTCAGTCTGGGCTCTGTTGCTTACACAGGAAGTTTCACTTGAATTTTAGTGCCTTAAAATATAGTAAAAACACTGCTCAGGTCTTGCAGTCCTGAGTAGTGACTTTATATGTACAAAGAGACATTCACCTCTCTGCAGAGCTCATATATTACTTAAATCCTACAAGATTAATTTAGATTTACACATTGCTTAGACTGTTCTGGCTTTCTCCCACCAAAGACTTCCAGCCTTGGGAGAAACACCTCGCCACAAAGATTTATCCTGAAATAGGTGGTACAGACCAAATGAGTCAAAGATCCTTTCCCTTAATCGATATATATATTAGATGGAGATTAGATAAACTGACTCTCTGAGGGAGGGGGGTGAATAGTAGACATGTATTTGCTGTCTTTGTCAATTTCTGAATGTATACAAGGTCAAATATTTTGAGCAATGCTTACTCTTCACCAATGGTTAACTAGAATTCCTCTGGCAGAATTGATTTGGTCTAAACTGAATCTTCAACAAAGGAAGTCACACACACAGAGCATTGTTTGGAATTTCCACCTGGAATGAGGAGAGGAGTTCAATGAAAAATGCACAATTCCAGCAGATGGCATCAGTGAATACTATTGAAAAAATATTGATTGTCAACTGCAACATTCCTGTGTATGTGATTCCTTAACTCTGATGCCTGCAGAGCTTTTTTTTGAATGGAACAAAATAAAACATGCTAACCTATGAAAACATAATGACGATGGAGGCTAGCCAGGTCACACCTGTGGGGAAAGAAGATTCAGAACAAAGAGCATTGAAATAGTCTTTCCTTTCTTCCCTTTCTTCTGACCACTTTTCATTATTTTCCATTATTTTGTTATAATTTTAATGTATCTGTAGTGTATAGATACCAATTTTATGTTAGAAACAGCTCCTCGATATTCTCTGCTGTTACACTGCCTGGTTATATATCGTATATTGTGTGTTCCCATCTGTTACGCAGCAAGATGTGAATAAGTTGTAAGAAGTTACTATAGAAACACAATTAATGCACAGCATGGGTGGGCTTGTGATTCCACAGAGATCTGGTCTTCCAACCAGAAATGCTGCAGTAAACCTGAAGCAGAAACCACCTGCAGATCTCTTCTGTAGTATGAAAAACCGTCGTATTTCCCAGCATCGTGACAAACTGATTGAGGTATGCATTCATTTCAGACTGGTGTCCTTGGTTCTGTATTAATATCTGTCCCAAAGTACTGATGGAAGAATGTGGGCAGCACAAACTGCACAACTCAGATTTTAATCACTTTGTGCTGTGTTTCAGAGCAAGGCTTTTACTGTTCACCAAGTGGCAATGCCGTGGAGTGGAGAACTGCAACAAGTAGCTGAGAGCCATTGAAAGAGCCATTTATGTCAAGATCCCAGCACCTGTGTCTTGAGTTTGTGTGGCAAGGATTTAGCAGTGGGAGGGTGACGGGGGTACCTTGTGTGAGAAGCTGCCAGAAGCTTCCTTCATGTCTGACAGAGCCAATATCAGCCAGCTCCAAGATGGACCTGACACTCATCAAGGCTGAGCCCATCAGCAACAGTGGTAGCAATTCTGGGATAACAGTATTTAAGGAGTGGGGGGGAGAATGGAAGAACAACAGCAGAGAGAAGAATTAAAATATGCAAAACAGCCCTGCAGACACCAAAGTCAGTGAAAAAGGAGGGGGAGGAGGTGCTCCAGGTGCCAGCAGCAGTGTTCCCTTGCAGCCCGTGTTGAAGCAACTGACCCTGTAGCCCATGAAGGTGCATTGTGGAGTAGATATCCATTGCAGCCCCTGGAATATCTCATGCCACAGCAGGTGGATGCCCAGAGGAGACTCTGACCCTGTGGAAAGCCTATGTTGGAGCAGGCTCTTAGCAGAGACCTGTGGCCCTGTGGAGAGAAGAGCCCATGCTGGAGCAGGTTTTGCTGGCAGGACTTGGGAGCTCACAGGGGACCCTCGCTGGAGCAGCCTGTTGCTGAAGGATTGCACTGCATGGAAGGGATCCATGCTGGAAAAATTTGTGAAGAGCTGCAGCCCATGGGAAGGACCCATGGAAGGCTGCCTTCTGTGGGAGGAACCATATGCTGGAGCAGAGGAGAGTGTGAGGAGTCCTCACCCTGAGGAGGAAGGAGCAGTTAGACAACATGTGATGAACTGAGCACAGCCTCCATTCTCTGTCCCCCTGAGGGGAGGAGGGGAGGAGGAGGGAGAGAACATTGAGAAAGTTGAGCCTGGAAAGGAGGGGTCGGGGAAATGTGTTTTTAAGATTTGGGTTTACTTCTTGTTATCCTGCTCTGGTTTGATTTGCAATAAATTCAGGTAATTTCCCCAAATCAAACCTGTTTTGCCCGTGACAGTAATGGCTGTCTGGTGTCACTCTGCCCAGCTGAGAGGGGGAGTGATAAAGCAGCTTTGATGTGTGTCTAGCCCACCAAACCTAGAAAAAGGCTCTTGCTTAGAAATACAGTTTGGAACAAACAATCCATCAGTCCATACAGATATAAGAATCACTGCTGTCTGCTGCTTTCCAGGATGGATTTTACTGAAGGGAAAGACAAACACAAAATACATATCCAGTGTCAAATATGTCAACAACAGGACTAATATGTCTGTTGATAGCATGCAATGAACCCCATGATATGGCATGGTAAACTTTTCATCTACAATTTTATTTTTATGCTGTCCACAGTATTTAATATCAAAAACTCTAATAAAGAACAAATATACTTCCATTAGACAATCAGCAGCTATTTAAGAAATCGATTTTACAGTTTACTGAAAAAGAGCAATGAGATACTCCATCAATAATATACTTACATGTTTAGCTAAACCTGGCGTAGCACAAAAAATAATTTAACCCTTTGTTTGTGGCATCAGAATTCAATTGCTATGGGGCTAGAAACCTCCTTATTTCAAATGAGAGAGTGAAAATTGGTGTTAGGATATAAGAGTGGAAGTGTTGCCAAATGGGTCTTCTGTGACCATGCGATGATCCGGGGTCAAGTTCCCTGGCTCTGGCCAGCAGAATATTGGATCACTGCAACATTTGGCACACAGGCAGCCAGACCTGGAGAGAGCTGCAACAGTGTCTGGGCACTGCTCAGGTTAGAGATACTGCAGTGGCAGCATTCCAGCCAGGAACAAGCTGGAAGGATCTCAGGCAGAGTGTGTGAGACCTGGCAGGCCTATGGCACTATACAATATATTCATGGCACTATATAATAAATACACAGGAGACCTCTGATTTCTTGCTTGGATTCAGCTCTTCATATCTATAAGCAATGAATTAATTTTACCTCTCTTTGGTCATTTGCAAAGCTGAAGATCTGAGCCAGTCATGCCTTGTCTGTCTTTATAGCCAATGTAGTCAACAGATGGCTTTGGGACATGACTCACTAGGCCTCTTTGGATATCTTCTTCAGAATTAGGTAAATTGTACAACTCATTGACTACAAAGAGAGAGCAAAGTGACCATTTCATAGACATTTGCATTGTAAACCCCTGAAGTCATGCAAGATAAAATCTTTCCTATGTGAAGTTAACAAGAAGAGAGCAGAGTTTACAGGTTTGACTAATTTGAGCAAAGACAGGGGAAGTAATAATAGGTTTCATATGCTTTTAAAGGGTTAATTGCCCTGCAACAGTGTCACACTATTGCACCATAAGCTTGCAAGGAAGTAGGATTAAGCCACAGCAAGTATGAATTTGGACCCCCAATTCTATTGGCTCCATTATTCTTTATTTGGGAACAACTGCTGGACAGGATGTGGTGCAATCCTTGGGAAATATCACATTTTGAAATATACCATTCAAAATAACAGAAGCACTTATTAGTTCCTGTGCCAAAATAAAAAGGAGATAGACTAGACTAGACTAGAAGAGATTACTTCAGTTGGAAGGGACATAGGGCAATCAGAGATGAAATTTTAAGAAAATAGTTCCTAGTGCATATAAAGGGCATGTTATGAGATATTAAATCAAAGGAGGCTTCACTTAAGCATTTGGTGGCTGCTTATGTCCTTTCAGTCCCTGATAACAATCCTGCTGGTAGTGGCCACAGTCACCAGTGGTTTCCTTCAGGTCACTCCACTATGCAGTAGTCAGAGCTGGCATGTGTTTTTGTTTTCACAAACATTATGAGGATGTTTATGTGGTCTTACTGATTGTATTCACCATCTGCTGGTAAGTAAGTGGAGAGTAGATGATTTGAGTTTTATTTTTAAAGATGTAGG
>NW_005054412.1:2189909-2190982 GCF_000277835.1 Geospiza fortis
TAAAGAAGAAGGTGCTTGAAAAAGTCAGTTGAAGAAGATGCTTTCGTTATTGGAATAGAATAAGCAAATATAAGTATTTTAGGATTATTATAGACTAAAGGACCAAAATCAGAAGGAAAAGTTAAGCCTAAAGATTTCTCATCAAGAAGAACAATTCAACCATTTAGAGAGGCAAGAAGTATTTGAGTATTTATCCTGGCTGGCCTGAATTGTGAAAGCATGACACTCCCAAAGCCAGGGGTTGTAATTCAGAGTCACCTGGTGTTACTGGCCTGTAGCTGTGACATATTGTGAAGGAAAAGAACATGCTTTATGGCAGCTAATTAAGATGACTATTCAGCACACATCCTATCTTCTCTATGAACATAGATGGTTTTTATTCCTGTCCAAAAATATAATCACTTTTCTGTTTCTTAACTCACTTCCCACTTTTGGGAACATATGAATGAAGTATTCTACTTCTGCCTGCTAAGCTTAAGGCTAAGTAACTCCCAAGCAAGCAAACATGTTTATTTATTCCACTTCAGCCAGAAAAAAAAAAAAAGTAATGTGATATGAAATGAGGGAGCAAAATGAAGATCTGTGTAAAACAGTGGAATATTTTGTCTATTTTTTCAGAAATTAACATGGAAAAGGAACACCCTGGGATGGTTTTGGACATTTATACATACACCCATCCACTTAATTAACTCCTTTTATTTTGCATATATACATGTACAAGAGGTTCCTCCTAGGCTGAAAAATTCTTCCATTTGCACCTAGAAGCTCAGTAATTTCCAGGTATCTGTAAAATATATAAATGTCATGATTTGCAAATAAAGTATATGAAATGGGGGATTTTGTAGTTAGCAAATTTTTAATTATGCAAACAAGCCTTTTTTAGATGATAGGTATTAAAAAACTAACTTCTGGAAAAATTCCTGACTATATTGAGTAGAAATGATCCTATGATTGTTTACCACACTGAGCTTTTTTACTGGAAGATTGTGTTGCAGGGAGGTACATTTAGCCTGAATTTCCTTTATGGTTATGCCATTCTGAAATGATGCAATATCCATTAAGGGAGGCACAAG
>NW_005054412.1:2191042-2209099 GCF_000277835.1 Geospiza fortis
TAAAATCTTGTTGTTATAAACCTTGGCCAGAGGGCCTTCTGACTAACAAAGGAGTCAGAACGGAAAGCATGAATAAGCCCAGAACAGGCAGAGATAAAAGGCAGCTTCGGCTATCAGAATCAGAAGAGAGGAAGGCTTAAGACAAGAAAGCAAGGTTTGTATAACATTACAAACATGCAAACAAAACCAGCAATGGCACTGAGAGCCTTAAAAGTGTTCAACTTTATAAAAAACCTAATGGTGATGCTGCCGTGAAAGAACACTTTGTGTACTGAGTATATTCAGTTAGCATTTCCTGAAGTGTCTGAAAGACAAGCTTCATTCTGCATCATCCCACTCGACCTTCAGTCTGCAAATTCAGTGTCAGGAGTGCATGTGCTGGAGGATTAGCAAAGCCAGCAAGGTCAGAAACAGTGACAGAACTTCCATCTTTTGCATAATTTGTCTATATTGAAAAAAAAAAAAAAAAAGCAGCCACGGAAACAGTTTATTTGGTTAGCTGTGATCCAAAAACAGAGGAGAAACTGCTGACATACTCAAAGCCAAGGGTAGATACCTGACAGAGGGAAAAATGGTGACAGAAGCCTGTGAGTGAGTCCATTGCAGGAGACACTGCAGATACTGGCATATCTTTACTGCATTGTATAAATTTCACCTCATCTGCTGGACAATAGCATTTCAAGAGATTTGGTACAATATCTGCACAGATGATATTTCAGGGAAAGATGCATGAATTATTGGAAGAGTGACAGGAACTGAATTCCTGTCAATGAGGCTCTAGGAACATGAAAACAAACTCTATGATATTCTATGATTCAGTTGGTATAACTTGGAATTGGTTCAGAGCAATGGCAAGAGAGTGTGTAAAAAACATTATTTGATCATGTTTTAGAAAAGGGAAACATCACAACTGAACCAAAAAGAAAAATAACCAAGACAGGTGATCCACTTGGATAAAAGGCACTTGGGTTGTGTCACTTTGAGATGACTTTGATGAAAGGAGAGAAACAATGATTTCTGCATTTCTGAAGAGTATGAGACAGAGCTGCAGGGATCCTCTTGACAGATGTGGCAATGTGTGTGGAGCATCTATCCAGGTCTTACAACCAATACAAACAGTGTTATTCCTGTGGCTGTATCAAGGCTGCCCTGGGATGTGGTTGATGCCCCATCCCTGGAAAAGTTCAAGGTCAGGTTGGGCAGGACTCTGAGCAAGCTGATCTAGTTGAAGATGTCCCTGCTTATTGCAGGAATTGGTCTAGATGAGCATTAAAGTTTCCTTCTATCCCAAACCATCCTACAATTCTATGAATAAGACAGAGGAGTGCTCATGTCTGTTATAGGAAAAGATGAAATCCTGAGTTATGAACTCCAGGGCCTTGGTGCTAGGGCAGACATCCCTTTGATACCTAATCCAGGATCACAGATTCCTGTATTTCCATAGAACCTAGTAGATGTTCCTGCCTCAGCTATTCCCTGCTCTATTGTCTGTTTCACTTCTAGAAAGACCCAGGGGAGATTCTTTTTGACACGATTTTCAGATTTTATTTGAGGATTTGGTTTGGTTTTTGTCCTGACCTGAGCCAGCAGACATTTTCCCCCCCCAAGATTTTTAACTTTAAACTTTTGTTTTTTTGGATTATATACTGTCTATCCCAAGAAATGAAATGCCTGTCATCCTGTCAGCAGTGCTTCTGGAAAAAATGAATGATTACTGAATCACTTTGTTCTGGTTAATTCTAGCCCAGTTAGATTTTGGGGGTGACATTATGTCTGTCTTACATTCTTTGTTTCTGCGCTGCATATTCTCGCCTGGAAATGTAGATCAGGCAATCATTTTGACAGGCAGGCAGGTGGTACTGTTACATTGGCAGTACCAAATCTGTCACATTAATGTGCTCTCAGATTGAAATAGCTACACTTTCCCTCACTGGTTGAAGTTTGTATGGCAGTAGAGCATGTCTCCCTCTATGGCTTAAAACAATGTCCTGTCTTGTTCCTGCGTTGTCTTATGGACTAGAATACTGATATTTGATGCATTTAATGCTCTGACTAATAACAGAACTGAGAGCTGTAAGGCAACTTCACAAAGAATCTAAAAGGAAATCGTTCTGGTCCAGTTACTGCATAATTGACACAGTTATCCATCAAAAAAGAGTTGAAGTGTCCTGGAAACACCCATTTGAGGTGCCCATGTAGAGCTGTCTGATAAGACACAAGACCTGCAAGGGGCCTGTGGCCTTATGGATTAGCAGGGGACAGTCCAGAGGTGTGGATGCCTATGGACATCTCCAATGGCACCAGACTCCTGTACATGAGCAGCTGGATCAGGCAGAGGTGAACACAGCCACAGGGATCTGTAGAAAGGCTACAACCTGGACTACCATTTGAGTTGCTGTGTGGCTCTCCAGACTAACACTCCATCAGGAATTTTCTGACATGTCCTGTGGTAACTGAGGCATCCATCTGGGCAGGCAGACACGACACGGGAACCATGAGACCAAAGATTTTCTGGAATGGGAAAGGTGTAGGGATGTCATATAGCACTAGACACCTGACCTGTGTTGCCCTTTCTGTAATGACACATGGATTGCCTGGCTGTCCTTGGGCACACAGAGGGGTCTGCAGGAAGGAACTGAGTATTGCCCTGTGTTGGCTTCCTCACAGTGCTTTTACTGGGTAGCAGAAGAGAAAAATACCAAACAATGAGTTGCAGAAAAGCTGTTCAGATTAATCATTCAGATTAATTCAGTATCTTTTCCTTTTCCTTGACAAAAAATAGTGTGAATTTAAAAATAACATTTAGTTCTTCTTTTGGACAGCTTTTTAAGAAAAAGCCATACGGCAGAGTGACATTTTTTAAAAAAAGATGGTTTAGGCTTGTTTTTCAGCCTTTAATCCACTTAAATTATGAGATGGACTTTTAAATGAAGGTGATTCTTTGCAAATTAAAGTGGAAATAATCAATATTAAGAATTCAAGCTTTGTTTGTAAACAAATGCTTGGTTAAAACCCAAAATGTGGCTGAATCCTCAGCCTCAAGAAGTGAATGTTTTATAAACTACCCCAAAAAATACTTTCTAGATATTCTAAATTATTTGTCGCCATTTATCGATGTCCTTGCGTGCCCCAGTGCTCTGTCTGTACTTGTGTAATTTGTTCTTAATTTATGTGTTTTGCTTGCTCCTCGGCTTATAATTTGTGAATAGCAGTAAAACTGAGTGAACTGTGTAGCTGTAATTTTGTAATCTAGCCTGCCACCTTAGTGTGTTGAAGGAAGAGAAATTAGAAGTTCATTCAGCATTTTACTGAATGGCAATCTATACTTCACACACCTTTAGAAATTGATTAGTATTTCTCGTGGGAAAAAAGGATTTATTTTAATGTACTATGCTAGTAAATATTTCAGGTTTTACTTACAAAAAGTACTTATTTCAGGAAAAAGACATGGCAAATTAGTACATTTTCACATTCAGGCGGGATTCTCATTTATAATGCACAGCTTTTGTAAATACTTCATATCTTTGAACAAATAACATGGGTGAGTCTGTAATCATGTTGCTGGAGAGATCCCTTTGAGAGAGCAAAAGCAGTCAGGTTTGCCCTTAGTATTGCACCCATCCCTTTCAACACACCAACTTCAGGTACTGTAAGTACTGAGATTTTCTCCTTATAGGTGAGGAAGCATGCGATCTTAAAATTTTAATAGCAGCAAAATTAGCTTTTACTATCACTACAGTTCATCCAATACTTCCTTTCTCTGATTTTATCCATAAGTCACTTTGAAGCCAGTTGGTACAGGCACTGATGTTTGGCGATTGCTAAACACAGATCATTTCAGCTCTGATTCATCATAACTAATTCAGCTGAGGTATCTAATTTGGGAACCTGGTTGCCTGAGGGTCTCTCTATAATTTATGAACCTAATAATCGCTGAGAGGTGAGATGAATCAAAGGCTAATTACATAGATGTGAAGCTTTCACATTTAATATAGGTAGAACAAGGAAAAACAAAGCAAAAAAAAAAAATTTAAACTCCCAAAGTAAATGCACCTCTGAAGACCGGTATTAGTGAATGACTTTTCATTATGCCAGCAAATCAGTGTCTTCAACAAATAACATCAGTTCCTTCCACTCTCCTGCCACAGCCAGTAGCAGCTGGTTTCAATCACTCATGTCACTGCAGTCACTGACAGCTCCCCCTCTCCTTCAAGCTTTCCCTTCTCTTTTCAGCTTCTACGTTTTCTTCAGCTGTTTTATGTTCTTGCCTCAGCTCATCACAGCAGATAATGAGGTAACCAGAGCCCAGATGCAGCACGACTGCTTTGTATGCAGATGAGCCTAATGCATGCACGCTTCTCCCCGGGGTTGGTGAAGGTCTCAGATCTTACAGTAGGTGTCTGAGCTCCCCAGAGAGACCTCTCCCCTGGGAGAGGTTCACCTCCAAAGCAAAGCACAGAGATGCTGCCCTAGCAATCCTTCTATGGACTCCACAGTGACCATGGGTATCCTCAGTGTGTGGGAGCAGAAGCAAATGGAAAATGTCCTAATTGGCTCCATGGGACCCAGGTGAAGATGGGCTCTCATATGCCCAGAAGGGAAGGATCCTGAGAGTCACCAGGAGAGGGGGATGCTTTGTTTTTCAGCCCATACACCTATGCCTGTTGTAAACCACACAAAATAAGTTTCCCCTCTCCCCTAAGGCCTGCTGCAGTTCCCTTTTGCCTTCCCACTTTCTGTCCTTCTGCCTTTGATTCTGCATGGCCTCCTGCCTCACTTCTGGAGTAGAGGTGCAGTACTCTCACAGATTACAGGCACAGAAGAGCCCACGCTCTGTGATTTAAAAATAGATTTCAGAAAGCTCATAATTCCCCCAAATCTTTTAATGACAAAAAGGTATTTGCAAGTAGTAAGTGATTTTGCTTTCCAAGAAGAAACCTGTAAAATAAAATATGTATTAGAGTGAGTACCTAATGATTCAATTTATTATTGAGTGTTAATTTCATGCTTCAGTATTACTGCTTGGTGCTTTTTGCCCTGGTTTTCTTAGAAATTACACAGGACCTGGTTTATTTTTTCAAGCTGCAGCAAGATGTGTTACTGTAGTCACTGCAAAAGAAAACTACACAAGACTAAGTAGTTGTTTAAGTAAAATTTCCCTTAGTTTTAATTAAAACAAGCACATTGCAAAGCAAAAGAGAAATACGGATTTTTGTTGTTGTTGTTGTTGTTATTAAAGTCTCTGGGATTTCTTATTCTCAGAAATGCTACATGTACAAATTTAGCATGTTTTGCTTTTTCTCTCACTGTGATTGATACAGCCCCGATTCCTGTTCCTCGCTGGTAAGATACCACATGAGTAACACCAATGAGCATTTTGCATTTCTTAAGCTATAGAATATCTGTTCGTGTTCATGATCATCCTTTTCTTGTCCTGTGTGTTATATGAGAGATAGCTGAATATACCTATATAAAAACTGTTACCCTACGCAAGATATTTAATTATTTATATTTTAGTTAATATAACCAATATATTTTATTTTCAGTTTAATGCTTTGCTTGGGGAGGAAAGCCCATTCTGAAACAGGAATGGATTCAACAAGAGAAAATATCTGTATGCTGAGATACAGGCATACAACATTATTTCTGCTTCATGATCAGATTGCAAGTCCCAGGATTTAGTGGAGTTTAAAAAGCACCCTGGTGCTCATGATCTTATCACAAGGCAAAAATAATACAGTAGGCCTGTTTCTTATTCAGTTTGTTGGAACAAGTGATTGTGACAATTGCCAAAAGGTGTCATGTGACTGCACATACAATAATGCAATTAATTGTAAAGAATGCCTCCTTGACAATAGCACAGCTGTCCTGATGAGGCTTTACATATCCAGACAAATCCTATGTTAGGACTGAGAGTCACACATATTCAAAAGGGTTTTGTTGCCTTATTTGAATACATCTTATTTCTTACAGTACAGTGAGCACATCACATTCCAGGAAGGTGAGATTAGTTAAGGCATTAATGTGATTGCCTCAACATCCCTGAAAAACAATAAGGAAAGTGGTTTTGTTCGTGTGTTGTGTAATAGTTTTGCAGGAGGGAGCTTAAGGTCTGCGCTAGTCTTCTTTTATTCTGACTTTCCGTTATCTATTTATTCAAAAAATAGCCTAAATTTATTACTTAGTTTTGAATATGAATGTAAATACCAAATAAAGCCTATTATATCCTTTATTTAGTGTTATTTTGTCTCTATTTATGGCTTAACTCACCAGTCATCTCAGCAATAATAGGCTGATATATTGGCATTTCTGATGTGTAATCTGTGTACCACTATAAATAGAGACCTCTAGGTGGAGACTTTACATTGCAGTGTATATTTGTATATTCTAGATTATACTTAGGATAAACACACATTCACAGAAACTGATTTAATTTTTCTTGGGAAACTAAAGTGAAGGGAGAATTTTGCTAAACTCATGACAGTCATGAGAACAAGCAGCTCTAAAGGTTTATGCTGGCAAAGGACTGATATTTTTTAGACAGCCAGTTGAAACCCTTTGAGGTTCAAGTTTGGCAAGGTTATACATTTTTTAAAATGTCACACCTTTAAAAGTGGCTTGGTCTAATGGAATAAGCAGATTATAGATTTTTGTCTTCACAGGAAGAAATATATTCATTTATCAAATAAAGCTTTTGCACTATTTATTTATATCCAGTCAATAAGAGATATTTGACTACAGATCTTCTTAAGAAAAATCTCAAGTGTATTGTTTATCATTGATCATCATAAATTAAATTATGGTTAGAAAACAGGATGTTTTATACTTGATAACACAATATGTAAGTGTAAGAAATCTGCAAATGTAAACTTTTGAGGGAACCCAAGATTAGATTTTGTTACATTGCTTTGAAATTTAAAGTAAGTTTTACAGAAACTGCGCAAGACAAGGATTTTTTAAATTGCCAGTAGCAAGACATAGCACAAATAGTGGTATTTGATAGTAGCTCATGAATGTATTTTATTTACAGGCAATTGATTCATTGATTGACAATAAAATACACTAAATTGAACAGCTCAAAAAAACCCCATGTTTATTAAATAATTGACATTTCAGTATGATTACTGTAGGTTTTCCATACATGCTGAGACCTTCTTTTCCCTGCTGTGGGTTCCTATGAGAGCTAGGAAAGCTGGAAATGTACTTCAGCTCCTGCTCCTTCCATTGCTTCAGTGCTTGTTCTGTGGAGTCTGGACCAAAGGCTGCTGGTGCCAGCTCTGATGCCTGCAGCTGTCTGCCTTAAGCTTGGCTGAGTCAATGCATCAGTAAAGACGCAAAGTTGTTGATTTTCTTTGTCCTGAGCCAAAAGACTAGCAGCAAAACCTTAATTTTCTACTAGAAAATCAAGTAATGTAATTCCCTGGATACTGTCAAAAACAGGTTTTATGAGAAATCAAGACTGTACTTTTGAGGTTGCTGGTTTCCTTGGTGGGAGCAATGGGAAATGCTAACATCTCCCTCTCACACTCTGTTAGCTCTGCCATATATTTAATTTTCTGTTTCAGTCATAACAGTGATATCTGCATGGGAAATTATCCAAGTACTAAATGCTATTTCAGTTTTCTAAAAGGAGATGCTAGGTTTCTGCTGGTTGCATCCAAGGATTTCCAGTTTAGACCATGAGATCCCAGTAGGCCTTTTGAGAAAGGAGATATAGTAAATATATAAATAATTCTAACCAATTTTGCAACTTAGGGAATGTTCTTTAGTTTTAAAAGAAATGTAGTAAGGATACTCCTAGCATGGAAGAGACCCATAAGAAACCCAGATCCCAGTTTTGATCCTGATGAGGTGGTTAACATGGAGGATTGACAAGTATGATTCTTTTATGAAGATGTTTGACGGTCTTAAAGAAAGAAAATATCATGGAGGAAAAATAAAAAGATGGTTTAATGGTGAACACGGTGCTGGTGCTGGGCTGATGGTTGGACTTAAAGATCTTAACAGTCTTATCCAACTGTGATGCTTCTATGGTTTTGTGAAAAGTTACTTGGATATTGATCAATATCAATATGAAAATATGCAAGAATAATACATGCCCCTCTCTGAAAAAAACCCAAAAAACCAAAAAAAAACCCCAACCCACCCCCCTCCCTCCCCAAAAAAAAACCAAACCAAAACCAAAACCAAAAAACCTGGTAAATAATGTAGTGAGGAGTCCAAAACTGAACGCAGGATTCAAGGTGCAGCCTTGTGCACTCACCTGTGCTGAATACAGGGGAAATGTCATTTGCAGACATAACTTCACTGACTGTTCCTTTCTTTTTGAATCAATGGCATAAGAATATGCACTGCTGGTGATGCAGAAACAGACACATCACAGGTGATGAATGGAGCTTTCACAGGTAGAGAGAAAATGAGCACTCACAGCCATTTCAATTTGTGTAGATTTCCAAGTAACCCAGGTTTAAAACTAGCGAGACATTTCTGCCTGAGACACCTGTTGACAAAATCATATAACATAGAAAACAGGAAGACACCACACAGATTGGAGAAAAAAGAAAAGAACTAGTGGTCTGTGGCATGATTGACTACACAGAATGATGAAAAACACTACAAGGCAACATCAGTGACAGCAAAATTGCAATGCGCATTAGAAATATGCAATGAACATTAGAAATTTGGCCATATGGTTTCATATTTGTTTTAATTCCTGTTGTACTGTTGTGAAAACAACCCTGTGATTCTCTGGTCTGATCTGGGGGATCTGGGAATACACTGGGAATGACATCAGGTTTATCTGGGGGGTTGCTTAAGCAATCCCCTTTCTTACTGCAAAATCCAGCTCATTTGTGTCAGATGTCTGGAGATGGCATTTGAGCACAGGGTGTTTGAGGCCTTATTCTCTGTCACTGACAGCAGTTGCTAGTCCTGGCTCTCATCTTCCTCAAAGGTTGCATCATCTTCCACAGGACAATCCTGGAAAGGGAACAGTGTTCAAAACAATATAAAGGAAGATCTTCTTACACTCCAAGTCATGTTTTCAAGTGCCAGTGGTGGGACCTGAGTACTTATCAAGAAAAAGTTTCATGACAGTTTCACAGCTTGGTTTCATGACAAAATGAGGTGTTTCTTACTAGACAGAATTATTCTCTCTTTAGCTATTTTTCTGTGGCACGGAGCAGGACTAGATCTCTGTGTATTGCATACAAAACTGCCTGCACCTGTGCACATCTGGCACATCTGACCAATATGATCAAAACATGAATTTCAAAGGCAAATGCTGCTCTATGTTGTTAAAAAGGTGATCACAAAAGTAACTGTATGTTGATTTTGTTCAATGTGTGTATTCCAGGACTCATTTAATAATGTAAGAAACTCATAAGTAAAGAAACTTCCAAGACACTCACATCTTCTTTACCTTTGTACGCTTGCTGAAAACTTTACCTGGGAAAAAATGGATCTGGTTGTGTATGAGTGACCTAAAGGTAGTTGGTACCTATGTTAAAATTAGATTTTAGCTACTTGGTGTTGCAACAGTCAAAAATCAGACTTTACAGCTGAGTGAGCTGACACAGGGTCAGAGACAGGAAAGGGCTTTAGGCACATTGGATTTACATATGCCAGGTGTAGTACATTGGGCGACTCACCTCACCTGTGAAGCCTGGGTAACCTCAGCTTCCTTGTCATCTGTCCTTATTGTTTAAATTCTGAGATGAAGTTTGAGTGGCCTCCTGTGACTGGAGATGCCGGGAAATGACAGGCATCTGTTTGGAAGTAAATGTATTCAACTATTTTGAACAAACTAGCTGAAGGCCAGGGAGCTTCATTGCTGAGCTTTAACTATTTTCCTTTGGTGAGCCAGACAAGTCTTCAAGAATGTCATATTAACAAGTATTCGGCCATACAAAAATTTTGACAACTTTTAGGACTGAACTGACAAAATTAAACAGGGACCTGTCAGTTATCATTAAGAAGAAATAATCCTGAAATTCCTGGTTTGTTAACTTCAGCAATATTTGGTGGGTGCTCTTTACTCCACTGCTGGCTGCACAACCAGTGATCTTCAGTGAGCGGCCCGGGGCTGTCGGGCTTTAAGCAGTAGGAATGACAAACCCCAGGAGCATCCAGCTCACCTAATGGTAAACATCTACACTTCAAAAGGCACATCTCAGCTCACACCCCAAGCTCTCTTTGGAGCAGAGACATAAACATGTTCTGTGTGCAATCCTTATGATCTGTGTTAGTTGGCTGGTTTACCCTGCTGACACATATATTTCATCAGATGAGCTCCACACTGAAGTGAGCCTTGCAGCAAAATGCTCACAGCATTCATTACGTGCTAGTAAATCACCTAATAAATATCTATAGTAGCTCAACCTTTTCTGCAGTCATGCAATGCAGAGGGTGTTCAGGCATCTCTGTGCTTGTAAAACAGCTTTAGGCTGGAGACCAAAGGGAACACTACTCACAGGTACTTGAAGCAAGTGGAACTGAACAAACAGTTCTGCTTCCATGCAGCTCCAACTTTCTGGGCATTAGAGGAGGCCTGGGAAAAGGAATTCTTGAGGAAATGTTTTACACATGACTTACCAAATTTGTCTGACCACATGGAAAGTCATTTTGGGACCTCTTTTTTAGAAAGGGATTGGACACCTAGGTGCAACACCCCCAAATTACCTTAGTAAGGTTCTTCCATCAGTAAGGCTATAAAACACTGATGCTGCACTTCCTAGGACTACAGTGATTTACATTCTTCAAAAGAAATGTAAGTAACACTTAAATCAAGTCTAATATCCTACTATCCATGTGCTACAATAAGGGTAACTGAAACAAAACAGGTATTTGACAAATGTATAAATTTATATGTGTGTACAAATCACAGAACCATAGAATATCCTGAGTTGGAAGGGACTTGCAGAGAGGGAAAAGGTCAAATTTGTCATCAAGTCCAACTCTTAAGCAAATATCCCACACCAGTGTTGAACCTGCAGCCTTGGCATTATTAGCCCCATGCTCTGACCTACTGAGCTCATGACATCTGAGAAACTGCCAACAGAACAATTTCCACTAGAGAATGTAGAGATGTTTAAGTCACTCCACTTCTCTGACAAATTAGTGCAGACCAGAGGGAAAACAGCATCTAAACTTGCCTCTTTCTTGCCAAGACACTTTCCTTGCTTTCTTGGATTTAAGGAAAGGGCTTTTGCAGGGCCCCAGCCTGGCAGCCCATCTGAAGAGCTGTCCCAGTGCTGTAATAACTTGACCAAGCTAAGGGTTTTGGGTTTATGAATCCTAATAAATAGGCAGGAAGAAATATTTTAGAAGGGATCAACATGAAACACTTCAAGATTTTTTAAAAAACGTTTCATAGAGAATTCTTTCTTTTTTCTTTTGCTCCAGGGTGCTGCAAAAACAACACCCACATTCCAAAAGTTTCCAAGAATGTAATTACCATTTTCCTGCAATTTTATAAAGCTGCAACCTGGTGCTAACAACTGAGTTCACCACTGCATTACACTGCTGCACTTTGATATGCCTGCAAAAAGATGTGGGAAAGTAAAGAAGTTCCCTGAGTGCATCTAAAATTCCAGATGTCTCTATAATTTTAGTAAATAAATGTACCCAATGAAGATCCCTAGAAGTGCAAAATAGTTTAAGGGCGTTAATAAGGACATTCAGATTAAGCTGGAATTCTGATAAATCAAGATAATTAGACTTTTCCTGAACCATATCAAAGATACATTCCCCATCCACTTTATTTCCTATAAAAAAGTAGTAATATTTTCCAGTGGTAAATCGTCTATCAGATTTTAATGAAAACCAGAATATGAATGCTGATTTGTCTGTGGGATACCTGTGTTTTCTTATACAGGATGCAAATTTTTTATTGTCTTTTCTGCTGATTGTGAGCAGCAATTATAAAATCAAATTAAGAACTCTCACATAAATTGATTGTCAGAAGTCTCGTAGACTATAAGCAGGGCAGTGAGATAGACAAATAGAGAAATCGAATGTTGATGCAAAATATTATTAGAATATGGGTTTATAAAAAGAACTGAAAGCTAAAATAGAATGATTAATGTAGTCAGATTCTCATACTGTGGTACATGGTATATCATGGAGAGTTATAGATTTTTTATGGTGAACATCTCTTCATGATAATAGAAATGTTCTAGGACAAGACTAAAAGTCAAAAACTGATAGTAAAAACTGGAAAGTTTGCATCAATTTCAGTAATGAATATGTTTGGTGATCTCGAATTTCAGGCAAAACCATAGAAGATGATGAGAACAGATCATGACTGGACCAGGTAAATGTAGAGTCAATTGAACAAGTCGAGATTTGACAGAAAGTAAGAGAATTTTTTTTAATGGATTGGGAGAAGGTAGGAATGTTTCTTACATATGGACACAATCAGTCTTTGAGGAATTCCTGCTAGGACACCACAGTGCAGTGTGGCACTTGGTCTGTGGGTGAACTATAAACAGGGAAGGTGCAATGTGGAAAGTCATAAACACAAACTAGCGCATCCAAAGATAGAAGCTGAGGGGTGATGGTAAAGAAACAGGAGAGGCACAGAAGGATGATTTGAAATACCCGGGACAAGAAAAGGAAATGAAAGAGATGTAAGAACTTCACCGTAAGGCAGACAGGGAGAGAAGTTAAAAAAGAGGAGATGACAGTGAATTTGACACATTATCTTCTGACCCGACATTCTTCAGAGTCACAGATGTCAAATGTGATGTAGAGGGCATCATACTCCAAAACAGGGATCCTTACCAGCCAGCACTGCTCTCATTGATCTGACTTCCTCATTGCTGTTTGGACTGAGAGTCACCATGGAGATCAATGAAACACCAAGCACATATGTGCATATGCACAGGTACCAACCTGTGTGTACATCTGAGAAACTTCAAATTATTGAAATCATCATAGAATATGAATCTTTACTGGTAGGAAGTCCCACTGATCATAAGTACCCCTACCTGTGTGTGGGAGCTCATACATCCACTCTAAAGGATTCGGCACACTGATATACACTGATTACCCACTGTCCACAGCAGAGGATAATGTAACAGGGACTCTGTAAGCTGGAGTTTATCTGAGGCATGCTTTTAAGACACCTTGTCAGTTTTCTTTGCATGGCGTAATTTCCTCATTCTTAAAGAGAATATTCAATTATGTTGTAACCCCCAGACTTGTCAGGCTTGTGCATCATCTGCTGACTATTTATGATAGGAGTGTGTATTAGCTGGAGAGCTCATCTCACAAACACATTTTGTTTCTTGTACTTAACAGATGTTGGAATGCTCACCACAGTTCTCTTTGTCTGCCCCATTCCCACAGTCATTTATGCTATCAAGTGAAATGCCCATGGGAGTCATGTTGTATGGAAAATAACCCTTTTGGCAGACACTTCCAACAGAAATGCTTTCCATCAGCTGGGATTCTGAGAAAACATGGGAAGACATTTCCTCTATAGCTGATTAAGTTTCAAATTAGAAAGGCCTGATAAAACTACAAGTACCACATTTGAATACTTAATTTTTTACTTCAAAATGCATTGTGTGTCATTATAATTCAGCCTCTTGCATTACAGTGTCAGCCACAAATGGCTTACCACCACTTTTAAGAAGAGATAGCTTAAAATTTCTTTTTGGTCTTTTTCCCCTCTTTCCCATCATCTGCAGAGCACTGGGCTGACCAGAATATCAAAGCACTTTCCTGGTATTTTAACTCTTTGGAGGTGCAAGCATTAAGCAGCAGCATGCTGTGGCATGGCTGGAGATGGACAGGGATGTGATACCTGGGGAAAATGTAAGTCTCATGGCTGGGGGAAATGAAATGTAAGTCTCATGTGAAGAGTGAAAGTCCAGCTGAAGCATGTGGAAAACCACTTGCAGCTCTGAAGGCAGCTGGGCAACAGAGAAGTGTTCACTTACACATCAGAGACAACTACACAGAACACTTACTTCACACAATTACAGTAAAATATTTGAACAATTGGCAAGTGAAATCATAGTACAAATCTGCAGAGTTGGACTCAGTTTTATATTTACAGTCTTGTAAATCACTAATTTAAACAAGATGTTCAAAGCCAGAAAATAGCTTTTATTTCTTCTTTTGGTGCACATCACAAATTACTGGTTTTCTGTAGAACATTTGCAGGAAATCTGCTCTATCGTTTCATTACATGTATGGAGCATATGTTCACTTGTAAAACACTTCTTCCCTTTCAAAAAGAATACAGGAACCAAGAAAAAACAATGAAAGAATGATAAAACTGGAATAAAAACCAAACCAGACAAAACAGGAAAGTTCTTTGTATCATACAGAGCTGATTCTATTTTTACTCATTAGCCATGTCTTTCAAAAGAGAAGTTCTAATTTGAAAAAGTAAATTTTATTATAATCTTAGTTGAAGAGATAGAAATGTCTATGAACTCAGCTTGCAGAGACATTTTGACTGTAGACACTTGAGATTCCAATGGAAAATTTACGTGAACTATATGGGATAAAATTATGAAAAGGAATGACAGAAACAAAGTGAAGTAATCCAGTTCTTATGAGATCAATGGGAAGAATCAACAAGGATGGAAAGAACAAAAAAATCAGCTAAATGATGATCTTTGAAAAGTAAATTTTAGTTTTATCTAAATACGTCCTCATAACACTGCTCAATGCAAAGAACTATGTTTCTATTTGAGAAACATAGTTGATTCCTAGCCCAGGCTTGAGTTCCCCATTCAATTAGTTTTGGATACTTCAAGATACTTCTGTGAGATTTTTTCTAACAATCTCTCGCTATAAAACTTGAAGATGGATGACGGGATTAAGACTAGCTATACTGAAGACTTCTGTAGGGGTCCACTAGGTAGACAGAAATAGGTAGTTTAGACTGGTTAAGCTATAGATCTTTGTATATCAATATTTTAACAATTAGACTCGGATAGTTTGCTGTTCTCATTGAAGTTCTTATAGTAGTGCTGATATTTTTAGTTCTAATGCATTTTTTCATGTATTGAATCTTGCACAAAGGTTGGGCTGGAAAAGCTTTCTCTCTGTATTTGTTCAAGTACAGAAAAAGCCTTTCTTTAAAGTTCACGTAGATGTTCAGTATAGCCTGACAGTCCCTTTTAAAGAGCTGAGTGTGTCCATGACCTCTAGAGAGAAGCAAAGATGTAACAGAATACATGTGGTGTAGCAGGGCTCAAAATGAGCCCTGAATCTCTCTTCCCTTTCAGTATTCAGTTAATTGCTCTGGCAGACAAGAAACCAGCTATTATTGAAACAGAAAGGGCTTGCTCTTTTAGTTTTTCTCTTTGAGTCTCTAAATTAATTTTAACTTGTCTTAATTTGCTTTTTTTCTCAAGCATAGTGCATTTACTGCTCTGAAGGCTGCACCTGTTCCTGACACACTTTCCAGTAACCCTGACGCACTTTCCAGTAATGCTGACACACAAACAACAGTGTCATCTGCTCAGTATCCATTCTCATCAATGCCTGCAGTATTATGTGGTGCAGGTCCACAAGACTCATGATTTACTACTCCATGAGCAGCACTTTGGCTGATGAATAGATACAGATAAAGCAAAATCTTCCCTTTCAAAGCAATAATGCCCTAAAGGCAGTCCTTTCTTCACCTTGTGATAAAATTCAGTCTTCAGATTTCTGCCTATGATGAAGTTGCACCTTCTCTTCTTACTACTACATTTCCCCTATTTCCCACAATAAATTTCTGAAGGGCAAAAATCTACCAAACCATTGCATGCATTAAATTCATGCAACATGTGCACAGCTCTCAAGCATGTCATCATTATTCAGTGCTTTACTGAAATAAGTCTATAAATTGATTGCAAATGTGGTAGTGCAAACAAGGAATGTTGGCTCCTTTAGTGAGTGACTGTGATTACAAGAACAGTTTTGTTTAAAGCAGAAAAACCAAAAGATTGTCTGCAAATATCCAATTTGTGCGAAAGCTCTCCATTGCAATAAGACAGATCCAGAGATTTCAGCACTGGTTAAAATTGGTTTATTGAAAGCCTCCAGTTGAATCAATACTGCTTGAAGCTATTGTAACACATAATTGTGGCACATTTCAGATGATAACAGAATATTTTTTGATCCTATTATTACTGCTCCCAGGTCACTGTGAGACAGTTTGCTTTACTTAGCTTCAAAATCACTCAAATAATACTGACTGAGAGCTCAGTGGAAGCACAGCTGTTGTTCACCCTTCATAAGAAGGAAGAGATGAAAAGAAAGAAAACAAAACAACCAAGTCAAATGAATCATAAGCCCTTAGAATTAGTAAAAAATATTTGGAAAATGGTAAAAGAAATCTTTTCATTTCTGGATCCTGTTTCAATAAAGACACACACTAAAACATAGACAACATTATTTACCCATGGACAGATCTAAATATTCCTAACCATTTTTTTCCCTCATGTGTTTTTCTAGCTGTGAAAAGAAAGACTTGGTCTTATATCAGATTTTCCATGGAAAACCCCCCAACTGAATAGTTTCCAAGTACAGGATGAAGAGATATTTGATGAACCGCAAGAATTATTGTAATGAAATTTTGAAAATTCTGTGTATTATCAACATGAAACATCCACGCCTGAGGAGTGGAGCAGGATTAAAGCAACAGTGCAATTTAGATAACATCCAGTTTTGTAATTTATAAAATCTATTAAAAAATGACATTGTCATAGGGTTTTTGCATAAGTATAAAATGTACTTGCTTTAGGGTTCCTGCATTTACTGTAATGACAGATTCTTCATCGACAGTGTTCCACAGAAAAACAACTTCCTTGGATGCTCTTTTTGAAATAAATGAGTGGTTTTCCAGCTTATTCTTTTCCCTGGTTAAAAAATGACTCACACTATAATTCATGCTCAGTAGTTGTACAACACTTAAATAGGATTGATTGTGTCATTTTTAATAGCTGGGGGATTTTTATTGTCATTGGTACTCTTATTAAGGACTGGCCTGTAAATCCCTTCCTGACACTGAGAAGCAGCTACTCTGGAGGTCCTATGGCTCCTGTGAACAGTAGTTTACCATAAAAAGAAAAGGCTTAAAAGTCTGGATTTAAATATTTTATCCATAAATTTGTTACTAAGAATTTCTAGGCAGTGACACAAAAAGTCTGAAACTGCTGTTAAAGATACCTTTTCTCTCAGCTACATCAGAAGATCTTTTGGGGCTTATCAAGTCAGACTGATAAGACTTGTTCAGACGTTGATGTTTCACTCACTGATGTTTCAGACACAGTTTGTCCAACTACATCAATTACATAGTTACATCAAGTTTGAAGAAAGTTATACAAGTTTGAAGAACCTTCTTTCTGCTCAGGAGGGTTCGAGTTTTGTTTCTCCAACATGCTCAGGGTGCTCTATGGTCGCTTTTCACAGGTCTGAGGAGAAGTATGTGAGGTTCATCTGGCTAGAAGTCTTTGTGTCTCAGTGGCTTGCTGGGGAGAGTTTTTTGGGGAATAAATGCAAAAGAAGGGCGCTGGTTGTGGCCAGCCATTAGAGGGCAGTGAAACACCATCTTTACATCCAGGCGCTGCTCGCTCGCACGAAGGGCACTTCATGAAGGTTAACCAGCCCTTCGAATACCAACAGGATTTGTAACCGAGTGATGCTGTCCACTCTTTTGGGGTGGATTCGCATATCTGTTCTAGAAATGGTAGAGTACACACTTATTGAATCCTAAACAGCCTGTGATCAGTACCCATTTTATGCTACAGGTGTTCTCCACACAAACACGCTGCATGTGTGAGTTTCCCAGACATAGCTGTGTCCTATGACATTCCCAAGGCTGCTGTACTGAACATGTTCATTTGTAGACACATTTAAAAATAGGAAGAAAGTCAGGAGCTGATCAAGCATTCCCTTTCTCTTCCTATATCTGTACCACTTAGAACTCAGTTATGTGTTCCCCCATCCACGCAGGAAAAATCTCTCTGATTTTTCATATCTCCTTCCCCACAGTTTTTCTTTGTACTTGTGGTTATTTCAGGCTTTTGAGCAGGAACTCGTTCTGCA
>NW_005054412.1:2209109-2269704 GCF_000277835.1 Geospiza fortis
TGCCGAAATATCTTCAATTCAGAATGCCTCTGGAGCAGTCTGAACTGGTCTGGTTTGGCTAAAGGGAACAGAGATCTTATCATTAAACCGAGATAATTCATGACAAAATTTGTTCAAGCCTTACTGTCAATTATTGATAGGCAGCATATGTAAAAAGAAATTTGGAAGAATGGTAAAGTGAATGTTTTTTTCTAACAGTTGAAAATAAATAAAAATACATCTAACAGTGTATAAATAGGAAGAAAAATAAGATATACTTTGCTAATAAATTATTTCCAACTTTTGTTTCTTCTAGTCAAAACTGTAGTAATGAAAGCAATATGTAAATTTGTCTAATGAAAAAGTAAGTCATTATATGGTTTTTATTAACTACATTGCTTTATTCCAATGTTGAAAGCATAATAAACTTTATGTTAAAATAAAAACTTTTCATGGGTAGAGTTTCAATAACAAAACACAATGAGTTTAACATAGCTATTTTAAGTGAAATTCAGTATATTAAACCATGGCATATTTCACTAGTTTCTAACAGGGTGTCTACAGAACAAATGAATACATTTTCAATAGCTTATCTTCTGTTTAAAGCAGAAAAACCATAGGCTGGCAATTTTGAAAATTTCTTGATAGCAAAATGTTTTCTATTTCAGCGTCTTATTTGGATAATATTATAACCAGTCCTTTGTGCATTGTTAGGAAAAAAAAAAAGGGAATTTTACACAAGATGAGAAATTACCATTCATGAGCTAACTACAGTGAGGACTATTTATTCATGCCTTTGTAATGCTTCAGGAATTACTAAGAATGAGAAAAATGTTTATTATTGTAAAATAAATTGTTCAGGAACTGGAAAGGCTTAATTCTAGAAATTTTGAGTAAATGAAAAACTGTAACTTTTATTTGTATATGATTATACACAGTGTTTCAATGGGAAAGAACTTTTCTCATAGAAGCAATATTTTAGGCAATATTTTATGAGATTAAAAGTGCTCTATTAAATGTTTAGCTCTAATGTGCTTATACTGAAAGGATTTTCCTCACCAAAATACCACAATTTTTGTTCCGATATAGAAATACTTATGAAAACTCAATTGTTAAACTAAATACTTTTTTTAAAATCTAAAATGTAGGAAACGTGTTATGACACTGGTGTGAATATTGCTGTTTACAACAGTGATTTATTATAAGTACTTTTAATGAGAGCATCAGTTTATTCTGTATATGTCCTTTTGATTAATTTAATATCAGCAAAATTTACACTGACCTTGGACCATTCTGCCATTTTATGATATCAAATTTCCTCATGTGCTGTGAACACTTTTTTCCATAAAGTTATGTGTTTTAAAATATTGTAAAGGAAAACTCCTTACTGATTCCGTACTTTAGATGAAATACTTGATAATTCTTTAATGGAAGAGAAGTTGCTGACTGTGTCCCAAAAGGTTAAAATAATTAAGAAAGAAGCAATCTTACATTGGATTTCTAACAAAGGAACAAAATTTCTAACAAAATTGCTGACAGTCTGAAGTCAGTAAGATTAGAAGACAATAATATCTTTGCGGCCATTGAGCAGTGCTCAGGGTCTAGTCAACTTTGTATCTGCTCTCATAAAGAAATCTCCAGTTCAGGTTGGTGTGGCATTGAGGATGTTCATAGCCTGCTGCTTCCCACTTCTAAAGGAGAAATCTGTCACTCATTAGGTTGTTGACAAGTGTTTAAAGCATTTGAACAGATCTGTCTGACTTTGGGATTACTACTGCTCTCATCTGAGAAAGACTGTAAGAGATTTAATGTTACTGGATCTATGAGTGATTTCCGACAAGGTAATTTTGCATTATTGGAGAGATTACTTTTATGAAAATCGTAAGTTGCTTTGTAAAGTTGATGAAAATTTCCAGTTTGCTATTTGTGTATTGCAGTTGGGATTACAAAGATGTCTGCTTGATTTTTCAGATTCAATGCCATCTAAGTAAAAATATCCAAATATTTAAACAGGCAATCAAACACCGCATGGAGTTGGCCTGCTGAAGTCAGGTTGCTTAATTGTGTCCCAGAGTCATTTGTGAAATTACCATTTCTCAAAGAAAAATCATTACCCCTTTGTCCTAATTGTTATTCTGGAAATTTAGTGTTTTTCTGCCCCATGCTGCGGCAGTCTTAGGTATGTCCCTCTCTAAATAAAATGCTTTTTCCCCAGAAAAGAGGATAACAAAGACATTCAGAAGATCTTTAGCTACACCAAGATCTTTATCTGCAATGCCCTGGATTGGAAAAGCAGATGTAAAAATTGAAGGAATTAAAGGCTCAGCTCAGGCTGTGAAGAACAGGAATCCTGTCCTTCACCGAGAGTGCCAACAAAGACAGTGCTCTGGCCAGGGCGCCAGGCAGAGTGGGACAGAGGTGAGCTCACCTGCAAGAGAGAATGAGCAAAAGCAAGGTGCAGGGAGGACAGCGGCCCAAAGGCAGTGTGTTGCTCTGGCAGGAGTTGTTGATGAGCAGCAGGCAGTGAACTCTTTGTGGACAATGGGCTGTGATGTGCCCCTAAAAGTGCAGGAGAGTGCTCAGGACAGTGCTCAGGTGGATGCGAGCAGATGCTGAGGAGGAACCTTGGTAAAAAGGAAGATAGGGTATCTGCTGTGGATGTCGAACATTTCATACTGAATTCATGAAGCAAACATGAGATTCCTTTTGAGGAAATAAAGCTCCAATATTCATTTTTTTAAAACTTAAAATGGAAACTTATAACTTTCAGTCAGTCCCCTAACATTTTGCCATCCATCTATCCTGTGATTTTTTTAATGTTGCTGGATTGGGGTCACTGCTGTTTCTTATCAGGCTATGAAGAATAGTTATGTTTCTAATTCTGTTTGTTGCCTGATTAAAACTTGTCATCAGGAAAGTGACTGAACTCTCCAGGGGGAGAAATTTTTTCTATTTCTGCTTCAATCTTTTAAAGACAGAAAACAGATGTTCCTTTCATTGTCTGCTGTCAAGTAGCTCTGAACAAGAAAAGCATCTGTGCTATAGGCAGGACTGTAGAGCCTACAGTAGTGTAGATGTGGACAGGAGGTTTTCCTGTGCAGGGTTTCAAGGTTACCAGAGGCAGTTAATTTTGTTCTCCTTTTTTGCTCCTTTACTCTGTTTTCTCATTGTGTTTTCTCACATAATAAGAGGTGTTCTTTGGATATGACTAGAACTGGTTCAAGGTTTGAAAGAGAAAGTATCAAAAATGTTGCTTTGCAACTGTGACTTTTGTTCTCAAATTTTTATCAGCTACACATTATTTCACCATTACTCCCTCCAACACTTTCAACAAGCTAGCAGACTTTGCAGGCAGTGCCTCATTGTTTTTTTCCCAGACAACTCTAACCTCTCAGAAGAAAACATGTTTTACCTGTATTTAAAATCATATCTCTTAATATTCACACAATGGAGTTTTTTGAGTCAATGAGGGCACTTTCAGGTCAGCACTCCTTGCAAAAGACATTCCAGAGTGCTGTCATCAGGTACTTTTCTTGCTCAGATAGTACAAGACTGGCCTGAGGCATTCTGTGACATTATGTTTCTTCAGTGTCTTGGTTTACCATTTTAATAATTCTTTCCATGCGCAGAGAAGAGGGACTTGTTTTCATGCTTCTCCATAGCCTGAGTAATTTCCCCTTTAAAATGGTTTGTTTGCTCCATTCAGCTGTAGCTGCATTTATATAGTATATATTGTTTGAAACACAAAATATAGCAGTATTTTAAGTAGAAGGGAAAGTAGAATAAAACTGTGCTGAAAATGATACATATATGGGTGCTTTCTGGGAAAAAAACTTAATTTTCAATCATTGTTTTCAGGAGCTTTGTGTGGGGAACACTTCTTTTTTTCTGAGATGTTGAGGATACACTCAAAGAACTTCCTACCAGCCACAAAAGGACAGATTACTGAGCAACTATTTCCACGAAAGTTAATACAAACTTCTAGAGGAAGCCTTTGTGACATCAGGCAAGGGAACAAGTTACCCTTGTTACAAGCCCCTGACTCCCTGAATGCTGAAGTAGGTAACTTCTTTGATTGCTTTTGGTTTTGAGGGTTTTGAAACCTCAGTTTCAAACCAGGTATTTAATGAAAATAATAAGAAAAAATCCAAACTGTTTTTGCCTTCAGATAAAAATGAAAGAAGCAGGTTATAAAAGCGAGCTTATTGCTTGGTCAAGATGCATGTTCATTTTTGGTGTATCCAAGCAAGCTGTAAGAGACATGAAGAGACATTGCAAGAGACATTGTCATAGAAAACTGAAGTCTCTGATGAGACTGTTGCTGATTTACATGCTGCATTTAATCTCAATACAAATATTCCAGCCTCAGCTGCTGCTTGACCCCTTAACTAGAATTCCCATGTGCAATGGACCCTGTGACTACAACTCCTGCAATTCCAAATATTAGCATCAGTGTTTGAAGCTGCATTTTAGTGTATCCCTATTTCAGGAAAAATGCTGGAGACCTGTTCCTCCTGTCTTCTGCAGTTGCTGATTTCCTTCCTTCCTTCCTTCCTTCCTTCCTTCCTCCCTCCCTCCCTCCCTCCCTCTCCCCCTGCACTCTGTACAAAGGCAATTCTCTGGAATTCACGTACATGGCTGTGCACGGATCAGTGCCTCACAGCTGCCAGGAGTTCTCTGTCTGGGCTGAGGCTTTCAGGCCAGCCAGGGCTGTGGGATGTGGGCAGCCAGAGCTGCTTGGCTGTTAATGGATGCCTGAACTTTCCCTCCACTTCCTTCAGGGCAAGGCATCTCCTTGGACGGGCTCCTGGGTCTCAAGTAGGAGGTCTCACAGCTGCACCCTCGGTGGGTTGCAGGGCATCAGCTGGAGGAGACAGCTTGTTGTTGGGAGTGAAACACAAATCCCAAGCAAGCTCCTTTTAAACTTCTGGTTAATGAATCCAATCAAACTAAATTTGAATGCTGGCCTTTTAATTGTCTAGCTTTAATGCATCTGTGTGTCTGAAAATGCACAAAATGCCATCAAAAACGAGAGGCAGACGTACAGAGGCTTCGTGATGCTCCCAACCTGGATTTCCAATACTAAGTATAGATCTTTGCAACAATGTTTGTGACAGGCATATCCATAAAAATTCATCGGAATTGCAGGAAAATAGAGCTTGAGGAATTAGAGCTGTCACCTAGCCTGAAAGGAGGAATGGAAGTTTTTTGTGATGAATGACTCCCATGTCTGTTGGCAGCCTCTCCTCGCCGTCCCCAGTGAGGCTGCAGAGCTGCTGCCTTGCACAAGTCCTGCTTTAGCTGATTTCCTGTGCCTGGTCATGCAGCACATGAGAGGTCTGGGCTGATGTTGCAGGTGACAGAGGTCTTTATGTTCAAAATAATACTGTTAGCCTTAGAGACGCTAAGATAGGGAGCAAAACTGTAAATTAATTTGAAACACTCAGAGGCTCCCAGTAGATGTTTAATTTTTTAATTGGATGCTGTGCTGCCAGGATGCTAAGTGAAGGTGAGGTTTGTCCTTAAGGCCAAAGAGTTACTCTACAAGAGTAGCTTTCTGCTGGTTTAGCTTTTTTCATTAGCTCACTGCTCATCTGCCCAGCACCAGAGAAGCAAGAGAGGTAGTGGAACATGAAGCCAGGAACAGGTAGGGGTAGACAGGACTGTTCCCATCAGAAGTCACTGTAAGGTCTCTCTCTGCTCTGGAGATCAAAGTCTATGCCTTTTTTGGTGCATTATTCTGTGCAAAAGGCATGCAAGAAGTCAGAAGAAACCCACAAAGAATCAGAGAATAGGATGAGCCCAGTGCTGCACTGCTTACAGAAAATCAAAAACTACTGAGCTAACATTAGTTACAGTGAATTCCAACACAAATATAAGACAAATAGTGTTCGCTGCTTGGGGAAAAATGAGCTTATATCTTTTGACTCAATTGCTTTGACAAAAGTTGCTCTTTTTTTCCTCACAATTGCTGAGTTCAGATTAAAAACATGCAATAGGAACCACAGTAATGCTTTTCCAAATATTGTGTAAGCTGTTTGGTTTACTGCCAAGAAGGCATGTAATGAAAATTAAAAATAGAGTGATTATTAAAAAAACCCTTCTCTGCATATATTATTGCTGACATTTGTTGAAATAAGAAGATACATGAAAAATTATTTATAGATTTTGTGAGATACAACAGGAAATAAAATAAAATCAGAATGACACATGGGGGAATATTTTTATGGAATATGGTAATAAATGAAAACATTTGTGACATTAACTGAAAAATAAGAGATATTCAAAGAATTATTGAAGGATTTAGCACAATAGAACCATATGCTTAGATTTAAAATGTAATTGTCCGCAAATTTAATACATTTAAATGTTTTAAAAATATCTTCATCTGGAAACAAACCAAATTTTAGAGAAACTACATAGCTCACAAAGACACCAGACACTTCAAAATTACAATAAGCTGTCAGTATAAAATATTTTTATATTCTGTGGTGATGAGAGTAGTTTATTTTTAAGAATTAGAAAGAAACTCTTGGGAACAAGAATTTTCTTTGGTAGCAGCACCTGGTGGGCAGGATTTTTTAAATTAGATGTTACCCTCATCTTTGGAGTTTAAGATTTATTTGGGGATTTGACTGCAGCAGCATCAGCTGGTTCACATAGTTTTTCTGGAATTTTAATAAGAAGAGCGAGAAAATGAATCAATTCCTGAAAAAGATGAAATAAAGATGAAACACTGCAAGAAGAAAACTGAATTAACAATTAAAATTTAATAAACAGACCAGATTAATTACCAAATTCAAAAGACAGATAATCAAGAGAAACTTTGGGGTTGACTCAGGTGAGGGTTGTATTATTTTGCTTTTAGATTTCAATTTCTTCTACCTACATACCTACCCAGAACTCTAGCTGATATATTGTATTTATATCCCAGAAGAAAGATGCTGGTATGTGTTGAACTTTACAGAATATAAGAACTTATACTGCTCTTAGGTATTTTTCTATGAAATTTTTCTGGTTCTTTTCAAGGAAGCACAGATTTATGAAGGCCTTAAATGGCAATGCTTTAACATTATGCCAGAAATTATATAGTACAGGACTTAATATGTAAGTCATGTCCTTTCAGAGTGAGATGCACCTATAATTAATGCTTTATATGAGCTTTATGGAAATTTGGACTCCTTCAGATGACAATTCACAGCTTCTAATACATTGAGCTCACTAATTAGAACTCAAAATCAATGTGATTATCACAAGGCTTCTAAAAAGAGAGACAGAGAAGAGAAGATTTCAGGTCCTGAGCCTTCTAGTGTGTGGGTACCTTATTTCAGATGCATGATAGTAAGTTTTGCTTCTCTGCATGTAGAAAATCAAAGTCTGCTTGGCAGTGAACGGAAAGGAAGGAGAGAGAAGTATCAGGGACATTTATCTAATGCTTGGGACTATCAGTGGTGTTGTCATCATGGTCCTCATAAGTTTGTGCTGCAAGAGGCATTGGATAAAGTATATAAATAATCCTGAAAGAAAAAAAAAAAAGAAAAAAAAAGGTTCATTTGCTTTCAAATGAGCACGCAATTCACCTGTGCTTCAAGATTGGTGTTCCTTCTACCCAAAAACTAGCAAAAATCCACTGCTCTGACCCAAATTGAGAGTGCTCCACCCAGCAAAGTCTACCCCTCAAGTGTTAAGATGAGAAAGAGAAGGTTCAAGAGGAGATGTGACTGAAATTCCCTGCAAAGAAGGAATGAATGAGACACAAAGGAGACTGGGAAGTGCGAAGGTAGGCACTGCCCTTGCAAGGTGGGCAGTTGCTTACTGGGTAAGTGGCTTCATTGCACATTACATTCTTGTAATATTAGTTTTATTTTTATGTTCCCTTTTCTCAGTATCAGCCAAGTTACAGTGAATGTAAGGAATAGTTACTTGTTTTGACATGAAGTACCTTGAGACTGTGTGTCTGACTTGAAAATAAATAAATTCATAGATGAGATCTTTCAGCTCTTTGGAGGACCTAAGAGCCAAGTCTGTCAAGCTGGGCAGTTCATCAAGAATATCCTGTGTCAGACCTTTAGTCTGACTTTTAGAAACATAACTAATAAAGCTCAGCCCTAAACCCCTCACATGTAAATTATCCTCTGGTCCTTCTGTTAATTTTTTCTTTACGGCCTAGGAAATGAGCCCAGGAGGTAACTTGTAGCTGCTCTGTTTTGGCAGAAGCAAGATGTGTGTTCCAGTGAAAAGGTTATCAGCAGGGGTTTGTTAGGTGGTTTGGCAGGGAAGGCTGTCACAATTCCCTACTCCAGCAAGTCTTTCACTATTTTCAAAGTTGTTGAACATCAGAAAAGTGGTAATTAAAATCACTATATCTAAAATCTTCTGCTTGTCATTCCTTTCAGGAAAACACTTTCTGTATTCATCTATCATTTTGTTTTCCTAACTGCACAAGTTTTGGACAAATATTTACCTAGCAAGCAAATAATTAAACATGACTTTTATTTTATGACTGGATTTGATGGCAGTTAAAAATTGACCATTGATGGACACTTAAATTCCTTTGAATGGGTCAGTTTGCCAGCCTAAATTCTCTTTGTATCTTCATGTGTGCTCATGTAAAGCAAATATTGCACTTTCTGCTTACATTAAAAATCTCAAAAGTTTCATGATTTCTTTCTCGTCCATTCTGAACTAGTGTAGTAATTTGATTAATTGCTAAAAGTCTGGTGGCACTTTGGAGTGCTGTCCTTTTTGGCTTAAGAATGCCATTCATTAGAGTGAACAAGGCTACTATTTTTTTTTATATCTAAACTCAGTCAGCTTTTACAAAGAAATCCCTCATTGCACATCTCAAAATATATTAAACTGGTTAAAAGATGGTCTCAAAAGCTTCCAAGTAACAACCCAAATAGATAAAGAAAGGCAGCCATTAGGTTTTGTCCTTTAGAAATTGCTCAAATTTCATTGCCAGTACAATGACTTGCAACACTTCTATGGGAGCTTTCTCATGGTGCAGCAGGACAACATACACATGCAACCCTTTTCAGTATAGACTCTGTAGGTCATACTTCTTGTAGTAAAAAGGATGATAAGAATAATAACAGAAAAGGAAAAAGATTACCTTTGGCAAATAAAAGTGAATCCCCAAATAGTATTTATTTATGACAGCAAAGTCAGGAGGTAAATGAGCTCCCTGCTTTTGTAGTATTTCTATTTTACTTCTTGCCCCATCCTTGCTCCGTGGTGGAGCAAAATCTGACTTCTGCTGCTAGAAAAAAAAATGAACATTTTGTTTAAAAAAATGCTAGGCCATTGTGGGGTATTTTTCTGCTTAAACACTTATTTGTCTTGGTCTGTGGTGGTACAGCTGTCAGCTATACTTCCTTCTGGTCTCCTGCTTTTGTTTGATGAAGAGGTTCACTCAGTTCAAGAACTAGATGGCCTATAGAAAAAAGAACACAGAACTTTAATAACACACTGAGTCACTTAAATACTGAAAGCACACTGAGCAGAAAGCACACTGAATTTCTAGGAGGAGGATATATTACCTTTCCAAAAGAAGTCCAGGATCAAATCCGGTTTCCTGTGCAGAATTTGGGGTAATGCAGCAGAAACAGGGAACCATCTACTTTAACATTTCTGCTTCAATTAGTAGATGCCCACCAAGTTCCTGCAATCAGTATCTGTTTCCCACCAGCCTATTTGTGTCAGATCTCATGGAGCTTGTGTGGGAGCAGACTGCAAGAGTAGAGCCCTGGAGGCTCCTGCAGGCATCATGCTTAGCTCAAACCTCCACCGTGGGTTTTTCTTCACAGTGCCTCAGACTGAATTCCTGGCTGTACTTCCATAAAATTTTGGAAATTTCTGTTACTTGAATGCGTCAGTTGCACAAGAAATATCAATACATATGTTTTGAGTCATTAATGGTTACAGACATGTGGGTGACTGCGTGGTTCTGTAATTCCATAGCCAAACTTAAGAGACTGAGAAACATTAATAGATGTAATTGCCATCTTAGTTAAGTTTTATAGTCTTTCTCCCCTAAATTATGGTAAAAATTACTGGAAAGATTTTGAAACCTGTTAGGAGAAATTATGAAAAGCATGTTAGAAGAATTTAAGTGCCTTAGTGTAAAAAAGGAGATATCTAAAGACAATTATGCAAGTTAATGTTTGAGACTATAGCATTTTTAGAGCCAGTGTGAATGTGCGTGGTCAAGAACAAAGGTATGAACAAAGGTTCATACCTTTTCAATAAAAATACATTCTAAACTGTTATTTTCTTCCTCAGTTGACTCATATACTTAGGATGACTCTCAGTTCAGTTCATTGCAGCTCACCCTCAAATCCCAAAGCTGCATTGTTCAACGAGTATTCTCATAAAATAGAGAGAGAAAAAAAGAGTGCACAGTGATTTATCAGGGACATCAAAATATAGCACATTTTGTGGATATAATATCAGACTAGACACTCTATCAAGCTGTCCCCAATGCCTATAGCATGATCTCTATATTTCAACAATCCTGAAAGAAAAATTGACTAATTTCCCAGCATAAAGTTATCTTCCATCCAAAGTGGTGTTGCGCTGGAGGAATATGACATGCTCATAAAACAAGACAAGTAATAAAATTGTTTTCTGAAAGGTACCTAAGTTTAAATGCAGAAGAGAAGGCCACCACCACCCAGCTCACTGCACAGTTGTTTGCACGTGACTCAGCACTGCATGTATGCGCCTTGTGTGCACTTCATCCATCCAGTGAAATGTAAATGTAAACCTTAATCCATGATTGTAAAGTTTTAACAAACAAAATATGGTTATAAAGCACCTGGCAGGTGAGGAGCCATGAATCTCTCATGGCAGAGATAAGTGACTGGGAATGGCAAGAAGAAAGAGAGAGGGAGGAGAGAAACTACAGCAAGCATTGTAAAACAGTAACGTGCTTGTAGCCTTTAGGATCAACTAAGACCTCATTCTACTAATGCCAGGGGTACTGTGAAAATGCTCTGGCTTTGGAAATTAATGACAGAGATGTTAAAAATGCTAATAAAAATATTCTCCATGTTTGAACTGAGCCATTGGAATTATGTTGGCAGAATTAAATAGCACAGTATTAGAAATAGATTCACCTTTTAAATAGTAAAAGTATTTTCATGCTGAATATGTAAACTAGGTCAGCTCTCATTTAAATTCGGTATTACTGAGAAAAGGACGCCAAAGGGAATGTGATTTATCACTAGATCCATCTGGCAGATCATAGCAAAAAGCTAGTGTTTTAATTACCATTGCTTTGTCAAATCATAAAAATCACAGAAATGTGTAGTGAAAGGGACCTAAAATGAAACTTTTATATGCTCTAGTAATCAAGTAAGATTACATCTCTTCTGAGAGATACTTGGCTGAATCACAATCATCCAGGGCTGGAGATTTTACTATCTTTCTTAGAGCATGTTAAAGCCTCTTAGCACTTTCTATTATGTTAGCCTTAAAAAAGGAAGGTTTTTCTCTCATATCTGCCTGATATCTCCATTTCTGAAAATTAAGCTAATTATTTTTTCTTCTAGCTTTAGTAGACATGGAAAACAGCCACAACACTCCTTTATTAATGCAACCTATACCAAAAAAATCCTTCTGCAGCTGCCAGACACACCTTTGAGAGATTTCCTCACAGTCAATGGAGACCCCCTATAACAGCCAGAATAGGATATTGCAGAGCTGTTCTACATTTGAATATTGGAGTGTTCCAGTGGCAGGATCAGGGAGGCTGGAGGTGGAGAGAGGCAATGATCCTGCATTGCTGCCTTTCCTATCCTCAACCTGCCCCTTCACATCCAGCTCTGGGAGCTGATTTCAGCTGAGACACATGAATGAAAGGTGAGGACTTCTCCCCTTCTTCTCTGTCCTGAGGCTACACAGAGTCCTGAGGGAAGGGGACAGAAGAACTAAGGAACATTAATTAGGTGGCCTTGAGAATTCACTGTGATTTCAAAGTCTGGCTGAACTGAACAGGGCAAGATTCTTCTATCACAGCTCTTACAGTTTGGGTCAGGATGGAAATTTGTGAGAGGTCAAGTGATTGCCGTGGTGTAATTCAGAGGTGACAACTCAGAAATTTAAGTTCTGTGTCCTGAGGTGAACTGAGCTTTTCAGGTAAACAACTAGTCCAGTAGGGACTCCTACTAGTAGGGAGGGATGTATTCTAGTAAAGGAGGAAAGAGTTTTTTAAAATACATTTTAACTCTCCATATGCATTTGAACTGCTTGCACAAAGAAATTAGATAGGGTCTTTTGATGTTGTTAAAACATACTTATCTAGAGTGAGATTTGTGTGCAGTATTAACACATATTACTGTGAGGCTGCACCATGGCAGACCAGAGTGGGAGAATCCCCTCCCCTGACCTGGAGGAGATGCTCTGCCTGATGCACCTGAGGACATTTTACTCAGTTCCTTGCCATTTCTCTTAAGGCACTTTTCTGCCTCTGTTATAAACTTTCTGTCTTTAGTTTATCTTATTACTGTTTTCAATTCTTCCCAGATAAGGAAATAAATCCCATCCCTCTGCATCCTCTCACGAGAAAACAAAACACACCCCAAAACCCCTGTAGCTAGGGTTTTTCATCATTGTAGCTTACTTTAAAACCTGCCTTTCCTACATGACTCATTCATTCCAGTGTTTACTGGAGAAGGGTGTTTTTTAGTAAATGGATAAAAAGTAGACAATATTTTTGTATCACAGATTTAGAAAACTAGGAGAGGTAGTTATGGGTGGGAATCTTGTACCTACTCTGGGGAATAATATAATATTCTGTCCTACAACACTATTTTACCTTATTATTTTGAAGAATTGTCTTTATTGGTTTTGTGAAATGCTTTGAGATCCAGGGGGAAGTCTTATGTAAGAACTCAGCCCCAAAAGATGCCAAAAATGCTTTGGCCAGTAAAACACTTGAAGAGGTATTTAACTCAAAGTGCATAGGAATACCCTGGGGCATAAATATCTTAAAGCTAAATACATGCTTCTGTGCTTCGTTGGATCAAAACCACAGCTCTCAAATCCTTGCAGGACTGAGGCCTTGTGCTTTTTGTTTTTATAGAGTATTTGCTTACTGAGTTTTATAAATCTAAGTATTTCACTCATCTCAAATACAGTGGTAGAGAATGTTTCCAAGGCTGTATTGCCCTATCCTGCACCATTTGAGGCCAGCAGAAAGACTTATTTTGATAAGAATAAGACCAAATCTTCATGGTTTCATAGATTCCTGTGGAAATTCTGTTCATCTATCAGATAGATAATAAATGTACTGAAAGTGAATAGTAAATGATCAAAGTCTGTGTCCTAAAGTTATGTACAAATAATAATTCTTGGTGCTTACAAAAAGCATCCAGAAATGTCCTGTGCATTTCATAAATGCAAGACAGAGGGGAACACTTCCCTCAAGGCATTTCCCACCTGTCTGCATGGCAGTGCACCAGGGGAGCATCACGTGTAAGCAGGGCTGTGGGAAGGGAAGGGGAAGATGAGCTGGGAATATACCCACACCTTCGGGGCACAGCATGAGCCCTGCAGAAACACTGCAAACAGCCTCTCTCACTGCAGAAAGAAGGAGTTAACAGCCTGCCACTTTGGATAAAAGAGTTTGCCTTCCTTTCTCACTACTTCTCAAAGATGAGAAGGTAGACAGTATAATAAAAGGCAATAGTTACAAGAGGCAATTAGAAAGTAAAGAGGAAGGTAAACTTAGGAGGCATAAAGAATCAGGCTATGGATTTCTTGCTCATCTTAGAAAAGCAGAAATAAGAAAACCAAGAAAGTTCTCTGGTAGGCTTTCCTACTAGGCTGTGACCAGAGTTCAAGGATATGCCTGCACTTACCCCACACAGAATGCCAGAGCTGTCTTAGTAAATCATGTCAGCACTGTTATAACAAAGTCTGAGGGTTATTTTTAGTACAATGTTAACTATTGCAACTACCCGGATGTACTGTGAGAATGTGCCAATGAACTTCTCAGTCATATCATCAGTACTTAGCCAACAGTTATATTGGATAGTGTTTGTGAACTCCAAATCCACCTTTTACAAGCATTCAGGGTTTTTTTTTTCTTTGAGGGTTGATTGGTTGCTTTTTGGGGTTTTTAAAATAATTTTCTTTTGTAAGATCAACGTTGTGGAAAATTACTGGTATTTTCTGCTAGTGATGGTTGTTTCTGCCCTACAAAATAAAAGCTGCAGAACCATAGGCAAGATCAAAAATCACAAAACACAAATAACTGAGAAGAAACTGAATCAAAAGAGCAGAAAAGATACAAAAAGTACATGAGACACGTAATTTTCCTTAAACAAAAAAGTAGCAAGAAAGTAAGTGTTCATTAAATATTGAGAAAACCTGTTTTTATCAAAATCTGTTAAAGTAGCAACAGACTAAGTTGCTCCTAAGCCCTACTATTCTCAATATAGTTCAGTACTCAAAGGAAATGGAGGTAAACCATGGCAAGATTTTTTTTTCCTAAAGTGCATAGCTCTACAACAAGGTTATGGCTATAAATAGTTTAGGTAGTAATTATTTCCAACATTCAAACTGATAATAATTTACCATTCTACTGAAAAATGAACAGGAACATGCTTCTTGAATAGACATACCTGTCAAAGATCTTTTTTTATGTCACAGTGACTGCTGCAGCCACTGTGTTCTCTGTTGGTAACAACCCCATATTTTATTGTATTAGTTCCTAAAATTCTGGAAGATGGAATTGTTTTATTATAAAAGACACAAAGCAATGATATAATTTCTTAAATTTTTTCTACTAACCTCCTCTTTAAAACCTAGTCTATGGTTTACTTGTTTATGTTTTGATATATTTTAGGTCTTGCTTTACTCTTCTTTATAAATTCATACAGTACCCCACTGTACACATATCATCTTTGACGTTCAAAGAAAACTATTAGCACTTAAAAGAGCTTTGGATCTATCAAACCTGAAATTTAAGTCCATGTGAAAAGTTCTTATGAAGGTAACGGTCAGGTGATAGAAAAGAGAAGAAATATGGACATTTTAAAATCTATTCACAGTAAGTAAATAATTAACTGCACCTTTTTTATATAAGGAGCTGAAATTTTTTCTCTCTTCTTCATTATTTTGCAGTTTGTGTATATTGTTAGTAATTTATATTTTTTTAAATGGCTATGAGTAAACTGCAGGGATACTTCCTCTCTTGGATATCCATGAAACAAATTATTCTATTTGTGGTCTTTCTGTTTTGCACGGCTTTGAACACAAGAATGTGCTGTATCTTATTCCAATTAGATTTTCTTCAAATTTCCATGATAACAAGTTATCAGTATTTTGTTTTTGCCAACAGAATACATCAATGAGCAAATGCCAGGAGCAAGGCAAGTATGATAAATTACTGCAGCGATCAATACAATTATGATTCATTGCACGAAAGGTCCCATACTGCCCCTGTTGTTTTATTGCTTTGTGAAGCATTTGCTGCGTGCTATGAACCAGATCCTGATGACAATTACACCATTAACAAATCTTTTGCTAGTTTAGAGGATTTTACACCCTCTCTTTAATGAGACAAATATGAATGATTGCAAGTTAATTTAACAAACAGCACCACACCTTCCAAACTTCCACTGGTTTTCTCTTGTCTGGGAGCACAGGCTGCAGCAATGGCTGGGGGATCTGGACCACCTATGCTGGTGGTGGCCAATGCCACCACCCAGAGGGAGCTGCTGAAGGGAGAGGCTGCTGTGCAGACCTCAGGCTGCAGAAGTGCCAAGACCTGTCTCCTGGGGCAGGGACAGTCAGCAGACCTGCCTGGGAAAGGTGTGCTCCATGGAGGACCTCCTGCTGCAGGTGGCTGAGCTGCAGGACAAGGTGAGAGGGCTGCATAATGCCAGGGAGACTGAGAAAGAGTTGGAGAGCTGGGCACAAGCACAGCCTCGGTCAAACAGCCTAAAACTCCCCAACAGCACACACAGAAGGGAGGGAGGGGGCCAGTAACACAGAAGAATGGAAGATTGCAAGAGTGAGAACATACAAGAGGAAAAGGGTTCCCCCAAAACCTGACAGGCCCTTTCAGAACCACCTCACTGGCTTGCAGGCAAATAAGGGAAGATTTTTCACATCAGGAGAGAGGGGACCTACAAGAGAACTGGAGAGGACCTTTCTTGAAGGTGAGTTGTGGCAGGATGAAGGGGAGTGGCTTTAAACTGAAAGAGGAGAGGTGTAGATTAGGTATTAGGAGGAAACACTTTATTGTCAGAGTGGTGAGGAACTGGAACAGGTTGCCCAGAGAAGTTGTGGATACCCCATCCACAGAAGGGTTCAAGGCCAGATTGGATGGGGCTTTGAGCAGCCAGGTCTAGTGGAAGATGTTGCTGTCCTTTGGAGTGGTGCTGGAACTAGATAATCTCTGAGGTTCCTTCCAACCTGAGTCCTATAAGCCTGTGATTCTGTGTAATATTTTATTCTTGGTCTGAGTCTCATAAAAAAAAATTAAGTCTTTACTCCTAACAATCTTCCTTGTAAAGCTGTATGCCTGTCATGGTGCCTTGCAGTGAAGAGGATGAAATGGTGGCAAGTAACAATCCTGCACCCAGACTTGTGGGGATTGCAAAATTCCTGTGGTTTTATTAGACAATGTGACTACAAAGTGCAAGTGAGAGTACAAAGTGAAAAAAAGAAGGCATAATAAAGTCAGATTTCCAATGTGTAGATCATAAAGTCCAAAGAAAGATGGCTGTGACTTGTCTGGCTGGAGTTTTCCGTTCTACGTCTTCTGAGAGTAAATCTTGGCTATTTACAATCAGCCTCAGGTAACTGTGGAAGTAAAACCATGAATGCACTGAAAGGTAATACAGATTTATAGCAGCATAATAATTTTTTTGAAGCAGAGATTCATTCTCTCTTTTGTTTATCAGAAATATAACATAACCTCCCCTTACAGTAATAATACTCTTTTGAGAGCCGAATGAATATCTGAGGTTTTACAATCCAATCTGCTACATAGTTTAGGAATTCAAATTAATGGAAACTGAACCGTCTAAGAAATTTAGCATCTGTGTCAGATTCTATTCTACCCCAAACGAGCTAAGAAATGGAACAGCACACATGAATATATATTTCCTATATGGTTAAGCTTGTTGAGAAATGGTGCATATGCCAAGTAGGATGAAATTTTATAATTAATTATTTATATAACTAATTATAAATTTATGTATTTATTATAATTATTTCATGGGCACGTAATGGAAAGCTGAATCAATGCACAAATGGGATTATGAGCACAGAATTTTGAAATACCTGAGGCAGGCAGGGACAATGAAAATTTACACATGCAGTAGGTCACATTTTCCTGGCAGAAATATCTACAGAAAGGCTATTCTTTCTGATGGAAAACTTCAATGAGCTCCCACTTTCCTACAGAAAATTCTCTTATGTAAAACTTTTACTAACTCTTTGATGTTATTTCACATTGCAGCATGACATGGTGTTACGGCAATTGTTGCATTCCAAGTCACGTACCCAAAATACAGACAGGCACAATTGATATCTCCTTAGCAGTGCTTGATTTTACTTCTAAAAATATTATTTTAATCATCTTAAGATTATTAAAAAGAAATACCTCACTGCAACTTTGCCAGCACAACTTTTTGAGGGCAGGCTCATAAATGTTACAGTCAGAAGGCCACTGAAATTCAAATAAAAAGGGATTAAGTTTAAGGATATGCAAAATATGATGTTGAGGTTTTGGTTCAAGCCCACATATAAATTAAATGAAAATTCTTATGGTTAAACATTGATTTATAAGCCTTTTAAGTGTTTCTTTTAAGGCTGTTTAACTTGTACCATGACTCGAAAGCACTTCCGTCTCAAAAGCTCCTAATTTAAAATACATGTTTAATAACTATTGACGTCAAATTGTTACATTTTGCAACCAGTTAGGTACTTTTCCAGCCATTAAATCATTTTAGAGGTCCTGTCACTTTAGTAATGAGAATCTATTGCACCATGTCTTGGTCACTGTCTGTTGCATGTCTCAGGAACAGAGAAAATTGATCTTTCTGAAGTTGTCTGGAGTCCCGCCATTGTGGGATGCTGGCAGCAAGTGTTGCTGACTAAGCTTATGTAGATTGGGCAGTTCCTCTGAGTGGAGTAGTAGTAATTGAGAGGTAGTAGAGAACAGGTTGAGAATGGAGGGAACTATTTTGTTCACCAGAAAGGTCTCTCAGCAGCCCTGCTGGTCACACACCCCTGCCCCGCTTAGCACCAGTCACCCTGCAGGTTTTGGATCAGTGGCATGTCTTGTGTGCTTCACCCTCACTGCTGCTCCTTGCTCTTCTGTCTTACATCGTATCTACTGTCTTTACTGTCTGTTATTCTACAAAAGGTCTTCTACAGCTTTGTGGTAACTCAGATGGGAAAGTAGCAAGCTGCTGCAGAGATGTAAAGGAAATATTTTTCTGGATATTCTCCAAACAATCTTAGCATTACTCCCCAAATAAACAGACTGTGGCAGACTTAGATGCCTCACACTGAAATTACACTGAAATTATCAGAGCTGGCCAGGGAAAAGCTCCCTAATTTGTAGTTTACCAGCAGTTTCCAAATGTTTTCACAGTCATATCCCAACTAGTGACTAATTCTCAGCATCTTGTCCCAAAAAAACTATAAAAGAAAATTTTTAGAAGAGCTGAGGTGGTACAATACCTCCTTCTGAAAATAGTAATTTACACTTCTTTTAACTATATTTGCAATATCTTCTGGGAGACACTAATAGATTTTTACTTCTTTGTTCATTTTAGTCATATTGCTTCTCCTACCCAGTGGCAATAAATAAATAAATGAGCCAAGCTAGGATTTACAATCATGTCTTTCACTTGTGGTTGCATGGGGCTGACACTGACTAGCTAAGGAACATGAGGCTTCCAGGTGTCCAGCAAAACCAGATTTCTGGTTTGTCCAAATTTTGACAATATGACTGGGAATTTAGAAGGTCTCTAACTTCCTAGGACAGGATTTTCATGGAAACAGAGGACTGGTTCTGACAAACAAGTTTGACATGTGGATGCAAGAAGATAGAGCTTTTCCTTTTATTCTTTCTGTGGACATTTATTTTCTGAAGAGTCTTGGTTTTCTTGCAAATTTGTTGTGAGAGACGGAAAACTTGAAAAAGTTAATGTCTCAAACACTTGGCAGAGGAGCAAAAGAACTTAACAATGCCAATGAGATGACTGGATGCAATCAGAAAAGAGGGTCTTTTGGAAGAAAGATAGCACTTTTCCATCTTTCTTATCTTGGGTACCTACCTAAAAAAACAACAAAATATACCTGAGTCTCTCACAGGGAAGAGGTGTGCCAAAACCACCAGAGATCCTCTGAGCCCTTTTTAAAAAGTTTAAAAAGACAAAATTCACATCCATGGGAACAAGTATAAATAATTCAACTCAGAGGGACTGTGTGTGCACCCACCATCTGATGGACCTGGACCAGACATGACATGGGAACCAACTCTCCTCTCCTCTCCTCTCCTCTCCTCTCATGAATTTAAGGCAGAAATACTGCAGTGTTTCTATGATTGGTAAACCATATATTATTCCTATGATTGGTAAAGCAAAATTCAGATTTAGCAAAAATTCTTCACGTCACATCAAACTAAAGGCTGCTGAAAAAACACAGAATCAAAAAAAAATTACAAACTGAAATGGCAACATGCTTGGTCTGGATGTTTTATCTGTTTTTGATTTTTCAAATTAAACTGTATTTTATGCATTCCCCTATCTGAGAGGCAAAGCTGATGACAGGATGCCTTCCAAAGCATTAGAAGATAAAGGATTGTTAAAAAAGAAATAATAAACTCTTTGTAAAGGCCTCAGGTTTCTTGAACTTTTGGTGAAACAGAAAAATTGCAAGGACTTTCAGGAACTGCATGATTTTTAGTGTGCAATTACCAGTGGAGTGGCAGTTCAGAAATTGCATATGATGCTCCACTTATGGTTCTTCTGCTGCTCTGGGTGACAGCAGCTGGAAGAGCTGTGTGTTGCTCAGGCATGATTAGGTGACAGCCGTGCATGGAGCTCTTAACTGAAAACGTGGTAAACCTCTGAGTTCCTTGCTTCAGCTTATTGAAGATAGCAACATTCACATGGGTTCAAAGAGATAATAATTTCATGGAAGGGTGAACTAGTGGTTTCCTGACTACACAGAAACCACGTCAGCCTAAGGAGGTCTCTGGAGCTGAAAACAGTTGGAAGCCTGGAGCATATTAGAAAGCAATATTGTTCTCATTGTTTGTTCAGACACTTACCAAAAATCGTATTTTTTGAGTACACAGTTGTTTGCAACACATATCTGAATTTCTTATCTCTTTCATATCGTAGTTGATATCCTAGCAGCAGGGGATTTTGCCATTTTAACAAAGTTTGTGATTTCACGAATGTTAAAACAAGGCAAAACAGTGAGATTTGTCTTCTGCCAGAACCCTAGAATACACTGTGCTGGGGGAAGTGCTGGTAATTATTTCTGAGCAAAAGGATATTGCCTAAATAGTGTTTCAAAGTAATGTCAGTCAAACTGAAAACAATGCAGGTCTTCAGTTTTTACTTCTAAGTCTCAAAAATATTAATAGTATTCTCACACATACACACACACACACACGCATGCACGCACAAATTAGAGTAATCACATTCTTGAGTGATAAGGTAATTACAAGAGTTATGATGCAAATAGCTGCTCCCCTCGTAGTGAAAATTTCAAATGAAATTTCACAGTCTAAAAGTGTTGAAAAGCTGTTGAAAGCCTTAGAAATTAAGGTAGTAAAGGGGAGGTATTTATGCCTGTCAGAAAACCGAAAGCAAGGTTTATCTCAAAATGGCAAAAATATCCTGGCAAATAGAGATAATAACAGTAAATTATCAGCAGGGAGAACAGCAACCATTTCATAAACTCAGTGCCCTGGTTTTGTGTGCAGCATATCTGCTGCCTCTGTGAATTCATGCAGTTTACTTCAAAAAATCAAGAACGAAAGATTAATTCTTGTCTCTATCTGGCACATCAAGCAGCTGAATACACTTCAGATTTAGAAAGACTTTTCACATTAAAAGTGACTTTAAAATTTAGAGGAAAATGTTTTTGGTGTTCTTTAGGACTGTAAAGCATTCAATTCTGAAAGTGAGATAGTAACAAAATACATAATTATATATATATATATATATATAATTATGTATTTAGTCAACTTCCAACTTTCATGTTGAAATCTACATGAAACCATAATGAAAAATTAATTTTACTTCTTCTGTAGACTCCAAAATGAAATGATATATAGACAGACATCAAGGTGCTATGTTCAAAAGAGTAACTAAATTACTATTTAAAAACCAATCTCAGTATGATATACTTAAATATATTTTTTGCATAGGAACTGCTGTAGAGTGACATTTCATAGGTTCAAATGAAATATGTTGTCCTCTGACACTGCCTTTTATTGCAAGGGCTTTTTGAATGTATGTTTGTTACTTTAATGTCAAATCGAAGAAAAATTGTAATGCATACTAAACATTCATAAATATACATGGATTCTGGCTTTTCAATTTTGATAGAGGCTGCAGGATCCAGTGGACCTGAGGACCCAGGGACTTTCTCTCACTGCCAGTTGATTCCTGCAGCTCTGCCTCCCCAGCTATGGCCAGTAGTGACCTGAGCAGGTTGTTGGAGTTTCCATTTGTCAGTCATCCTCTCATTCTCACTGGGCCTTTGGGATTACAGCATTTAGCCTTTAATCAGGTCACAAATTAAAATAAAAAACAATTCTGACTCCTTCTAAGCCTATTTTGACAAACTTAAGGCTCTAGAACAAGAAATGTAGCTCCATAAGTGAACATTCTGGGAAGATCAATCAGAGTCCTAGGAAATCTGAACTCCTTGGATGCAATGTCTCTTTTAGGTGTGAATCCTCTGTGGACTCCAGGCAGTGGAGTAGCTCTCAGGGTGTAAAGGGAGCGCCAGGTTTCAGCTCTATCTGCCATCCACACATGTGAGGTCAGGTAGATGCAACCTGCAAAACTGCATGTCTGATTATGAAATGCTTCTTTCTGTAAAAGACAATTGTTGCTCGTATCTTTCCAAATACTGCTTCTAGCCCACTTTTATTATTTCATTTATTATAATTATTATATTGCAATGGAAGCAAAATTGTGATTAATTTCATTGCATTGCTTTTCCACTTGTTGCTTTTCAACCCAGCTTTCAAATGAATCACACAGAACATAAGAAATCGAAAATCTGCCATTTTCTTTGCCTCCCAATGCACACAATTTTCAGAGCTGCTGAAAATCTGATAGCATTATAATATGTTTGGTTTTTTTTTTTAGAGCGAGAAGGAAAGGAAAACAACTGTGGAAACATCAATATGTATTAAGGGAAACCTCATTATTTGTTGTTCCTAGCTGATCCTAGTGTTCCTGGTCACGGTGCTCCTTAGGGCAGCTTGAATCTTCCACAGCTGCTCCTGGCAACACTCAACACTCAGCCACGTCAGCTTCTTCTTACCAGCAATGAAAGTGAGCAGTGAAAGCTTTAAAAATAATTGGAATGAGTTGGAAAGTATAAGTAAATGGAGGGATAAAAATTAGATAATGGAAATGAAAGAAAAGTTCAGTTGTTATCACACACAGTCTTTACTGCTGCGAACACCACTTTCCTGATAGCAGATATTCATGTTCATCAAACAGTAACCAAACAGGATAAAACTCATTATCAATCAGATCCACAACCTCATCATATCATGACATGATATAATAGTCTTTCAGAAAAGGAATAAAATATGAATAGTCTTTTTTTCCCAAGCATATAATTTTCTGAACTCTCTTTATGGGGATTGCTAATGTCTTTGATGTTACTCTTTCCATTACATCTCCTTTCAAGCTTCAGAAATATTTAATGCATGAATACCAGAGAATCTGTTCAGGAAATGGTTTTATTAAATAAATATGCTTTTATTAACTTCATAGTGATTTCATGTTCACTTTCTGTAGGTACACTTATACCAAAATTTTATGGCAAAACTCTTTTTGAGTCACTTGAAAATCAGTTCAAACTGTCCACAAAAAGGACTTGAAATGAAAAGGTAGGCTGAGTAAGGATTAGGTTGGTGACATAACCAAGGTCAACCAAGAAGTTTGGTTGACCAGCAGGACTTGCAAGGTGTGGATCTGGTTCTTGTTGCTGTCAAGACTCTGCCACCACCAGGAATTCATTCTTGACAAAGTCCCTGAAAGCCTAAACCATGCTGGAGATAAACTGCCCACTTCAAATACAAGTCTGCACATTGACAGGCAGCCAAAGGCATATTGCGCATCAGGGGAAGTGACTCTAAACTTTGCAAATCCACAGTGAAGGTGGAAATATCAATTTAGAGACATTACTGTAAAAATGGTGGTCAGGCTTATCACAGTGGGAAAACACAATGTAGAACTATAGATATGAGAAAATACCAAAGCTAAAGCTAACCTGGTTCCCCCCGTGGCAGCCAGTCCATGCATAGGTGACTCTAGCATGGACTGACCCAGATGTGCTACCCACTTTTTTCTCCAGCCAAGCCAGCACTTCAGTTACCTCCCACTCCACTCCACAAATTTGAAACCAATTTGTAGCCATTCCAAATGATTATAGCAAATTTTCCAGCTGGCAACTTCAATAATAAACAGAATAAGCTATTTGATTTACTGCGCTCAGTTTTAGATTTGCCGTAGATGCTTAAATCTCAATTGGACAGCTGTTTCTACACACGCCCAGTTTGAAGGAATGGAAGTGGCAGGTGGCAGTAGCAGTAATTCCTGCTTCCATCAGGCTTCCTGCAACTCTAGGTGGTTTTGATTAATGCCTGTGCTTATCACTTTCTATCCAAGATGACTCATATATCAGAGCAATCTGATTGTGAGAATGAGTAAACAACCATTCCCTTCACCATACAGATCATTCCTAGACACCTCTAAATTCAGAAATGGGGAAAATAAGTCATTTTAAGGACAAGAACATTGGGTTCTTTGTGAGTTTTATGTACGCTGCTTGTCCCACACTTGGTGTTTATTCTTCCTCAGGGGCAATTCCCAGAAGCAGGCTCTTCAAAGGAGATCTTCTTATTCCATAATAAAAATTCTGAGAAGACAGACATTTCCCTCCACCTCCAGATCACATATCCTCATTACAGAATGTACCACTGGAAAAATTATTACTTCATCTGCAATGGCTGCTGTAATTGGAAGCAGGGTGTATGTCCCTTAAATAAAGTGCTGCAATAATTCAGTCCATTATTAAAAAATGTGTTATATGACATTGTCAGGAAGAGACCTGAAAATGGAATGGAGAACCTATCAAGATTCAATGGATAATCTTTTAGATCTATTAATTTTAAACCAGTGCTTTTTACAAAAAATACTCTTTTTTCCTTGGCTCTACCCTTCACATCCTCTGTTTCTCAGATGTATTTATCACAAGATTTTGACAGAATGTTTGGAGAATCTGATCTAAAAATTCTTCAGTGGAAGATTCTCATAGCTTGAAGGCTTTCTGCCAGCCAGTAATCCCTATTATGTTCTGAAGATTCCCATGGTTTCCTCCAGCATCTGCCTCCAGAAATAACAATCCCTTTAGCTAGAGAATTTTGAAAACCAGTAAGCTTTTGTAAGTGGATACAGCCAACTACTTTAATTTTAAATAAAATTTCTTGCTTTGCAAGGAATATCCCAAATTAATGCATTATTGAAACAAAAATAGGATTCACTGTCATGACACTAACACTACAAGCTCACTGTGATTTTACTGGTGTAATTTGAACCTGGGATCAAAGGTTTATATTATTCATCTTGGTTGACACCAATTCCTTTTTCCAGTATAGAGTGAGACTTTCTAACTCAAAGGAAATGCATTAGAAAAGGTAGCTATCTTTAGCCAATTCTACCCATGATCCCCTAAGAAGAGCTTCTTTGTGAAAACAGTTTCATGAGCTGCTCATGAAATTTTCTTCTCTTCAGAAATATGTGTAGTGAGGCTGCAAGACATGCCCATTGTGTCTTGGGCTTTTATGTTCAGGAGATCTTTTCAATATTCTGGTCCTAAAGGCTTTGTGCATGAATGAATGTTTAAGGGTGATGTTCAATCCACTGGCTGAATTACCTAAATTTCTGATGCAAAAATGTCTTGCACAAACTTCCTGATGAAAAACAGAATAAAATCAATTGCATTATACCCGCTCATCAGCTGTACTTTGTACAATATTCATTTATATTGAGTGTATAATACTTGAAACTACTGTCACCAAGGGCAAAACTACTGTCACCAAGGGCAAAGCCATTCTCCTGTAGCACAGCCAATAAAGGCAGACTTTTTCAGACTCCATCATCTTGCACAAGCTTACTAGAACAAACAATAAATCAGGTATCCACTTGTACATAAAAATCAAGTTTTCTTCTTGGTTGTTCTAACAGATTTTCTTCCACCTCTGGATGCCAAGCCGAAATTTATAGATTTCCATGAAGATAATTAAAATATATTCTTACTTCAACTTAGCACTTGCTTTTACAGGAAGCCTTCCACCTTCAGAAAGTTGGAGGAAAATAATATCTTACACTCATAGTAAATTAATTACAATGTACTTAAAATAATATAAAAAGATATTACATATTATATACAGATAAATTAACACTAATGGCACACAAAAAATTCTCACTGTATTTTGAAACAAAGGAAGGCATTAAAAATATTATGTTCCAACTTTTTCTTCTGTTTACTTTATATTGCTTCAGCAGAAATTATTTCATGTGGTGCCAGGAGAGGTTTATACTGGACATTAGGAAAAGTTTCTTCACTGAATAAGTGGGCAGGCATTGGAAGAGGCTGCCCGGGGAAGTATTGGAGTCATCACCTCTGGAGGTAGTTAAAAGATGTGTAGATGTGGCACTGGGGACATGGCTTGGTGGTGGACTTGGCAATGCTGTGTTAATATTTGGACTTGATGATCTTAGAAGACTTTTCCAACTTAAACTGTTCTATGATTCAGTGTTTTCTGATTATTTTCCTAATAATTATTTTTGGATATGTGGATTATTCTGTAAGTATAAGGTTTGCATTAAAAAGTTGTAAACAGTGTGGAAAAAAGTATTTTGAAATTTATATTTGAATGTAACTTATCTAAATCAAAAATGAGGTCAAAATTTAATACTTTTTCATTAAAAAGAAATCAAAATGGTACATTCTGACTTTTAAAATGTCGTTGAAATGCATGTTGAAAAAAGAGTAAAACCAGTTTATGTAAAAAAGGAAATTTTATAGGAAAACTGCTCTAGGAATTTCTTCAATCTCTTGTTCCAACTACAAAACACATTTTTAAATTGCTTTGAGTTAATGGAAAAAAAGCAATACATGTATATATAAATATACATGTATACATACATATACATGACGTATATATATATACATGTGCGTATATATATAAAAATATACATGTATACATACATATACCTAACGTGTGTATATATATATATATACACATGTGCATATATATATACACATACATACATATATATATCTACATGTTTATCAGCCAGCATAAGAGACTAAACACAACTCTCCTCTGGGAGTGGGATAAATGAAAGAATACTTTGTGATAGATAAAAGTGACTACCTGAAAAATGGAAACAAAATACTGCTTTTCGCTAATAACTAAAGGATCCCATCACAAGTTGCCTGGAACGTCCCTAAATTAGATTTTGTTGCCTCAGTCCCACACACAAACTCAGCAGTAATCAATCTTCTGTGATCCTAAAATCAATAGTTACTCCTACAAATAGCACAGAAGGTCCCATGACAGCTGAGGCTGGGCTGCAGCCATGCCTGTTGTGCATGAAAAACCGAGCAGAACAAAGAAAGAGAAAGAAAGGAGATCAGGAGTGGTTTGTGCGCTCTGCATCTTGCCCTAGTAACTAAAACCTTATGGTCAAATATTGTTACTCTTATTTTCCAACGTGTCATAATATTGTCAGTTACACAAGGCATTGCCAGGGTAATGTTGTTCTCTCTGGTTTATGATATATGATTATAAATGGAAAACACAAGACTGGCCCATGAAAGCCCCAAGAGGTCATGCTGCAGGCTGCAGCACAGTAAACCTCATCTTCTCAGGAAATACATGAGGTACCTCGGTGAGTGCATTATACAAATAAATTGATATTTGACATTTCTGCAACTGAACTGTAAAAGCTTATCTAGTGGGACATTATTAACCACATAAAGGAAATTTGTTGGGGTGTTTTCCTGTGCTCAGTCTAGTCAGTAGATTTGGCAGATATCCTCATTTCCTCCTCATTGCGTTCTTCTCCTAGTGGCAAATTCAATCTGCTCTGTGGCACCAGAGTTGCCATGTGCTACTGGCATATCATTTCATGCCAGTGCATCCTTTGAGACAACAGCAGGATGCCCACAAGGAGAACATGGACTCAGGATACCCCATGCCCCCAGCAGCCTTTTGCTGAGCCTCTGCAAAGGCAGGGACACAGCTGGGTCACCCTCAGCACAGCAGAGCGATGCAGACTGGCTGTGTGCTAATAAATAATGTCCACAGCCACTTTTACAGGAATATTAAGCTGCACTTTCGATTGTCTGGCTCACTTTCTCCATCACCTCTCCCAGCACAAGAAATTTACTTGAGATTCTTGCTATCACATCCACCATTTCTGAAGCCAGTTGTTGGCACAAACTGGATTTATGCCCTTCCTTGTGAAGCTGATTTTTAGTCTGTCCTCAGATTTCTCTTTCCATAGCTTTCTTCTGACCATTCACCCTGACTTTATCATCATACTCCAGATGTATTCCACTAAAAAACCAAATCTTAAGCATTTAGGCAGGGACCATGCCTGGAATGTTTTCAAGCTGCCCCTCTCTCCCCATACTGGTGACCCTATAGCTTTTGTTTTCCTCTTTTAATTGCTATGGCTCAAAAAGCACTTTCTATTCAATGTAACTTAAAAAAAATTTTAAAGTAATTGCAGGCTGTAATTTATCTTGCCTTTTGGCAGTTCTCGCCTTATGCCAATGCTCCCTGACCTCTGACATTGAAGGTGATTTAAGTTAATTTATGGTTAGTTTGCTATGAAGCAGCCTGGAGTGCTCACACAAATTTAATGTTTTCAGCTCTGGAGGAAATGGCTTCCAGGTGACAATAGCCAATTGAACCACTTCTGGTAGGGCTGTGTGAACATGATTTTTAACATCAGGTGGTGTTTAACAACTTAGTAAATCAGAGGGGTAACTTAAGGCTGACACCCCACAAAAATAGATGGGAAGCAGTAATTTATCTAAATGTAGTGCCCACTCTCTAAGAGTCCAAACATTGAAGCAAAGAAAATTAGAACTCAAACTATCTGGTGACATTGGTAAATACTCATTATCTGCATTTCTGACACAGAGTTATTTTTCTTCCTCTGTTATCATACAGTGAATGCTGGAGGAAGCTGCAGCAACAAAAAAGACAGGAGGACATATTCTGCTCATTTAATTAAAAATTAACAAAAGAGTTTGGTTTTATCAATGTCAAAACAAACACACTAACGCCTGAAGGAAAAGTCCTGCATTTATCATTGATGAAAAAAGAGAGATACAAGGAAAAAATATAGGACTTTAAGAGTGGCTAGCTAGTCTAATTACAATTTAAAAAGTGGTGTTAAATAATTTCTATTTTTATTTATAAACCCCTCTGAGCAGCTGAATTATTTATATGCTGTACTACTGCAGAATGTTATTCAGCCATTTCGCTCAGATGAAAATAAAACCCATGCTACACTCTTACATCCCAAATCTGAACACTGTGACAGCTGTCTAACATTTCTAGCAGATTTTTAGGCATGTTCATGTAATAAAGAACATCTCTAGCAACTGCAGCTAGACAAATATCTGTAAGAAAATATTCTCTCAAACAAAAGACCTCTTATCTGTGTTTCTTTCTAGTGCTTCTTCAACCAAATCTTCTGTGTATATGGGGTTCCAGTTGCACTGCTTCTCCCCAGCTTGTGAATCACTGTAAATGGCTGATTTTCAAGATTTATTAGGCATCAGGAAGGACAAAATAAGAAAAATTAAAGCTTTCATTTGCACAATTGTAGCAGGGGGCTTCCCATGTTTTTCTGATAAAGACAGGGTACCTCGACATTGTGATGCCTTCACTTATCAATTTTTACAGCATCCTTTTGTATATTTAGTTATCTTTATACATGCAAAAAATGTTCTTTTTTTCCCCTTTTTTTCTTTCTGCCCAGGATAGTTTGAGGTAGTTTTTCCTCAATTCAGCAGTTAAGCAGCTCTTTCATCAATCTCCAGCAAGATGTCCCCCTGCACAGTCCTTCCTCTCCCCTGCAGGAGCAGGCACTTCGCAGCTCAGGAGGAAAATTGATACTGCATGTGTTATTTTAGGGACATTTGACATCACATCCTGACATGGCCTTCTGCAAAGAAAATTGTTCTGCATAGTTTATTTTATTACTTTCTGGGATTACTAGTGTATTTTGCACTAGAAAGCTCAGTCTGTAGTTCAGAAAATGTTAAAATCAGCATGGTTTTTGCAGGTATTTCTCCACATTTTCAAAAGGTCTGAGTTATTTCAATTTGATATTTTCTCCTTTTATGCACATATGAACAGAGCTTGAGCTCTGTCACTGAGTGTTTACTTCCACAATGCTACAGCGTCTGTAAAGGTAAACCCTAAAGAGGTTTGAAGACATGGGATGTAATAGACAAAAATTACCTAGTAGGCAGATGTTCAGAAAGACTTGGCATGATTGAAACGGCATGCTTAGAAATTATTTTTAACATCACCATTCTTTGTGGCTATGAAAATGGCAAAACAAATTTGTCAAAGTCTGAGCAAGAGCACTGCAGGGCAGCACCATGGGTGCACACCCAGTTTCAACCTGAGAAAAAGTCAAGATTGGGCTCTTATCTGAAGCAGCTGAGAGAAGGCAGAGAAGAGCCCAAGCTGAGCACTAAACTGCTGAGAGTGATGCCTGAAAGGAAGACCAGAGCCTTATTTTCAACAAGCGCCTGGAAAATGCATTTAACTATGGCGGGAAGCAGTGACAGACACGGTCATGGAATCTGTGTTCCTAATGGTGTTCCTTGGAGCAGCCATGGCAACAGAAGGGGCTGGCAGCCTTCAAAGAGGGTTGAATGTCCAGGGAACACTGAGGGAGGCAACCAGCAGACCAAGGGCATGGCAGGAGAGAAGCAGCACTGAAGGCAGTGGGGAAACCACTCTTTCAAGATGAGCAGTGCCCCTCATCCCACCTTTCTGTGGATAGGGGATGAGAAACTTGTTCAGTTCATTCACAAAGTCCTGGACAACTTCCCCTATAGCAGCCTCAACTATAGATCTCCTGAGTCACTGATTTCCAGCTGTCCTGGGAGCCCTAGTCTATTGCGTCTACTCTGTTCCCAGGGGAACTATTGTGTTAAGAAGTTTTGATGATCTGCTTGAGCAACATAGATATACTCCTTTGTTAAATTCTGCTCTAGGTGAAATAACAGAATAAATGGAAACCAAGCAGAAAAGAGACAAAGAATGACTCCTGTAATCCCAGTTCTTTCCTACCTTCCTCCTTTGCTACTCACTTATTCAGAGGCAGACTGAATGCTGAGCTTTTCTGTGTTCAAAATTTAGTAACCTGACATTGTAAATGCCTCTCATTTTTCAAGACTCAACCAGCAGACATTGTACTGAGAAATGAAAGGACCTCCTTAGACCAGCCAGGCATGCAGAGGGATCAAGGTCTTGAATGTGGACAGAACTCGACATTTGTTCAGGTCAAAAATACAAATAACATTGGAACCTTCATTTCAAGGAGGTGATAAATGCTTGTTAGATCAGAGCTGCTGCTGTTGACTGTAGGTGAATACTACACAATGAGGTGAATACTCACCTCAAAGAGAATAGAATATGAACTTAGCCTGCAAAGATCAAGAAGTGCTCTTTGGAATTCAGAAAGTATGAGCATAAAACATTAAAAATGTTTTTAATGTGTAAAAAACATTAAAAATTGAGTTAAATCAGGTCTTTCAGTGGAAATTTAAATAAAATGAGGGGGTTTTGATCATGCAAAACAAAGAAGAAATTTATGGGTTGCTCTATAGTGAGGTAAGGTTTATGGGAAATCCTGGACTGGACAAAGAGAAGGGTGTGCCCTGTCCCACCTGGGCACTCAGGAGCCAAAGCAGCCACTCTGTGGAGCAGACTCTTTCAGCTCCACAGGTGTTACTGATAGAATCATAGAACACTTTGGGTTGGAAAGAACCTTACAGATCAAGTGCTTCCAATGCCCCTGCCATGGACAGGGACACCTTCCATTAGACCAGGCTGCTCAAAGCGCCACCCAGCCTGGCCTTGAACACTTACAGGGATGGGGCATCCACAACTTCTCTAGGCAACCTGAACCAAGACTTCACCACACTCACAGTAAAGAATTTCTTCCCAACATCTGATCTAAATCTGCTCTCTTTCAGTTTAAAGCCACCCCTGCTTCCTGTCACTACATGCCCTTGTAAAAATGTCTAGATATCTGGTTCACAACTGCAGTTATAAATATATTTAATTTCAGAAACTGGTCAGTGTTTGAGGAAATAAATAAATGTAAGTGGTTTTTGTTTCAACCTTATTTAGATCCATAACCTTTCAATGTTTCCATGAAGCAGGTGTGAAGGGACAGCTCACTGACCCACATTCCTGAAGAGGAATCTGCTCCAGGTTGAGGAAGATGGTCTCATTTCTTGCAGCCATGTCCCTCCTGCTCCAGACAGAAGGCTCCAAAGACCAAAGGATGGTAGGATGAGGCACAAATGAATCAGCAATGCTGCTGTAGACCTTGCTTCTCAGGAGCATAAGGGAATCAAATTGTTGTAGGTAGGCTTAACTTTTCTTCAGGAGACCATTGGGTAAAATTGGAAGGCTAAGAAGATTTTAAGCACAGAGACCCTGTTTTAGGTTTTGAAGTGGTCCTTCCTGTCCCTTCATGGTTTTGAGAATTAATGTACCTGAAAACTGTTTTGATTTTTGCAGTTTTACCTGCTGGGTTCATATAGATGTAGCATTAGCTTTACCTTGCTCCTACAAGCTTGCATTTGCTTCAGGACTCAGAATTACACCAGATGCAAACACAAACTTGCTCTTAAATGTAGTCATGTGGCTTTTTTACACAATAACCACACTTGTACAAGCAGGATGTTGTTGTTTGGATCAATCCTGTCTTGACACAGTGATGTGGCACATATCATGCAGGAAAACTGTCCTGGCTAGTAGCCACACTAAGCTCTTTTTCCAGCTCAAGTTTTCATCAGCTCATGGAGTCCACAAAGCTGTTGAAAGACCCTGCTGAAATGAGAGAGATTCAATTAAAACTAACATATAGTACTGAAAGGGTTGTTTTTCATGAGTGCTCAATTCCTTTGCTTTGAGAGAAAAGGTTTGTGTTTCCTGAGGAGAGATGCAGAACAGCTTTTAACAGCAGTGAAATCCTGTATGAGCCAAACTTTTGCCACAAGCCTGTTAATGGGATGGAGGGAATGGAAGGGAATTGTGCTGAGGCTGTTTGTGTTTGGCAAACCCAGCCAAGAGCAGCAAAGCATGAAAGGCGAGGATTAAATTGGAAGTACAGATGCTGGGGGCCTGGGGAGAAGGGTGGTGATTCTGTGCATCACTCCTAAGGTCCTCCATGGCCCCCCTGGGGTAGTTACAATGGTAGCACCAAAGCAGACAAGAATGGGGAAAAAGTGGCAGTTTTAGACCGGCTGAGGAATAGATGCTTTCTAGAGAATAAAAAAAGCTAATGGGAAAAAGCATTGACGTAATTCCCTGAAAGTGTATTTTATTTATGACATTGAGTAACAAACACAGTACCATTAATAGAATTAATTTAATTGAATCTTTTAATTAAGAAGAGTAATGGACATTAATTACAAAAGGTAAATGGCAGGGCTTTTATTTGGAGGCCTGAAGTAATTCTTAAGAGCTGAGACCTGGTTTATGTATGTTTAGATTTATATGTAGAAATGGGGAGTCACCTTTGACTTGACACTGGAATATGTCACTCTGGGGTTTAAATGACATTATTGTGCTCACAACAAAAGAATAACTCAGACTCATGTTAAAGGTAACTCGGGCAAAGGGTTTTATGCGCTTCAAGAGGGTCAGCAAATTCAGTTGGATTAGCCAAAAAATGGAGTGAACAGTTTATAAATTATCCCTTAGTAATGCTGTACATCAAGTTTCCCGACTCTTTGTATGATACAGGAGATGCATCAACCATCAGAGCGTGAGTCAGCTTCTCCTCTCACTAATGAAATGTGTTGGGGTGTAGAAGGGTTCTGGGGGAGAGTACATTTTGTGCCTGGGATATATTTTAAGATCTATACCAGGTAATATTGCAAATGACAATTAGTGATTTTGAAAGATGAAAGGTGAAAGTGGAGGGAGGTTAGAGATTGGATATAATAGCTTATTTATGCAAAGCCAGAAATAGTTGGTGAACATAATCAAATCATTTTAGAATATTGCTCATATATTAATTTTCTGAAATAAAATAATTCTTTACAGCAGTTTTGGTAAAAGAGAATCAAATGCAAGTGATGGAAAGTTGTGCAGAAAAGGATGTAACTTATGATTTCTAAGACTTGGATCTATAGGATTCCTTTTATAACTCTTGAGTCTGTTCTAGCTGGCACTATGCCTTTATAACATAGCTGCTGGAAGTGTTTTTACTGAGACTACTTAAAAAAGAGTATGCTCTTCATGACGTGTTCAATGACATTTCCCCTTTGGTCAATCAGGAGCAAGTGTTAATTCTTTTGATTAGTACATAGCCAAGATACTCTGTGAAAGTGAGCTAATTTCAGTCCTACTTCACATGAAACATTTTTCTTTATCTGAACTCTAGTTGAAGAACCCCAGGCCAAATTCTCACTCTGGCAGGTTAAATAAAAACTAAAGAAAAACCCAGAAAAGAACCAATTTAATAAACTTGTAGGAACATTTTGGATCTGATATTGTTTAAGGTATGGTCTTCAGAGGTGTTCAGCATCTATTTGCAGCTCCCCTAACCTCTTGAAAGCTGCAAGTAATGGCTTTGCCCCAGGACCATTGGAGTTAGCAAGACTTAACATGGTTATTGGCCTGCTCTTTCTGGCAAGAAATAGGAAGTATTTTCCTTTCTTATGTTAAAATTCTTGCTTTCAAGCAGTGACTCATGATTTCACTTATCTTTCAATAAATCTCTTGTGAGACTGTTTTTCTATGGTCAAAGCCCTGTGGATCTCATGCCTTTTGGAAGAGCTCTGCAGTAAGTGATCTCATACACTTAGAATGGGAGAAAGAAAAAAGAAAAACAATGAATGGTGTCCCACAGCTGTGATCCCACCAAGTAAATCAGGCACATTGGAAACAGATCTGCTGGACTGTGTGAGGGGCTACAGGGATCCTAGAAAATTACACTGTCTCCACTCCTGGCTCCCTGCCTCTGCCACTTCTCCAAGTCACTAGTCACTCGCACCCCACAACAAGCAGGTTCTGCTTTATTTTTACATTTCTTCCATCTGTGTCTTCATGTCTTATATTAACCTAGCCCCAGTGTAAATTTTCCACTCATTATTTCTCCCTCTTTTTCTTCTCCTGACTTGTCTCTGCACATTTCCGTATTTCTTCTTGCTGAGAAAACTCTGCCAAATTCCTCAGACAAAGGGAAAATATGCCCAGGGCTCTTGTCCTGATGTTTCTTTCTGTATCACTCAACTTCCTTTCTTTCTCTGTGATGTTTTTTCATAAAGAAATATAATAATGGGATTATGACATGACAAAAAAAGTGAATAAGACAGGGCTGGAGCAGCTGAGTGTGTCCATCTCATTTTTTCCAGACAGGCCCTGTGAAAAGGGTACCATCAGTCCCTTTGCTATCTGCTGTGAAGGGAGGGCAGCCAGCCTTTTTCCCTTCACCCCAAGGCAGGAAAAGTGCTAAACACTCTGAAACAGCAGCATGGTCTCACTTTGTCAAAGGCTGAAGCCCTGCTATATGCTTCTATCTGTGTAAGACTGCAGGTTTAGGCAAATAAACATATTTTCCCTGACATGGCCTATCCATTTTGATCAATTCATAGGATGCTAATTTGAATAACTGAGCACAAGGATGATTAGCAATCATGTCAGTGATAGTACATTTATTCAAATTAAGTCAAATGTGAGTAATCTCTGGATGGTTTGGTTGTTTTTGGTTTTTTAGCCAGCAGAGAGGAGAATAATTTAGCAGCTAATTTTAGACTTCTCTGAAAGAGAAAAACAAATTCTAGAGGCTATTCCTGCTTTACATGTTAAGAAGATCCTGTGCTTCCAGGAATAATACTTTAATATGATTCAGAAAACTCATTTTCTCATTTTGCTGCCTAGTTATGGAAGAAAAGGTTTTGATTCAGTTGTCTCCTAGTTTCTTTTTCCTCCCACTCACCCTGTGGGTGGGATGTCTGCCCTCCACACCAGGGATGAGGAGCCTGCTTGTTGCACTTGAGTTTACAGCCACTTAGTTCTCTGGATGCGGAAGTTGCTTGAGTTGATTTATAGCCCTTAGTGAAGATTTTTTGGGTAAAACTACAGCTTCTCACTAATGAAATTCCTGCACATGAACTCTTGCAGGACTCTCACAAGCAATTTTATTGCACATATTTTACTGCTCCTTGGCAAAGGGGTACAGCACACACAGGCAGAGAGGTGCAGCAGCTGGATGCCAAAGCATCCAAAGGTTGATGGATGGACTCCAGCTAGGGTCCTTTCCAACCAGCCTTTAGTTTCTTTGGGACTGTGTGATGGTGATCTCCCTCTTATGAAATGAAGAGGTGCCTTTGTGCACCTGGCCTTTGTACTGTCCTCCTCCATCCAGGTGCACAGCTTGTCCTGGGTTTGGTGTGCCCTGCTGGCCCCCGGTGTCTGCATGCAGCAGCCAGCACCAGCTTGTAGTGGGGCAGTTCTGCATGGTTTGGAGGCCTCATATGTGGCAATAAACCCTGGTCCCTCGTGCACTTCCCAAGGGAGGGTGCACACAGCAGTCAGTGCCCACCTTGCACATGAGTCTGTGCTCCCCTGAAGGTTTCTCTTCTTCCTTGAAACCCTTCCCTGTCAGATCCATTTGCTTTGCTGGCGGCTTGGGAGGGACAGGGCTTCCCAGGGCTCTGGCTGGGTTGTTGCTGCTGTCTGTATGCCCAGGGCACAAGACAAAACTGCTCTGTGTCTCAGGAGCAACTGGGACTAAAGACACACTTTTACCATCCTGCCTGCCCCCTGAGTCTGATCTCTGCCCTGAAAGCCACCTCCTGCCCCATGGAGATCCTTCCTGAGGCACCAGGAATAGGGTGGGTCTGGGGTGGGCTGCCCTCAAGCTTTGCTGAGCCTTGAGGCAGAAACAAGACAGGCATCATCTCCACTTAAAGTAATCAATTCTTTTGTGCATGTGCTAAGGATTACTCCAGGAATCAAACAAAACAACATTAGTTAATTAACATTTGTTAATTTGAAACATTCTATAGCAAGTAAGTTAGAATCTAGTGAGTCCTGATTCCTTTATCATGTGAAGGTGTAATATTATAGTAAGATGAAAACTACAAAATAAAACAATCCTATTTTAGGTGATGTTTCCAAGCAGAGATTTTTTTCAAAGATTTCTACCCATCTTGTCCCTGATGAAAACCCCCATGTGCCACTGGTTCTGGTACCAGGACAGTGGGACACAAGCAGGCTGAGAAGAGTGTTCAACATTGCTCAGATTTGGATGAAGGACAGCATATCTTCATCAGGACTGCCTCTGCCTGGTGCTCCCTTGCTGGGCTCACTTTGCCTTGAGGAAACAAACACCAGCTTTGCAGATCTTGGATAGCTTTGGAGTCTTTTCCTTGATTTTCCTCCAAGGGTAATAGAGTCAAACTCTCTCTATTAATTGCTTTAAGAGAGATCCACATCTTCAAAGGAAGCCCATAAAACATGCAAACAGACATGCATTATTTAGAGACAGCTGCTGCAGTAATGACTGTATGCAAAGAATAACAGAACCACAAACCCTAGGCACTGTATCTTCACAGAAGTCTCTGTGGATGTAACCCTAAGACCCTGTTAGTCTAATGGGACTAAGTACATACAATGGTTTTATTATTTTGCAGTTCAAAACTCAGTTTCCCCCCTTACCTCCCTCTGTTTGGACCAGCCCTGGGAATTTTTTCACTGGGAGACAGACTGATGCATATTTAGATCAACAAATTTTTCTGAGTGCTTGAGAAAACTCTCACCACATGGACTGAGTCCCAGACAATGGACAATGACAATTTTGGACAGATTTGGCCAAACAATGGAAAAGCACGTTATCAGTGATGGCTTGCACTAATGAATTCTACCTCCCTAGAATCAGGCCATATGTGATATCGATTCATTCAGTCACGGGGTTTCCCACTGCAGACATAATGATAATGCAGAGGCAGCAAGCTGAGTGGCTCTCAGCAGCATATCAGGGCAAAACACACAGCAGACACATACCGGCAAGAGGCACAAGATTGGAAAAAAAGCACTAGGCAAAGCTCTAGAAGTACCACTGACATGATCCTGATGAAAGCTCCAAAGGGGAGCTCTTTGTGTGCTGTTTTAGAAAAGCAAAAATCTGTTCAGCTCTCCATGCCCAAGGCACTGCTATTTGGGTAATTGCTCACTGACAACCAGTGACCATTTCTGTTGCATTTTCAGAGGGAAATTGGAGACCGAGCCATCACTCCAATGAGCAGGAGAAGGGCTGATCCCTGTAGGGGTCTTGAGAGAGACTATTTCCTGCATGACCATGTACAAGCTCTGAAGTACAGTTCCAGTGGCCCCAGGCACCAGCATTTATCACACTGATAGACACAAGGCATCACTTCTCACTATGAAACCACAGAAGTTACATGTTCTTCTGTAACTGAGCACTGAGCAAAACTCAGTGACCTTTAGAGGTTTGGATTCACTCCAGTCACTCTGCACTGCAAAGGTGAGAGAGGATGTTGCATGGACACTCCTCCATGGGCTGCTCTGCCAAACCATACTGAGCTGAGTCCAGAAGATCCAGACTGCAGCAAATGCTGCTCTTAAACCCATGTTTCTCATCCCATTCCAGGGCAAAACTTGGGATGTATAATTTTGAGCAATATCAGAATGGACCACTTCAGCATTTACAGAATCAGAGTACCTGGTTTTGGCACAATTAATTGATCTTGTTGCTGAGTTCATTTGATAATTTGCAGGTCAGAGTTGGTTGATTGCATTATTGATCTTTGTGAGCAAAAGAATGGAACAAATTCAGGGTGCTGTGACCTCCAAACACACTCAGTGGGACAAACCATTTTCTATAAACCCATGAGAAGAAAAAAAAGGGAAAATAAGTCAGGACTCCCTGAATGCTGCAAAGTTCAGACAATTCACGGCAGTTCACAGAATATTGTGACTTGCTTCAAATCTGTGGGGGGGGGGGGTGGGGGGGGGAACGAAATATTCCCCAGGAAAACACTGGGGGTTTCCTAATAATTCTTTTTTCTTTAAAATGCCTTTCTAATCAAAGTTTACTAGTCAACTCTAATTCTGAATTTAAAAAAAGGTATAATAAGAAAATTAGTTTTTCAAAATCTTCATAATAAGGTAGGAAAAGTTTTTCAACAACAGAAACATAAGTAAATGCATGCCTATTTTCAAATTATTAATTTTATATTGATATAAGAACAGCAACTCTGTTGCTTCCTTTGATGTAACATCATCTTCCCCCTTAGGACAAGATAAATGGACAGAAATGAATGGGAGCTGTGAGCTGCTAATGTATCACTTAGTTTCCAGCAGGACCTTATACAAGGATTTAACCTTGCAGGACTCTGTAGAGCTGGGTGAAACTTTTCAGTGAAAATCGCCAAAAATTCCTTGCTTTTCTTGAAACTTACAAGAAACCTGAGGAGCTGTTGTGAGATCCACTTTCTTCCCATAAAGCATAAGAGGGACTGCATAACATTGAGCTTGAACAGCATTCAGAGAAAAAAAAAGAACTCCAAAGCTACCAGGCCATAGGTACACTGCTCTCTGTTACTTGATAAAAGGCTTGTTTCAGAATAATTCCAAGGTTTTCACTAATCCGCTTGCAAAGACACCCATAGGCACAAAGGAGGTCTCAAGAGGACTTCCTCAAGGGGTTCTGACCCTGTGCCCATTCCCATTATCCCAGTGTGGGCAGAAGGTGGCTATACAAGTACAGCATTCACAGAAATGTCCATTTAGGCAGAGGCTTAGCTTGCATGGCCTCTAAGAGATGAACTGAAGAGACAGTACCTTTCCCTTTGAACCCAAATCTGAGCCCCACGGATGGATTGGAGCTTGTTACATTTGTGGTGGATCCCTCCCCAGCACCTTCTCAAAGGAAATCATCCTGTGAGCCTGATTTTAGTCTGCCATAGTCCATAAGGCAGTCAGGGTGTTGGCCATGGCAAGCAGCCTTACATGAATGCTGTGAGACCAGACCATGGGCAGCACTGCCTCACACACTGCTGAGCATGCAGCTCCCATTCATCTTCCTTTTTTTCTTGGCTTTGAAGGCAAACAATTCACCTCAGCTTTGAATCTTGAGTGTAAATTTGACTTTCCTTAGCCCTGTAAAATATTTTAATCTAGCCCTTTCCAAGTGCCAGATATAGCCAGAATTACCACTAATGGGTTACAACACATTAAGTTTTATGACTTGGTGACTGGCACTGTTTATATCACAGAGGTTTTCATTTATGTACATTCTGGTTGTCTTGATTCCCAAACCACAAATTTACTAGCTAAGAAGGGCTGTCAGAGCTGATGTAGAGAGCAGTATTTAAACTACATTTGTCAGCCAAAAGAAATCTGTGATAGAAAGTGTCTCTGGGGGTTTAATAAAAAAAGGCTTATCAACAAGCTTTTTTTGCAGGAGTTGTGCAATTACCCAGCTCATGTATATGTAGACAAATGTACAGGTGTACCAAAGAAGTCCTGAGGACTCATCTATCATATAGAAATAAGATTTAATGCAACCAAATGTATAGGTTTCTGAAGCTACAGATTATTCCACAGTCCAGAAAAATAAGGTAAAATAAAAAGGAGACCCACATGTCACTAAAGGTTATTTGGTTTTGTGCATCTAGATTTGTAGGGGGGCAGTAGAATGTAATCTTACCCCTCCAGGAGTTGCAGCTGGGATCAATTACCAGAGATTAAGAACACCTGTAACTAATGAGAACAAGTGCCATAAAAGGGTGTAGCAAGAAGAGGAGTCAGATGGCTGCTGCAAGGATCTGGAGGAGCCACTGCTCAGAGGAGCTGCTCCATGAGAAGCATTAAGAAGGTATGAAGCTTAGAAGCTGTGGGATCCTTGCAGCTTAATGATAATAGAACTGTTGCCGTGCACTGTTCTAATATATAAGGCAACATAGATTTAGGTGTCTGTGGCTTTGCTTTCAAAGGTACTGCAATCCAGGACTTTCCATGGACTTATAGACATGAAACTGTAGTACCAATTGACATCTACAGCTATCCCATCTCACCAGACACAAAGTAACTTGCCTGAGGTCATGCAGGGTTTTGCAAAAAAACCCCTAAAACTTATGTGATTCACATTTTCATCACCTCTGTGGATTTTCATCACCTTTGCCAGGAGTGCAGCATGGACCAATGCTCTGGAAGGAGGAGATTAAATACCCCAGAGCAATAGGCACATGCAGGAAAATTTGCTACAGGCCTTGAAAATCAGCAGAGAAGGCATTTTATGGAATGAGCCAAAGCAAGAAGGATATAGGCACTGTCTGGAAATCGGAAAGTGGAGAGGAGAATAAATCTTTATGGGTGACCACATTTAGAAACCTTGACCAATGAAAAACCAACATCGGGGCCTGGTTTTGAATGAAATTTTGCTGAGAATCAAAACTAAATCATCACAAAAAAGGGATTTCAGTGGACATGATGAAATACAACTGAGGCAGTTGTACATCAGTCCTTGAATACTTGAGCTTATGTAAAATTTTTATAATATTCAAGCATGATTTAGAGTAAAGATCCATATTTATCTATAAAGTAACATTTTGGTTTATAAATGTCAAGGAAAGCCATGCACTCCAAGACATGAAGAGAACTGGTTTTAGTTTTTAAAAATTCAACAAATTGGTCCCTCCTGATGTTGCTTTTTTTTTTCCTGGATCTCCTTTCCTTTTCACTGCAAATGTTACAGCTCCTCCTGCCCCTAATGCACGTATCCTTTCTGTTCCCTGCTTTTCATGACCACACAGCCCTGCAGAGTCCATGTGTGCCATGCACCCCTTCCCAAGGACTCTGCCATGTCTCCTTCCAGCAAGGTCCCATTTCACCCCCCTCACCCTTCCCCAGATTGTGCAGCCAAGCCTCCAGCCAGGCACTGGGCTCTCACTCTGCAGCACATTGCACCAGACAGTAACTGGGTCCTTTCAGCCTTAAAGCCTATGGCCAAATACAGTGATACCCATAGGGAGAAGGCACCTGAAGACAGGAATTTCATGTGCCTTTGAGTACCCAAAGCTGCTGCTGTGGCACCAGGATAAGCCAGGCTGATGCAGGCTCAAGCCTGAGCAGGATGACCAGGGAGCTGTACAGTCCTTTTGGCATTCAGGAGTGAAGACACTTGGTGCACTGAGCAGGAGACTTAGACATAGCAGAAAGAAAAACAGCCTCATTTCCTGGGAAAAGTATGTTGAAAGGAATCACACTGGCCATGGAGAACTTTTCTTCCAGTTCTGAAGGGAAATTGTACCACTGCATGTTCGCAGGTACTGGGTGCAGAGGAATTAATTAAAGACAAAATAGCAACTGTTTATTGGTCTTTAAAAGCCTGCAGAGCTCCCCCTTTTTCTGGGTTTGTACAGCACTGAGTTCTGCCTCCTCCTGTAATGCTCTTCAGCTTTGAGTGTGTTCACCATGAGACAAAATCTCCTAACAGCATTCAGCATGTACATCTAGGGACCTTAACCTCAGGTATGGGATGGGTTATTCAAAATACAGGAGGCAGATTTACAAAGGTGCTGCCAAGGGCCCAAGGTGGTTGAGCACTAGCAAGCTGGAAAAGACCACATTTTGTTTTTTCAGAGTATTCCTTGCAGCAGGCACCGATGGGACCACTGACACACAATAGTCCTGGGGTGCTTCTCTGCATTGACTCTGTCAACCAATGGCACATCTGTCTTCTATGTGGGAACAAAATGTATGTGAGGGCACAGACTGGCAAAAATGGGAAGCAGGAGAATAAATCTCAGGTGCTCTGGGCATTTTCTACTTCACAGGTAGCCTTGGTTTAAACAAGATGGCTGTGTCCGTGTCAAGGGTACACCAGACTAGTTGGGCTGGGGTGGGTGACTACAGTGCCCTCAGCATCCCTACCAAATCTGCTTGAGTGGTAGGTTCATTAGGCAAATGAAAAAACAACAAACAAAACAACAAACCAACAAACAAACTGGGGACCAGAGGGAGAAAACAGCAAAAGAAAGAAAGAAATAGTAAACAGCAGGTATGTAAAATTTAAGACTGCATGAAGTTTCTAAGAGTCTTACAGACCTTGGGATTTGTTAAGCAATACTGGTTCTGAGAGCTGAGTGGTGTGAAAGTTTAAAGTGTTTCAGGAGGATCTGACAGACTTGTAATTATCCCTGCAGGACTGATGAAGTGTGTGGAGCTCTGCAGCACGCCTGTGAAGAAGCCCCACCAGGTTAATCTGCCTCTGTTGCTTTAACAGAGCATTTCCCTTTGCCTGTCTGACAGGGCTGATCCACAACCCCTGAGAAATAACTAGAGAAAGGAAAGATTGTTATGTTTTTCAACCTGTGAGTAAATCTCCTTTTTTTTAATCCCCCTTATTCATAAATAAAATTGAAACTCTTGCCCAGCAAAGACGATGCTTGTTTTCAACAGCTTATTGTTGAAAATTCCAGTTTCCTCCTGCTAGGAAAAACAAACTCTCCTAATTTTCTATTCAATAATCTCTTCTAGCAAGTGATTTAAATGTAAGGCTTTGCCCTGGTTTCATTTGTAATCAGACCAGGGTTTTAGATGAGCTGTGGCTGGTGCTGCCTGGGCAGAGTGGCGGCAGACAGATGTCAGAGGCATGTGAGCTAAACATGGAAGTCTTATACTGGCTTTGAACATATTTTGAAAATAATTAAAACTTCCCAAAGTTATTTGAAGCTACTCGTCTCCTCCTTTATACATTTTTAATTATATTTGGTAATTTCAGAAGGAAGGGAGCTCTTATGTAACATTTGGATGTGTGCTTCTTGAATAATTAATTTCATCCCTTTGACCAAAGGGATGATTTGGTCAACTCAAACATGATTTTTTTTTTTGTCTAATGTGGGATATTTCCATCTGTACAATAGTTATTGCATGAGATAAATTAGATAGACTGCATTTTAAAATAAATTCTAAAAATACAGAATTAAGAAAGCTTTGCTACATTTCTCACAGTGTCTGAGAGGTAAAAGCCCAGTATTCACTAGTGTACACCACAGGTATTTTTTTATTTCCGGCTCACAATTACTGGGAGGTGATAAATTACCTACACTCAACTGCAGAGAGGGGCTGTGCATCCACAGCAATACAAATAAAACTTTACTAAACATTTCTCAGTACAAAGATAGGTAACTGCAGCCTTATCACCTGAATGGGGACCCTTTATCTTTCTTTGTCGCAACAGATCCTGCAGCCACTCAGCCACTACAGGGCAAGACCTGACATCTGTGGACTGCTCCTCTGGGTGGGTACTTTGCCTAAAATGAAACATCTGCAACAGCAACCTGCCCAGAAGTCCAGTGGCTCCAGGGAGCATGCAGTGTTTCTGCTTAAAACTTAGAGATGGGCACTCCAGCTCCCTCTCAACACAGGTGAAAAGGGCACTTAGGATTTGGCCAACTCAAGGCATGAGGAGCACCCGAGAATATTACACAGGACAGTAAAAATCATTACCTGTATGCTCCCCTGTATTGTACCATCATTTCCCAGCCCAGGGATAATGAAATGTAAACACAGGATTTAAATGGTGGTGACTGGAGCTATTAACACTGAGGTTTAACAGGATCACGGGTCTTTGAAAGAGGTCCTATAAATGTACATATATATTGTAGAACACATACCCATAAATTCTCTTTAGGCACACAATCCAAAGAGATTGTTGCAATTTTTTAAAATTTATTTTTAATTTGTGGATGGGAGAAGAATAAATCACGATTATCTGGAAATCTGCAATAATAACTGTTTTTTTCACTAATCAGGAGGACTTAATGGGGGAAAGAAAACATTTTATAGGCCTGGGGATTTTACAGAAAACAGTATTTGTATCTTACCAATTTAAACACCTTATATTTCCAAATTACTACCCACAGGTCAGATCCCCAAGAGCTGAATAAAAGTAGTTATATTGCCCTGCACTCTGTGGTGGGGCTGCTGTGGAGCTAAATGTCTGCTCCTGAAGATATAAACCTGCTTTGAAGGTATAAACTGGCACTTCAGTCCTACAGGGGCATCTCTGGAGAAATGTATTAATTTTTTTCTCACCATGGAAGCAATTTCATGTGAACATTTAGGGAAATAGATGCCAGCACCAATCCCTCAAATGTTTTAAACCCTCCGCTCAGCCTCAGCAGCAAACACTTTTCCTCCATTCTTTGCACTGGGAGAGAAGCTCTGGGAGGAGAAGCCTCAATCTGACCTCCAAATTACCAACACAACAAAGCATGCACTTTTAAAAGCAGGTTACATTTGTGCTGGCAAGATGAGGGCAGTTTCACATTCGAATATCAGGGAAGGCACAGGGCAAGTGGGTTTTGGAGGAAATCTCTTCCCCAGCGCCTTCAGCTGAAGCAGTACAATCCTTAGGGAGGATGCAATAACAACTTATGCTGGATACTGGTAATGAATGCTGCAAGGGGGCAAAGGGTTAATGGAAAACTGACTCTCCTTCACATGCAGACGATTCAAAACCTGAAGATTACAGTAATGCCCATTGATTTTTAGTGGGATGAGGGCAGCAGGAGGAACATGTCACATAACTCATGGCTGGTACCAGGGGGTTGACGTGCAGAATGGGGAAGCTTGGCACAGTGACAGGGTGGCTGGAGGCAAAGCCAAGCAGGGAAGGGAGGCAACAGGAGAGACAGCCTGAGCAGTGATGTGATGCAGACAGATTGAGCAACTTCCTACAGGGCTATGATCCGTGGATAACAGGGCTGGCAGAAAGGTGCCACATGCAGGGTGCCAGGGCACTAAGGAGCTCACAGGTCTCTGCAGCATCCAGTGCTGCTGGCACCACTCCTGCAGGGAAGAGAAATGGGACTCTGAGTGGGGAACTTGCTTTGCATAGCTGTGTGGGTGGCATGAACCTCAGGGTACAGGGAATCACAGAGGCTTTGTGCTGCTGCTGATTGGAATTTTAAAAAGCAGCAGCATTTTGTATAAATGTTACATTTGAATCTCTTTGACATTTTCCCCTCGGTGCTAATTATTCCCAGCAGCTTCTCACCATGCAGCAAACGCCTGGCACTGTGACAGTTATTAAAAACCTGTAAACAGGCTCTGGTGGAAAGTGTCTGGAGTCACCTTGCCACGTTAAAGAGAAACTGTCAGATAAACAAAACCAAATTGATTCTGTACCCCACTTAGGCAGCTTCAGAGACTTCTCAGAGGCAAAGGCACAGGTAGGATCTTATCAGTAAGTACATGATGAGAAGGTGTAGGTTAGATTGAGCTGAAGTCTTCCAAGTGGAGCCCAGTGACAGGACAAGAGGCAGTGGGAACAAACTGAAATACAGGGAATTTCAATTGAACATAAGGAAATCCTTCTATGCTGTGAGGATGGTCAAACACTGTCACAGGTTGCCTAGAGAAGTGGTACTCAAAAGCCACCTGGACATGTCCTGAGCTGTCAGCTGGACATATTCCTGCTTGAGAAGGGGGGCTGGACCAGGTGGCCTCCAGAGGAGCTTGGGCTGTTTTGCAGTTCTGAGTTTCTGTGTTGCGAATGTGCTGTTCCTGTTGAGAAACAGCTCTGAGAGGCACTGCCTGTGGGGCATGAGGTACGAGGGATCTGCTCACCCAGAAGAAGCTGGTACAGCACTGATGCCAGTCCTCTCAGGGACTGACCGTGATTAATGCTGATGAGAGTAAATTAAATACTCACCTGGAGCAGGCATTTCAGCCTAGCCAGAGCTGGGCTTCATCTCACTTTTCTCAAGCCAGGAACAATGGTATGGCTCAGTTCACAGGTCCAGCGTTACACAGATTTTGCAGATGTACAGAGCACGAGAGAAAACTGTAGACAAGAAAGAAACTTCCCTGCTTGGAGCTTCAGCTTTCAAGCACCAAGTGCCCAAGAGCAGGGTTTGGACAATGGTGGCAGGACAAATAGGAGGTTCTAAAGCAAGGATTGTTTGCATGCTAATCATATCACTTAACTGAACAAGGGGCAAATCATGGTAGAGGTAAGCCAGCTCTTATGAAACAAAATCATAAATTTTTCAGACATTTGAACTGCACTTGACAGAGTTTCTCACAAGAATATAACTGGGTAACTATAGTATGATTATCCACATTTTATTTTGTTTAAAATGTATTTCATTGTTTGTTAATTATAAAGTCGTTCCAGAACTTGCATTCGTAGGACCAGATGTTTTAGTTAACATCAACAGAAAGAGGAACAACCAATTAGTAACTTGGTTTGTCAGGACAAGAGACATACTGAGAACTTTTCAGCAGAGCTTCATGACTGAGCAGAATGAGGCCATGAGCCACAGCATAGGCTGCATCAAAGCACTGCACCTGGAGCACCTTGTTCTGTGTAAAGGGCTTGCAAACTGAACCTTAGCAACATAAGAAGTCTCAGGAAGTCTCTGGGAAAAAAGGCTGATGAATTAGCCAACATCACCCATCAGCGCTTCTGACTGACTGTCCTTAGAGCTGCCAATGCCTCCAGAGCTACAAACAAGCTTGACCTGCTCCCGGCTATTACTGCATACTTGTCTTTACTGAGGGTTACACCCCACATCATTTCTGCTGCCTTGCTAGCCCGGGAATGGCTACTTTGAAGGAGGACCAGTGAGAGCTCTCCTTAAGACAACTGAGGAACTCACAGGTCTTCAGTCCTACAGTTTGCCTTCTTCCTGAGGAATATGTGCTGTATTTCTTGCCATTCTCACAGGCTTTCGGGGAGCAGGTGTCACACAGTGTCACACAGCACCCCTGTGAAGATGGGGCATAGTGCCTGTAGAACTAGGGCAACACATGAGCTCCTGCTATGAGGACCTTGATGGGATGCATTATGAACTGTCTGATTAGACCTTCATCTGGAGGATGTCCCAGCTAGAAATACATAAATGAGAAGTGGGCACAAATCAGTTGATAATGCACAATAATCTTCCCAGTAGATAATTTTCTTTAATGGCTTCTTATTAATTAACAATCTGCTTACACTGGGTTGGTTTTTTTTTTTTTGTTTTTGTAAGTTGAGTCTGTAAAATATTAACAGCCTAGTGCTTTCAACTTTTTTGGAGTTGTTCTGTTTAACAGTCAGGTTCTTAAGCCTTCAGACTTACAAAAGCATTGCTTTGAAATTTTATTTCTCACAGGAATAGCTTAGCATTGTTATTTTTGGCTTATAAAAGCAGCATGCCTATAGATTTTCCATAAAGAATGTTTCATTAAACTCCATTGATATAATTTCCTATCATTCCTCTCCATAGCCTGTTTTCCAAACCAGTTCTTCCTTTCTTTGACAGTGAGTCCTTTAGGCCTTTGTATGCATTTGCATAATGCCTACTTACCTTTTCATCTTTAAATAAATTATTTCTACTGTCTTTCCCCCTTGTGTTCAGAACTAACCAGGGCAGGCACACTCCACCAAAGCTGTTTCATTCTTGCCATGCAAATGCAGGTCCTAGTAGAAGAAATTTCATTAACTGATTTCAGTGCAGGTACTTCTGCCTGCTGGCTGACAAGGGCACAAATAAGTCAAGGGAACCTGCAAAAGCAGGTAGATAAAAACATATTGTTCACCTTTCTCTACCTCCTCTAGTCCCACAGGTTTCTTCCTGTAAACAACAGGCTGAAATCTGAAAAGCATGAGGACTTATCTTCTCAGGACAGAATTTAAATCAAGTAGTTACACAATGGCTACCACTATGAGACTGTGTATTAAAAAAGCTATTATTTCTACATGCACATTGTGCATCATAAACTGAAACAGATAAATTAGTTGTCTACAAATCAATATTAAATCTATTTCTTTGCTGAATTAAACAATTAATTAAAGAAAAACCCCTCAGTGTGACTGGGGAGGTGAATTTGTTCTGTACTGACACAGTAAATGTGTGTACAGGGGTAGTACAGAGGGTGAAGCCACCATGCTGATGTGAGCTGGGACCTCAGAGCCAGAGCTACACCAGGCAGCACTAATGGAGCAGAGTCAAGTGCTCTTAGATTCCTCAGCCAATGTGTGATGAGGTGACATCCTCAGGGAGTATTTTGCTCAAATTCTAAATTTTTCCTTTAGTTTCACATCAACAACAAAAAGAAGCAATTGCATTGAAGCAAACTCAAACATATTTATTATCATGGTGTCCAATGCACAAAAGCATTCAGAGTTTTACAGTGTTGCAAAAAGAAAATGTCTTACTACTTCTCCATGTTTCTTAGTAATGCACTGGCACTGTTGGCTTTGGAGGTGCTCACAGTAAATAATTATGGCAGTCTTACACAGTGTTGATCTCACCTTCCAGGAATCTCATTGAATGGTGTCTCAGGTCTTCAGCTGAGACATTCTAGTTCCAGCACTGATAATAAAATCCATGAGAAATTAAAGAACTGAAAATAAGGCAATTTGGATGCCTCCCTCCAGCCAGCAGCCATCAGAGCTGGTGTCAGGGCAGAGTGTTCCTGCACAAACACGAAGTTACCCAACTGGCAAGCTGCCTCAAGACTCCCGCCCATTTTCCAAACCACAGAGGAAGAGAGAAAAGTCAGATCCTTTCAGGTCTCTTCATCTTTGGAGCATGTGCAGATGTAGGGAAGTCAGAATAGATGCACAGTCCTCCTTCTTGCTCATGATCAAATGTGGGCCTCAAATACTTCATCACTCTTCATTTACATATCTGCTCTATTGGAGGCACAAGGGGGTTTTTGGCTCCTGGCAGATGAATCAACCAAACCAATTATCAAAATAATTTTGTGAAAGAAAGATCTTAATACATGGAAAAATTTCATGCTATAAACATTAAAAACAAATAGTCAATAATGATTCCCAGATTTTATTTTTCATGCCACAACCTTGCAATGTCCCAGAAAAGGAAACTTCAACCAGTCAATCAACTTTGCAGACCTGTTCAAATCTGCCTGCTACCAAGTGAGCTGTGAACGCCACTTCAATTAATTTTCTTTAACATCACACCATTTATAATCCACTTGATTTTCATTAGAAACATTAGTACTGTTCAGGCTCATTAACACACAGTTTTGTCCTTAGGTTTCAGCTAGTAACAGTCATCCTGAGTCTTCTAAAACTCAAGTTCACATAGAAGACTTCATGTCGTGTCTATATAAACTCTTTGTGATTCTTTGCTTGAAAAAATCTTATTTAGGTGGTGGACTAAAAGGTCATTTGTGTCATGCTGCTGCAGTGTCTCAAAAGTCAGAGTTTTGGGGGAAAAATACTTGAGCAAATTATGGCTTTGTTGCCTTCAAAACTATGGAGACTAAAATCAGAAGTCTGATGCTTACTAATACCTCCAGAAACCTTGCAGTAAAACCCAGAGCTAACAGCAAGGGAAAAGATGGACTTCAGGACAGCTACTGTCCATTTGTCAAACTAGAAATAAAAGTAAGCAATCAATCAATGAGTCAATGACTTCCCACATCTAAATAAGCAGTCTACATGTACAACATAGCCTGGACTCAAATCTAATCATCTTTTGTTGATCTAGTCTGCCTCCACAGGGCCCAAGGAGAGATTAAATATCACCAGTTGGAAGTTGGACCTGACTGGACTGAGTTGCAAGACCTTTGGAGAATTTGATAGTGAAATATGTGTTGTGACAGCATCAAGGCTCCCAATCACAAGGTGTTCATTGAAACAGCATTTTTCATTTGAACAAAACTAGAGGCTGAAAACCGACCTAATATGGAGGTCAGGACAGAACATGAAAAAACCCCAAAGATTACGCTGCCTTTTAATAAAACTGACAGTAATTACAATTAAGGCGATGAACTTACTTCACTGGCACTTAAAGAATCCTGTACTTGGTTTGCAAAGAGCAAGAAGGCACAAAAGGTTAAAGAATGCTTTTATTCAGCGTTCAGCTTTCACAGTTCTAAACAGTAAACACAATTAACAATTCACCAATGGTATCATAGAACATAGTCCTGATATCAGTAAAATGTCTACTGTTTAAGGCACTGGTAGTGGGAACTAAAAAAGACATAACATGGATTGCTCTTTCTTAATTGGAATTTTAATCTATTATGATTATGTGCTTGCTATTCAACGCTTAGAAACCCACAAGTTACATTCACAAACAAATGTTTATACAACTTCGGTGATTACCGAGACAGGAATCAGTGGCTCCCCTACTTCGACTCTAGAGCAATTATTGCTTTTCTTTGGAGTGGAATAAATTTTTAACCTACTAAAAGGAACCAAAATGCCAATTACTTCAGCAGTATGGCTTTAAGACCCTGTATTTGGTTACAATATAGCAAGCCAAGTTAAATAACAGCATCCAAGTGCCATATACTGTAATTTTAAAAGAAGCAGTCTTACAATATAAAAATTAGTTTAGAACATACTAAAGCCAGTTTTTGTACAAACTTTTTTACAAAACTGAATTACTAAAAAAAATTCAAGAACGTTTTAAATATGAATCACACTTTACATGTTGTATGCATAAAATTACTTATCTTGATGATATAAATTAGGGATACTACAAAATTTTTAAAGCTAGCATTCATATGCTATTGAAATGCACGCATCAGAAATACTGAAATGTTAGTTCTGCAAAAATCCTTAAGAGTCACTTATATGTTTGCCAAATTGATGCACAGAGACTTGGGTTTCTAAAAGAGCCACAGTGACCTCCCGTGGCCACCTAAGAGATCCCTGTCCTTAACCTTTTTTTCCATTTTGTACAAGACATTCCACACAAATGCCAATAAACTTAAAAGGTACAACAGTGGTTTCATGCCTGGTCCAGCTACTCCAGCAAAGGACAGTATTTCTATCAGAAATGAGCATAAGGAGCACAACCTTTACACAATCTAGCTCCTGGTTGCAGAAAAAAAGTCAAGTGTCCTCTAAGATTTATCAAGAAACTGTTCCAGAACCTTTTAGATAACTGTTTTCTGTAAGTCAGCGAGAGATGATGTTGAACAGATGTTCAACTCTTATTCAATATTAGGCTCCCAAATACATAAATTCAGCTTTTGAGAGAGCAAAGGAACAGAATGCTGTCTGAACCAAGTCCAAAGCAGAACACAGGTAAAGTTGCGCAAGACTTAAATGTGAGTCAAGTTCCTTGGTATACAAACCCCAAAATCATTCTAAAAAGAAAGCAAGTGGAGGAAAAGAATGCAAAAGTCATTTAAGTGCCTTCTTCCATTGTTCTGAAGGGATGCAACCAACAGGAACAAAACACTGTCTTCCTATGTCATGAACAGATGAACAACGTGAAAACAAAACAAAAATCACAGTAGTGACTATCTCTCAGCCGTAGAACAGTAATTAACACTTACATTCTTCTACTGCTTATAAATCCTCTCTGTTATATCCAACTTTTTTTCCATTACTTGACTCTTCTGTGTTTGGTGCCAGCCATGTGAAATACACCTTCACTGGATCAATATTCCAATGCTTGTGAAATGATACTGGAATTTGGTGAGAAAGGTAGTCTTTTGGGTAGTCCATTGGCCTTGCCTAAGACGGAAGAATAAAGCAAAAGCACCAGTATTAATGATCAGTAATAATTTTAAAAAGATAGCACTGCTCAATGGCCCCTGTGACACAACAATGTGGTGCTGGGGTGCCAAAATACAAGATGGTAACAAAGGGGCTTCTATTGACAAACCATTAGATTAAATCTTCAACTCACACTGCAGTCATCATGCTAGGAATGAAGTACATTGATACTAAATATGCCCTATTTCTCAGGATGAAATAGTCACTATCTCAGAAGTCAAGTGACAACACAGTGTAGCTGGTATGAAATCTTTTCAAGTATGCAGTTTTGGCTCAATAATGACAAAATTATTTTAAACTATATTCTCTTCCTCTTCTAAGAAGAGTTGTCAGCACTGCCACTGTGATTGTAGGATTCTAATAAGCAGCCAAAATATACAGAGTTTATGATAGGTAAAGGTTCCAAACATGGGATACATTGTGGTGCCAGGAAACTGTGTTGTTATTCTTTATCAGGCTATATCAAACCAGACAGAATTACAACACAGCTACAAGATGCAGCTGCTGTCCTGATGCTCCACATATATTTCATTTTCTCTGGCAGCTCAATGACACTGAGTGCATCATTACATAAAAAATTCCCACCTGTAGTGGTCCCTCATAAAACAACTACATTTTGCCATTAGAGGTTTTGTAAGAAAAATGCATGGAAGGCAAACATTTGTGTTTTACATCTAGGGGAAAAAAAAACCAAACAAGAAGAAAATGGAATTGTTTGGATAACAAATAATTGATTTGATGCCTAAGCTGGTAACTGATTCAATACTGCACGCTTCACCTACTTATGGTGGTATTTACGAATTCTTCATGCAGTTCTGTATACATTACAGTCATAAAATCAGGCAACAGAGTTTGACACTATGAAATCTGGGTATGTGTTTTTAGCATTTTGGGTTTTTAAATTCTGATATTTAAAACACAGAGTGCTTATTTTTAAAAATTACACTGGAGAAAGCAAGAGGGAATCTGTATCCCTCACAACTTTTGAAAAACACTTTGAAGAACATTTAGGCTTCAAGAACCTGAAGAATTTATTTTGGATAGAGATAGTTTTTACATATCTGAGACCAAAGATTTTTGCTGTGTGAAAATGAATCAGCTTTTTATTAAGCTATAGACAAAATTCTGGTGTTTCAATAATTCTAAAATAATGATACCTACTCTAATAACTAATTTTTTTTGCTAAAATTTGTATTTGGTGTTCTAGAAAAGCCAAATATATTGCTTTAGCCCAGATTTTTTATTTAAGACAACAATTCTGGCTGCTACTCAACATGGGAGGGTTCCTGCTCTCTTTAAGTCTGATAATGTCAAAAACCTCTGGAACAGGTTACAGAATATGTATCTACCTTGGCAAGCAGGCAGCAGCAAACCAGTAAGACTGAGCAAACACATCACAGACACTCCAAGAATGAAGGTATCTTTGCTTCTGTTTCATAATCTTTGTCTCAGCACAATTTTAGATTCACATACTTCAAGGAACATCACACATCATAATATTTCAGTCAAGTCCTTAGAAAGTTCTTTTATGGTTGATGGAAAATCCAAAATTGGTTTTCTCATTTTAAATTTTTTTTTGCACAACAGTGGATTTAGTAGATTAAGAACATTCAATTTTTATTCAGTGGTTTTCCCTCACAGGTTATTTTTGTTCGAGGGATGTTAAATTACAATTTGTTACAAGCAACAGTAAAGATGAATTAGAAGTCAAGTGCAATTTTCTGTGTGGAAAATCAAACTGCTAGGATTTCACTTTCAAAGTGATTCAGTACCAAATGCACACTATTAAGTATTACAAGGAAGTCCTTTTTTCAATAAGAATAATTCTTACAATTTTGGAGAATGAGTTCTGTTCTGACTTTCCTTTAATTAGGCTGGTTTGTTGTTTTGGGTTTTTTAACAGCTGTGCAAGCAAAATTATTCAGTAACTGTTGAATTTATAATATGCATGACTTGTTTTCTTTCTATATTGAGCAGAGTAAGCAATGATAAACAAAACAGGAGAGTAAACAGATATTTTTTTATAAGGAAAAGGAATTAAAATATTGAATAGCATGTTCTCAGTCTTCCCATTTCTCTAAATAGTAAATGTAATCAGAAATGGAATCTTAACATAGGAAAAACTGATAATTTAAATAAGAAACTCCCCCTCTCCATTGACAGCTGCTTTGAACTACAGACTAATTCACTAATTCTCAAGAAGCTTATTATCTTATTCTCAGCTCATATTCAGATATGCAGATCTTCCTGGTTTTTCAACTAGATTGACACCTGAAAAACATCAAATACTACACTGATTTAAATGTTGACTTTTAAAAAAGTTGTGCACTGTCTGGGAAAAAAAATCTCTAGTACTTCTTGTTCATAGCATGGAAGGATTTGGTTTACTTAGCTTACAAGGAAGAAAATCTCTGTAGGCCTCAATGCATCATGCTTTCCACTGTGACATTACAGTTAGCCTGTTAAATACTGTGGGAGATAGAAACAAGATTCAAATCTACTCCAGCCCTTTTTTCCTAAACTCACATGAAAATCATGTTCTGTAAGCTCTCTTTCCCATGTGCTAGCACAGAGAAATTTATCGTACTTACACCATTCTTCAGAATCCACCATAAAAGCAATAATTTCATATTTTATATCTTCAATAATGAGATATTTCAGAATAGTAAATACTGAATCAATAGAAAAATCAGGGAAGTAGAGCAGGTGGATTTATTGAAAAATTTTACACTCAGTTCTCCATTACCTGCATAAAAAAGTATTGTGTTGTAGGTTTCCTCCCTTAGAGGACATATGACAACTATTCAAATCATGTGGCTCCTAATTCTATTTCTTTTTCAAAATCCTCACCTCTGCCTGCATTTCTAATAAAATGTAGTTATAGGTTAGCTAAAATATCACATAAACTAGCAAAGCATTGTAGTAATCCATGGTAAGAGAATGTTCTTATTTTATCAGTCTCGTTCTGCTGAGCATCAAGGTAAAGCAGCAGCAGCATCTTGGTTAGTGCTACTACATATTGATGGAATTTGAATATTTATGACTGTTTTATGTGTACACGTAAAAAGTGAAATACATTTTTAATACTCAGAAATAGCTCTCAGACCTGATGAAAGAGTGGACTGTGTGTTATAGGGATTCCTAAGCCACTGAAACACATCCCAAGGACCATATCATCAGGTGCATCCATGCTGTAACACCGGCACTTGCTAGCAAGCAGCTTCTGAACAGCTGTTCTGCTGAAAACCATCCTGAATAACAAAAAAGCACATGAAATGTATAAAACCTTCTAAAGACACCAAATATCTGTAATTAATAAATATTGCTAAATTATTTAAAACTGCAAGACTGAATGTTGCCATCTGATACAACACATTTGAAATTCAAAATTTAAGGAGTCAGAACTGACAAATAGTGCAAGAAGCATTTACCTGAAAGATAATTCATTTTTATACTGGAAACTAATTATACCAATTATACACATTGTTGTTATTCCAACAATAAGTTAGCTACCCACCATTTTTACTACAGTTGATTCCTTCTAAATTTGGTCTGGACTCAAATGGGGTGTTCTCCTCAATCTTACTCAAATGTAAGGGAGAAGAGCTGGGGGCTTGAGACCAGCATGTGTCACTACACAGAAGGTGTGAGGTAAATTGAACGAATTTGGGGAAAACATCACATTACAACACAATTTACAACATTATTTGTGTTGTAATTTAAAACATTTGCATTCAAAACAGGAACTAATATAGATTTTAGTAGGAACTAAAATAAATTACCCTCCTCCACCAGTGATGTAACTGTATCCTCCTGTTCCCAAGCCGTAGCCATAACGCTCTCCAAGGAATACTGGTTCATTTGGGTCATAGCAGCTGAGCAATTTTCGGAGCCTGAATATACTGTAATATGAAAAGCCATTAAAAAAAAGTCTTGTAAAAATTCATTTTGGAACAGACATTGCTACCCTCAACAGTATTCTGTTAAATAGCACAAAGATGACAGGAGAAATTCTGAAATTCTACCCAAAAAAACCTGCCCCAGAGATACTAATTGCTAAAGAGAAATTTATGATGGATAATTTACTATGAGATATGACTGTACAATTTGGTCAAATGATGAACAAATTAGCATGAAGTATTTTTTTAAGTAGGCAGTTTGTCAGCAGAACTGCATCTCATCTCAGAGAAAACATGAAATGACACTTTCCGAGCAATATGATCTTTGCAAATTATCTATGAACATTTACAAATTGAAAACTGAAAAGGCAGATTTAGTTTTATGAATGTTGCATTATCCACAGTTACATCCTCTCACTGTTTCTTCTTCTGTCATATGATTTAATGTAAAGTCTTGAACCACTGTTCATGACCACATGATCCTGCACATTGCTCACTATCCCTTTTTTTGCTTATGCTGCAGTTTTATGAAAATGGGATCTAATTTTCCAACAAATACAAGTTCCAAAACACCATTCTGGGCAGCTTGGACAACTGACCTGAGCTTATGGAACCTTTCTTCTGACACATTTGTCTGAGGAACACATCTTAGGAAGGTTATTAGCAAATGACTAAACCCTATCAGCTCAAACGTACCTACACAGAGGAATCACAAAATGTGGTATAATCAGACTATATGATCACACAATAACACTGATATGCACAGTTTTAACCAGGCTACAACATAGTTTTTAATATTTGTTAAAAGAATACTGATGGGAAGTGACAATTTTTTTTTCTTCAAGTAATATAAAGCCATATGACTAATAAAATAGCTGTATCTCTTAAACAAAGAATAGGTGAATATTGCTAAATCTCTTATTGACATAAACAGTGGCAGCTCCTGAAGTAATGCAATATATACCTTATCAGTGTGTCATCATCCACTACAACTAACCAAGGGGTTCTGGGAGAAGTATGATTCAAAAACCTTTCCAAAATGGCAAAAGTTTTCCCACAGTGACCTAAAAAGAAGACAAATTAATGGAATATATACTTAAATAAAACAGGAATTAAATTAAAAACAAGACTTATTCCAGCTATCTGTCAAGCTGTTAAACAATACTGGACTAACTGCCACTTTTAATTTAAAGAACTGTAAAAATGAGGAGACTATGATAGAAGCAAATGTTCTGCAAAATACTCCAAGACACTGTCATAGCATTTCAAGATGCATCAGGCAGATCCATTGCTTTTACAGAAATATTGAAATCTATTTTAATCTACTGTACTCCTCACCAGCAACTCGGGTCCTGATCACTGCCTCCAAGGAAAGGTCTGAACATTTATCACAAGATTATAAGGAAGTTCAGGAGGTAAGACACCCTTTGCTAGGAGTGCAGAACTGAAACACCTTTGTTCAGAATAAGCAGGACCTGAGAAACAAGAAGTTTCAGACTTCCATTGAGTCTTTTTTAGATCTTGGACAAACCTCATTTCAATCAGTCTTTATTCATCACAGTTGATTGTCTAAAGTAATTACTGCTATCAATATTACATTTCGTAAACAACCACTCAAAATAACAATATTATATTTGAAGACACTTTTAGTTAAAATATTCTTTGCGAAAATGCAGTAATTCTATGCTAAAGACATGAAGGAAGTCCTTGCTCTGGTGATTTTGTGAGACTGTAAATTTAACACAGACTGATATCTGAACATATCCAAAATTAAAGCCAAGATTTCTATATTATACTCTACAAAAAAATGCAGAAGCTTCCTGGCACAACTAGAACTACTGGGCATGGCTCCTAGCACTGATCCATGTGTGCCCAGCAGGCTTGCTGCCCCCCACAGAAATCCCTGCCTGTGCTCTCTCTGCCTCTAAGAGACACAACAAAGGGGCAGAAATAACCCAGAGGTCAGAACAACTGACCTAGTGGGTCAAATAAGGCTAACAGGCCATTCTGCCCCAACACTTATAATTCAGAAGGTAACAGAAATAAAATATCAGCCTAAGAACAATATATCAAATGAAAGAAAAAAATAAAAAATAATAAACTCAAGGAAGTCATCATACTCATAGCCTTTTTTATATTCAAACACAAAGTAAATTGATTTAAATGCCTGTTATTTGCTATAGAAAGGTGTTTCAATCCTAACATTCAGTTTTTGTGCTTAAATCAAGACCTGCAAGGCACATGGATATAATATCTGAACACCATATGGCAAGCAGTTTATGCTTAGTAACCACTTGGCACTGCCTGAGGTCTTTTGAAATAAATTTATGTCTTCTTCACTGTTAATGATCCCACTGAAAAATCATAAATAACTGTAGAGTTATTACTCTTACCCCAAGTAATAAAACCATTTTTTTTCTCTTGGAGTATATCAGTATACCACACTTCCATAATCTCAGTATTTAGGTTTCTGCTTAAAAGAACATGTTATCTACACAGGGGGACTCTGAATGTACTCTCCATCCATTTCCTGTGTGAAGAGCATTCTTTTAGTTTAGGCTGCACATATGTGCTAGAGAAAACCAGAATTTCTACATGACATACTTGACATGAAAGACACATATCATCCATAAAACTTCAGTTCTTCAGTCAGTCATTTGTGCAAAACTGACAAAAGCTCACCTCTGTCAGTGTTAGGTATGCCTAAGTCTATAGTAGGAATGGAGATGTCTGCATGATCACTGTAATATTCAATAAGGGCAGCTTCTCTTTCCCAGGTCTGCTTTACAACTGGTACTGCAAAACAATGATTGGCATTCAAACACAAGGAACTTGATTAAAATAGATACTTGATCCAAATATTCATGTTAACCACATTTTGTTAGCCACATTTCTTCACATGGTAATAAAAATGCTGCTTCAAATACAGCATCATGAGTCTAAATGTCCATTCTATTTTCTTTCCTAAAATATTTAGAGAGAAAAAAAAATTAAAATTTTATGAAAGCCAGTCAGAACAGTTTTATTTAAATGATAAAAAAAGATTTATTAAAATATGACTATAGTTTCATGATACTACTATTAATAATAATGATTGAAATCTGTGATATTTACATTTTCCAACCAAAGCATAACCAAAGTATGGAATTCTGCTTTTACACTTGCTATTGTATGAACACATCAGCATGAACACTATCAGAGATTAGTCCTTCTTCCAGTATTAAAATGGCACATTTTAATCCAACTGTAAAGTCTGTAACATATTCTGAATCAGAAACAGACCAAATGTACCTTTTGAAATACTTTACTAGTATTATACACATCCTATCTGACAACAACATCATACTAATGCTCCAAAGCACCTTTCTCTGGAGACACACTCGCAGGACATTCTATAACCATTTCTGTTACAAACTTATAAATATTTATTGTTTCATTTATAAATAAGAAGTATTTGTATAGTGTAGTTTGTAAATATCATACAATCAATTTTAATCCCATGGAGAGATTGTATTCAAAGGAGGATTGCTTAATGCTTCTCTAAAAAAATTCTTTCTCTTACTAGTTTGCCATTTCACATCAGCTTTTAAAATTGATCACACAAAATTCTAATAATGATGCCATGAGTGTTTACATTACATTGAGAAGTGAATAAATTATGAGTAACACAAAACCAACCCAACCATCTGCAGGGTGTTCAGAAGAAAACCATCAGATTGAAATAATGATGTCTCTTCCATCTTAAAAGTGAGGAGGTCGGGCCTGAGATGAGCAAGTACTCTGCATTCTGCTGTTACTGCTTCTCTGCTTTATGCTGACACCATCCAAGAGGTCTCACCAGTAGTAGGTAGTGCTTCAAATGGAGGAAATATTTCCATAACTTCCCTTTGCTGCTATACAACCCTGATGCTTATGAACAACTCCCTTTAGCCCCTTGCTAGAATCATCCATCACCTAATTTGATGTTTGTTGACTACCTAGCTGCTCACTTCCCTCTACTCTGAACACACAGAATTTATTACTCTTGATTCATCAACACTCAGTTTGATAACAGTTACCTTTTAGTGTAAAGACAGAGTAATAAGAACTCAATGCACTAATGGAAATACTTTAATATTTTGAAAAGAAAAAACCACTTTTGTAGCATATTGCAATGGTCCATACTACTTTTAAAAGTTCTTAAAAGCATTCTCATTTCTTCAAAAAAAAATCCAAAAAGGAATTATGTACAAAAAATGTATGGGCAGGAAATTATTTTCTTATTTTGTTGAAATGTTTTACTTAAAAATGTTTCTCAACAGAACAAAATGAGAAAGGTTTCCAAAAACAATGAAAGCATTAAAGGCTTCAGAACAGAAGAATCACAAATACACAAGAGCATCCAAACTTCCCCTGGCAGAAGAGCTGCACCTGTGAAGGTTGTTTTATCTTTCTCCAAACAAGGACCTGAAACTCAGCAGGGTCCTTTAATACACAGAAGTATTTGCAATTACAGACTCAATTTCTTTGGTGGAGCCCCCCGCTTCTCTCTATAAAAGAAGAAAAGTTTACTGAAGCAAGGACTTGAGTCTCATCTCTGTTAAGAGCTCTAGCAAGGGGCTGTTGGCTAAAGCATCCTTCTCTTTC
>NW_005054412.1:2269816-2305297 GCF_000277835.1 Geospiza fortis
TTCCCTTGTTTGTCTTGATGGATGTGTAACCATGCAGACTAATGCCAACTGTAAACTGAATCCCACAATACTTTGTAATTTCTGGCAAATTGTATCCTCCAAAGAAAACTACTTGAAATTTTGGACTAGATGATGATGCAAATATTTATCAACATGTATTAATACTTGTGATCACACCAAAATTTGAATACCACTAGAGATATTTAAAGGTCAGCTCTAAGCTCTTAATGACATTTTATTTCTGCTCTTTCTAGAACCCTGATGCATGTTTGCAGTCTTAAAAATTTCTTTTATAACTACAGATGGTATGTGCAAGAAGGAGAGTTGTATCTGAAGTCAATTCTGAGGTAAAATTTAGCTGCTTTTAAAAGCACATCAATTTCCAAGCCTTAGTGCTGCATTAATGTAGTTTTTGGCATACAATAAAGAATGACTTACCAGGTAAAAAGAGCTCTCTGAAGCTGGCATCCATTAATCTTTCAAAATCTGGAGTAAGATTATCCTCTATTGCATAACACTGGAAGCTGTGAGGAAAGTTCAAGAATTTTCCTCAGTCTTCAACAGGTGTTTCTTGAAAGATGTTTATGCTATCTTTTTGAGGCCTTATGTTTCTTTCTGACTTTCTAGGTTTTCTTTTTCTTCTTTTTTGAAATTTTAATGTTAAAAAATTAACATGGATCCAGGAAGGAGACCTCTTCAGTGAACTCCAATTACAGGACAGTCAATTTTGTTTTGTCAAAAGCTACTTTAAAGATAACCTAAAAATTACATGACTAAAACACTACAAATGTGCTTTCATCAGGTGCAGTAGCATTAAGAGAATAATTCCATAAATCTTATTATTAAAAAATCCCACCTGTTTTTAACTAGACTTAGTTAAGAAAAGATCTTTTACTTTCATCCTGTCCTCTGACAACAGGTATGGCAAAAAACCCTCAAAATTTGGTACAACTACTAACCAACTACTTGATTTTCATTTTTTTGCCAATTATAATCCCTTTAAATTATGCTTATAAACAAACGAAGCCTAATGGAGAGAGTATTATGCTCCTGGAGTATTAAAGAGCACACAAAATTCAAGCAAATTCCTGGAAACAAATCTCTTCCTTAGTAACAAAATGTCTAAAAGCAAACTAGAAGAGACTGGTAGGTGGCATCAAGTAGGTGGAATGTCTTCCGTTCAATAGCTGGATTTGGAATTTTTCCTTCCAAGCTTTGTTGAGACTTGATCTCCCTCAACTTAGCTGAGCATTACTGTGTCTTAGCAGAAGCTGAGAGTCTCTCTGTGTCTGTTTTCTGTGCCTCTGAGGAGGAAGTTAATGCTCACTGTGTGCATCTTGTTGGGCTGCACTAAGGGTTTTTTTGTTTGTTGTTTTTAGCATGGTGACTACAGCTGCTTGTTTAACTCTACAATTTTCAGATGAACTTCCAGATGAAACATGCTATAGTGTTTCACACACTCTTGATTTGGGCCACTGGTTGGACAAAGTACTACGTATGACCAGATTTCTGGAAGGGACAGATTTTCCCATTCCAAGCATTATAAAGTACAGGTGCACATGGAACAGCTAGGAGCAACATGACAGCATAAGCTGCTCAACCTTTTACTGGAGAGGAGGGCAGGACAAAAGGAAGGAGGAGATGAGGGACCTTTCAGCTGGTTCAGATTTCTAAGTCAGCTAGCAAAGAGCTGCACAATTGTCACTGCTGGCACAAAGAAAAGAAGTGAAGCAATTATCTGGGAAACTCACTGAAGGATATTAATAGCTGCTGTATTAATTCATATTGCAACAGTTCCAATTTACAACAATATCAGCTAATCCTGTGCATGTCTTAATTTAGGTATTCAATTCCAAGTTTTTTGCCAACAGTGACTAATGATGAAACCATTTTTAATCTTAAATGTTTAACAGCACTCCTGAGGACTCTGAACAGCAAAGAGATTCCACCTGAAGGATGAGCTGTTTAAAATTCCAAAACTTTCCTGTTTCTGAGTCGATTTTGCAAACATTTAGTCCCAAGAGCTGCAGAGACAGCATATATCGGCTTGCTTTTTAAATATTCATTTTATGAACTATATTGCATAGAACTACTACCTTGACCAGGCAACAACTTACTTCTGTCACCATGAAATTTTCGACATGTTTTTACAGCAACAAAAACATCTTCCTTATTCACTGGCTCTCCCTATATGAACAAAACAAAAAATAATCCTTTAAGTCCAGGCTGTGCCTGTAGTATTTTATAGGATGTGTATGTCTGTACATATAATAAAACAGGAAATATCTTTTCATTATATAGCCTATCAAGCAGAATAGTGTTCTCGTGACACACCAGGAAGTAAATTTTTATATCTTGAAAAAAAAAAAAAAGGCATTGGTTGTTTAAAATTCCTGAAATAACATTCTTGGAAAATTTTTTCCATTGATGTAGTACTCTGACAAGAACTCAAACACCTATCATTAGGAAAAGACCGTGAGTAGAAAAACTTGAACTAAGAATTATTAATCTGAAAAAGAATGTTTTCCTAATTTCTTTGAAATCAGTCACTATGAGAACACAAATTGTATCACATTTGGAAAAACCAGCTTAAATGATACACACTAGAAATCTTTTTATTTTCTCAACTGGTAATAAACCATTTGACCACTTTGATTTGTTATCCTTTTTGGCACCTAGAATTTTGCTCTCCTGGAAGCATGGAACACCTTCTGGCCACTAGCTACACTTAACTCATAATATAATAAATGTAATCTTCTAGAGGTGGAAGAGATGGGTTGTACTTTAAGGCACCAAATACTATATTACATTTTATCTTTAGCCTCAACAAGTTTTAGATTCCCATCTGTGGGGAACAAACAAAAAAAGATCATCTATACTTCAGTATCTCACTGTATAAGGAGTGTAAGGATAAATAATTTATAGATCATGCACCAACCAAACATTGTGGTATAAAGACTCATTAAAGCATACACAATATTAGTTGCCAGGAAATATAATGTGCCACAGAAGCCTGAAAGCATATCCAAAATACATCCTAGATAAATGTCAGAACAAACTATTTTGTTGGGGTATTTTTAGCTTACTTAGAAATATTTTCTCAAGTTTTGAGATTTTTAATTCAAGTATTATATGTTTTAGTAAGAGTTTTACTAACCAACTGGTATTTAAAATATTGTACTTACACAAAGTGGCAGAAAATTACTGAATGTTGTTGCACAGTGATCAACCTTATACGAATTCATATCATCTGTGCAGAACTCGGGCACTGGAGTAAGATGTGGTCCTTCCCCTTTCTGCCAAATGTACAGGGCAATCTATCAAAATTGGAAACATCTATATCAGTAATTAAACTAAATAAAAATTTTCAGAGCATACAAAGAAATCATATTAACAAGAAAAGTGAAAGATATGGGATGGTATAGATTTGTCCCTGAGTTGATTAACTAATTCCTCCATATTCTGCCAGTGGTACCATGCTCAGAGCCAGGTATTGGTTGCTGGCTCTTCCTGTCACTCCACCCAACGGGAAGGATAGAGAACAATACTTGTGCTCCTGGGTCCTTTAACCTATTAAACCTGTATTAGTTCAGAATTCAGTTATTCAGAATTAATATCAATCACATGAACCAACAAAGAAGCAATGCTCCTAGACAACCAAAGAGTATTTGACAATTGTAATGTATCGTTAATTGGTTATGAAAATTCACAATGTGCTAAAATTTCCCACTGAAAAGTGAAATTTCAATAGAAAGCCTTAGAATGGTGTGAAGCTATTTTATTTCAGAAGCGAGGTTAGAGTGCCATTTTGGGTTGTAGCATAGGCTGACACAAGGTTACTAAAACAATGGAAACATATTTACAATAAGAAGACAAAAACAGTCTTAGTCCTAGTTCAGACCTAATGCTAGATGTACAAAAAATTTCGTTATTCAATTCCAGCTTTGAATAGGCATCAGGGAATATGCCATATATTTTACAGTTACAAAAAGTCTACTCAACAACCTACAAATGAGCAGCAGCACAATAAAGACACTTTACCACATCTGCAAGATACGAAAGTGATATAAATGTTATGGATATAAGGAATAGGTACTTGGAAAGTAGTAAAGTAACACAAACAAAAAAGAAATAATAAAAAGGATGCAGAGCACAATAAAATCCCAAAGACCAGAGGTATATGTTATTAGGAGTCCCTCAAACTAAAATATTTCTTATAAACTTTAACATTATACACAACCATAAAAAGCAACAGATTATATTCTTTGATTTGTTGTCAATCTTGATTCACACAAGAAGAGCGTAGACAAAAAATATTTAAGACAGAGAAGATGGTGATTTATTAAATAAATGAGGTGGTGAAACTGTCTCTAGGGAGACATGAGACTTGCAGAAAGAATAACTCCAGGGCTGAAGTAGGTTATCAATAGCAATAAATTTGAAATAAAACATATGCAAAGACCTGCTAACAGAACAATAAGTGGATGGAAGCAATTTTGTTGGTCGAGTGACCAACTGTTTTTTACTAAGTAATCTGTGGCACATAAAGGAGGGGCTCTTAATGATCTTTGTTTATGACAACATATTTAGAGACTTTTTAGTGCTGAGGTAGACTGGAATACTGGGAATATATGAATGATTTTGTCTTAAAAATAAAGTTAAAATAAAATGACATTGTGAAGCCCAAGGTCTTGCATTCAGAAAAATTAACAAGAGGAAGAAAACAGCTTCCTGTCTTGTTTCTCACAGCAAAATGAAAGCTGAGAAGGATTGAAGGATGCAATTGTTTTTGAGAAAATGAGGGGGGATCTATATAAAAGAATGGTTTTGCATAAACCCAAATTTATTTAAATATGCTACATATCTATACTCTATAAATACACCATAGATTTATATTGTAAATGAGGAGGTTTATGAACATTATGAGATCTGGAAAAGCAGCAGTAGTTTTATGTAAAGGAGTTGTTTTTGTTTTCTGGACCAGAACAACAATTTATAGATGCTTTTCGGGAGTGTTAAAATAAAACTACTTCAGGGTCACTCTATTTCAGGCCAAAATCTTAATCCCATTCTTCTTTCCTTCCTTTTTCTTCACATTCCTTATCCTAATCTTAATCATATTCTTATTTCAGGCCAGAAGCTTATTCCAGATTCATCCCACTTACTTCTGAACCCCTGGTTCAGAACTTCACTTTGGTGACAGTACAAAACCCTGGACAGCACAAACACTTTAAATGCAGAAGAAATTAAAACCCCCCAAAAAAGTAGCACAGAAACTCTTTCAGAGCCTCCTTCTCATGTTCCTTTCAGTCACTGTCTGAAATACCTTCTGCCAATCTTTTGGAAGTGCTGCATACCAGAGACAAAAAGAAGTCTTTCCAGACTTCCAAGCTGCAAGTTGCAGCACTGCTTGTTCACACAAAGGTAGATTCCTCAGAGTATTTAATGCAAACCCCACCATATTTATCTCTGAGAGTCTGATTCAGAAAGTGAGGCTGGCTAGAATTGAGCTACTACTCACCTCAGCTTATGGTTCATGAATTGGAAGTCTCTCTCCTTCCTTACAGAGCAATCTTTAGAAGATACCTTAATGTATACAACCATGCATGCATTCTTATACGAGTGCAAGCTCACTAATAAATTTTTCTATGCTTAAAATATAGTTCTAAAGTATTGCAATATTCTAAAGGAAGGAAAAGAAATCTAACATGCCATTGCAGTCAAATCTTTTAGCAATGTTTAAGAATAATCTCTTATTTCCATTATGATTCAATACCATTCAAATATATAACTTTGAGACCATTTTTTCTTTCATCACACCACAGCTTACCTCATGCTTTAAATCTATTGTAAAGTCTGACTTGAGTGGTTCACTCTTCAACTTCTTTGCAAGCCTATGCAATTAGAGATTAAGAAACTTAATCAAACATATTAAAAAAACAATCACTAGTGCATGCAGGAAAGTGTGGCTGGTACTACTGACCACAAGTAAGGGGAAAAATAATAATAAATCACATTTTTGTATTTATTGCCTTGAGAAGCAACTTATGTTTATCATATAAATCCTTTTTAAAGAAAAATCTGATGTTAACATTAATTTTCAAGACATACACTTTGATACATTCTTCCTACACAAGAAGAAAGTTCTCATCTGGAGAAGGTAGAGAATCTGGCATAAAATTTGCAACAGATTAAAAGCAGCAGCGCATCTGAAGCTCAGTATTGATCAGCATCTCAAACTACAGACAACATTCTCTTTCTGTGTATTTCAAAGCATAGTGTTTAAGGACTTTTCAAATCATGAGGACATCGATCCTTGCTATGGTAAGACCCATTCAACTTCTGAAATCTATGAACTTTTCAAATCTCATTTGAAAGCACCTAAGAGTCTAAGCAGAAATAAATATGTAGTTTGTCTGTACAGCATGAGAAACACTTCCAGAGGGCCATGCAGCCACTCTACTACCCAAGAATAAAACGACTGTCTGGGGGAGAATACATTCTTAAAATTACAATATGGAATTGAACTAATCAAACAGCTAGTACTGGACAACTATCAGCTACTTGATATAGGCAGAGTGAAGCAAAATAAATCACATGCACAGCAATGATACAGAAATCTATTTCTGCACTCTTGTTTAATTTTGAAGTGTTTATAATAATTATACTTGGAATGTGTAGAATAATGGAAAATAAATGGGAAGTGACTTAAAATTCAATTCTTACTTGTTAACAAGTGGAATGCTAAGTGCCCAACCAGCAGCAAAATCTGGAAATTTAAAGACTGTAGGATTTTCAGCAAAGGCATAATGGTGAATTATTGTAGATTCTTCATCATATAATGCTTTACCTAAAAACCACTCCTGTAAAGGAACATAGGAAACAATTTTGTTCATCTACAGCATCCCTTTAGTGAAGTTGATTACTGCATTCATGCTGAATAAAGAAAACCTGAAAACAAAAACAAGGGAAGCACATTGTTCACAATTAATAATCTGGACAAAAATTGTACTTGGTGAGAAATGAAACTAAAAATTGTTCTCTGAAATCAAATACAGGCATTTTCAAACTCCAGAACATGCCTTGGCTTCCACCTGTTCAAAGAACACTGAATCCCAGAGTCATAGAATGGCTGAGGTGGGAAGAGGCTTCTTGAGATCACCTAATCCAATTCCCTGGGAATCAAGCAGGGTCACCCAATGCAGGCTGCCCAGGACTCTGTCCAGTCATGTTTTGAATACATTCCACAATCTCTCTGGGCAACCTCTATACCACCTTTTTCTTATTATGCAGACTCTTGAGACTTTTAAATTAATATTGAAGGAGCTCTGATATAAATCACCTTGAATTTTGTATCTGATGGACTACTAATGTATATTAGCAACAAGGAATGGACTGTTACACTAAGATGACAATTACTATGTACAAAAGCAAAGTGGTTTATTTTCCTTTTATTACTGTGGGTTGGAACGTAATTTGTTATTTCATTAGAATCTGTATGTAATGCAAAGGAGAGAGTAAAACTGGCAAAAGGGCAGCATCTCGAACAAAAATGTTCATGTTTCTATTCCGAGAATATCAATTACAAGTAGATGTTTCTTAAACAAAAAAAAAAGGATATTCCAAAGGTCTTAATATATTCAGTCCTCCGTTTTGAAGACCAAGTGTTTCAAAAGGTAAGACCTCCAAATTGTTATTATTATTATCATTTTAGAAAAGAACTGTGAGAAAACATATGTCCATATGCCTGAAAAAGAAGTAAGTATGCTAAAGTGAGTCCTAAAGCAGAATTACAATAAAGAAGCAAAATATATTTCACACAGGAGATTTTGGCTTCTTTTATTACAAGCAAAGGACTGACACCAAGGTGGGGTTTTTTTCTGAACACTGAAAAATTTAAATATTAGCACCTTTCATGTCAGTTGCATTGCCAAATTTGCTTTGCTCCTTGGTGACTATACTTCTATTTTGTTCTGCAAGTCTTTTGGTGCTGTTTTTTTCCAATAGGTACAGAATATTTATCACCAAGGCAGATCAGAAACAGAATGCAAGGAAAACACCCTACTATTTTACATCAGAGACAAACTAGCATCAGTCATCCAGTCTGATGATAATCAGAATTGATAACAGAGAGGAAAATGGGGAAAAGGCACCGCAAAACAGACGATATTAATCTTTTTATTTATGGTACGTAATTTTCAGGCTATTCACAGAAAAAAAAATGGTTTCTCTGCTCAATTTTAACAGCTCTTCAACAGCTATACAGGCATTTGAACTGCTTCATGTTAAATACCTTGCTCTCATCTTCAGCAACAGAAATCTATACCCCTGTTTTAAGGTGTTTGGACACATCTTTTCCAACATTTGGCAAAACACACTCAATCACATTCAAAAAGAAAGTCAAATCTCTAAACTTTTATTTCACCTTAGACTTGTCAAATCTTCTGAGTGTTTCTACCAGTTTTATGACCTGTATTCTTGTATCTTCTTCACAGAAGAAAATCCATGAGGAGTTCCTACCATAGGTAACAGAGAAGCTAAAAAAGAAAGAAACATTTCACTAATATGGTGGCCTATGAACAAAAATGGCACATTCAAGGCACATTCCCCAAATATAAATAATTTGCCATCAATTCTTCATTTACACAGAAACACATTTACACAGAAAATTTTACTACTGATTTAGAATTACACATCCAAGGACTACTGTGAATGGATAAAGATACTGTCTCTGCTGCTATCTATTTATAAAAAAACCAGTTATTCCAGAAAGAAGGGAACAGAGATACGTAAAGAATTTCCATTCAGAAATGTACAGGTCTAACAGCCACCTATGAATTCAGAAGTCCATAGACAGTAGTTTAAGTTACCTTTCCCTTCTTCTGAGGGGCCTCACCATTGGCCATCTAAAATGTAACAGCACTGCAACAATCATCAAAATGCCTACTGACAGGTTTTCTCACAGCTGTAGGACACTGATCATTCCTGACCTAAAAACCTCATCAGCTTTTCCAGTACAGTGAAACTGTACAGACTGAAGGGACTACTCAAAGATAGCAATAATCTCAATGCAGGATTCCTGACTCCTTCAGAAAAAATGACATTCCCTGTTTCTCTGTTCTTCTAGCCTTAATTCTTCCACTACTCATCAAAACAGTCATATTAATTAATAATATCCTAATGGAAAAAAAGCCTACTATATTTATTTTTCCAGTTTCCTTTGCATGGCTTTTGGGAATGATTCCCAAGGCTAAGTACTTAAGGTCTCCAAGAGAGTCTTATGGAGACTTCAGAGCACAAATGTTTGGAGTTCAGACTGCAAGGAGACCCTGGAGATACCATGGTAAGATCCTGTTTTGGGTAATTTTTAAAAAAGGGATTTCTTCTCTGCTGAATGAACACGATTACTGAGATGAAATGTAGCAGGCCTTTGGGGCACAGTAAGGATACTGTGTCATGAGACATCCACAGATTGTATCTTCTGAAATTAAATATTTTGTCCAACTTAACCTGTGTCCAAGAACTAAAAATTAAAAATTTTCACAACTGCTTAGAGACCTCCTTAAAAATGCTGACAGCTACAGGACTGAGAAATCTATTCTTTGGAAGCAATTTTCTTATATAGATGCATCTTATACCACAATTAAAAGCATCATCAGCTGCTACAGGATGGCCTGAACTCCCTTCTTCCTCTTTTGTCCACTGAGAAAACAATACAAACTTCAAAACATCAACATACTTCGAAACTCCATGTCTTCATTTGCCAAAAGTACTAAGTGAAACAGTACACACAAGGAAACTCATATTCCAGAAATCTCAAGATGGAAATCCTCTACTTAAGATTCCTCTTCTGATTTCTAAATAATTTTCTTCTGCTTTCTCACACAAATGAGCATTTGTATTTTTTCTTTTAGTTTTGCTATCTTATAAGAGCTGTATCTGTAAACCCTGTCACCATGACATAAATAATTCAGAAGAGGAACCACAAGGTCATTGAAACAGGAGCTAAGCAGGGAAGATGATTGATAGCTTGAACATCATCTTCCAGTTTTCAATTTACTTCAAATCTCTTCTGCTATTTTTCACAGTTTACATATATCTCACAGACAGCAGCTATACAAGCACTATTTACATTTTTCTACACAAAAAGTAATGGAAAGCAGAAGGAAAAGCATCCTGTCCTGCAACCACTCTGACCTAAAAACCTCACCCTGAATACATCTAATAAATTATATTAACTAAGTTAAAACTCAGTAGGCTGCAGATTTCAAATGCAAGCTTCAGGCAAAAGATAGTCTTCAGTACCATGGAAGTTCAGGATTACTAAAACAATTTCCTGACATTTTGCAAGATACTACAATGTAAATGCAGCATGTCCTCCTTGGAGCCATCTACATAGACTACAAAGAAAATATATCTGAGACTGCCTGTCTTTTCTGATCATACTAATACGAAAATTTGCCATAGAAGCATTTAAAAAGATACTGAAACCTAAAACTTCTCACTAGAGAGACATACGGCCTCTTACAAACTCTATAAGCAATAAAAACCCAAAACAAGTATTATGATCTATTTTTTTTTCATTTATTCCACTTCATTCAGTCAAGTAATCTGAAAGATCAAAATTTCTGTAATACCTCACACCTTACACTGTAAGAAGTGGGGACCAAATAGAAAAATACACATTTAAAAATGCCATTTCTTTAGACTAGCTTACTTCCCTAATAATTTTAAAATGCACAGTGATTTGAAGAAGGCTGTCACTCAGTTAAATTCTCTTATTACTGTTCTTTTATTTTAAATAAGCTTGTCTGATTTAATTAAATTTATCAGAAAACTGCTCTATAAAACAAAAAAATAAGAAGTACAGTACAAAAGTTAAAATATAAAGCTACAACTCATTAAAAATTTTTGCTTCTGAAAAAAATGGTCTGCATAACTAATACATATATTCTTGGTTACAAAAATTTCTGAAAATAACTGGCATTCATTACACTTACTCTGTCATTAATGGCAATATTGTCCATGCACCTTCATGCCTGTCGATCTGATGAATAAGCAGAACCGTAGGCAATTCCTTTAAGAAAAATACAAATATTCCCATGAAACTTGAATTATATGTACTTTCTTCCTAAACATCAATCAATCTTTAAAAAATTATTCTGGAACAACTAATTAGTTTTCCAGTTAGTTACTAGGTTTTGACTGGCAAGCAGCCCTGAAGAATAGATGACTTAGGATGGTATGAAACAAGGTGAACTGCAAGTTAAGGATAGTGCTTCTTCCAATGTGTAATTTTGTAATTGTCTTTTAGTTATAAAGCTAACAGACTTTGAATTCAATGCTTTGCGTAAGAACCCATGTAATCAATAGATCATAGTAATCTCCTTGCCATACCATAAAATCCCATGAAGAAATACTTATAAATAATGAAGGGTTTTCTACAAAGGCTTCCATTGGACAATCACATTACACACAGCTTAAGTGAGAGTTCCAACACTCTTTACTTTAAGCTGAGCTTTGGCTCGTCACACTAACATCATCACAAAACCCGATGGATTTACAGAAAAATCAAAATGAGGAGTTAGCATTTTTTTCTTCCTGAAAGATCAAAGAAGCTTTTCTACAAAGGAAAATACTCAAAAATTCCTTTGCTCTTTTGTTACTCGAAACCTCTTTGATGTGGCAGATCCCAGTGTCTAGCAGATAAGCTAGAATTCTGAGGTAGTTTCCAAGAAAACACCATTTAAACACAGCCTTCTGATAAACCAAGGGCACAATTTGTAATACACATGGAAAGCTGGATGCAGATACATCCCTCAATACACAGGCAGTACCTTACTCCATCAGTGAGTCAAATCCCCCACTGCAGCATCATTGTGTCTGGGTGTGACACCAGCTAAAGACAAGGGAGAGACTCCCTGCTCACCTGATAGCCTGACAGGGGCTCACTGCCCACAGGAGCATGGGACTCACCACAGCATTCAGGGGAACAGCACTTTGGGTTGGCACAAAACTTCACGTGAGATGCTTAGGAAAGGGCACAAGGTCAGGAAAAGAGGGATCATGGTGTTTGAGGAGTGGTTTAAACCCAGCTGGAAATTAAGCACCACACAGCTGCTCAGTCAACCCCTCTCTTCCCCTATCCTAGCTGAAACCAGGCCAAGGAGGAAAAAACCATTGGTAAGTACAGGGAAAAAAGGGAGGTGGTCACTTGTAACAATTTGCTGGGCAGGACACTTGTCTTGCCATGGCCTGCTCTGATCACTGCAGTCTGTCCTGTCTTCTCCTTAAATTCCATTTCTCTTGTATTAGCAGGGTGCCCCATGGCAGGAAGGAAATGATGAATCTGACTCCATGTTCTTAGAAAGCTAATTTATTATTTTATGATACTAGATAATATTAAAGAATACTAAATTAAACTATATTAAAGAATCCTAAAAGGATACAGACAGAAGGCTAGAAAGATACTAAAGAAAACTTGTGACTCTTTCCAGAGCCTTGACACAGCTTGACCCTGATTGGTCATTAAGTCAAAACAATTCACATGAAACCAATGAAACAACCATCTGTTGGATAAACAATCTCCAACCACATTCCAAAGCAGCAAAACACAGGAGAAGCAAATGAGATTATATTGTTTTCCTTTTTCTCTGAGACTTCTCAACTTCCCAGGAGAAGAATCCTAGGCAAAGGGATTTTTCCAGAAAATATGATGGTGACACATTTCTAACTCCTGGGCAGGAGGCTTTGTGTGTCTGTATTTAGAGGTCTGTGTTCCCAAAGGCAGAGAGAGGACCATGAGTTGTAGGGGTGCACCTGTCTCTCCAGGACCTAATCTTTTTCCACTTACGCCTTGCATTTTTGTGAATGATGCCATTAACATAAAATTCACACTTAAACACAAAAATAATTTCTTTTCTAAGAAAAGCTCTAAGATAAAGTTTACACTATTTGCTGACTCTGTCAAAGTTTACTTTAAATCCTTTTAAAGCGCAGTTAAGCACATCACCTAGAAATACATAAAACCTCTAAATTTCATATACTAAAGAAAAAAAAATCTCTACTGCTCTAAGGAATAACTGTGTCTCTCAGGAGTGCATTAACCTTATACAAAAATAAGGATTTATGCTATTGGAATGACCCAAATTGAAAAGAAACAATGCCAAAACTCCAATTTGTAACAGGATATTCACCCGCATCTCAAAAAACAACATTTCTGATTTAAGAAAAATTTACTGAAAAACCAAAAGTTCAGAGCTTTTAGTGGAAGGGGCAAATCTTAATCATAGCATTCTCAACACCTTGTATTTCACTGAAATGTGAAAATGGTAAAATTTACTTGGGTATAGTTTTATCTTTATTGACTTTATTTACTTGGATTTATTTATTTTTATTTTTAGTATAAGTTTATGGTAAAATCACAAAATTATGCTTACTTAAGGCGCTGTAGACAGGAAGATAAAAGGGTAGACCTCTGTCTTCACAAGAACATTTATTTTTACACGCATACAAAACCTGCCAGTATTTGTAGGAAGCCATGTATTTCATGCACAAAAGACAAAGAAAATAGTAGTTAATAATATACTCAGCATCTCTATCACACTGAAGGCTGAAACTGGATTAATTTTAGATAAAAGCAGCATTTACCCATGCAAAAGATATTAAGTAAATTACATAATCTAAGTAGCTGTACCATTATACTCTATCTCCTTTGTGCAGAGCAAAGGAGTGATGATAAAGAAAAAGCACTCTCTCTTGAGCTAATCCAATACTCTTAAAAGGTATCTTTTCTCTTTGATATTCTCATAAACCTGCTCTCTTTCTCTACCCAACTTCCTCTAAAACATGAAAATACATGTCCTGCAGGATCCTTTCCTTCCACTCACCTCTAACCATGCATTAATTCTAATTTAATAAAGGAGATGCTTAAAACACACTCTAGAGATCTAAAACAGCCACTTTCAAAAACACTGGAGCATTTCTGCTTCTTTTCCTTTCTAATTTTTACTCTGAACCTAGTGGAACTGGGCTGACCTATTCATTTTATTTATTCCATCTTCAGTACAAGGACAGAACAAAAAAGCAAAACATATCTGGCGTCAGCTTTGAGGAGTGGAAGGGCACGTGCAGTCAAGGTAATGAAATGTAACTTGCACACTCTGTCTATCTCATAAAACTCTGCTACAAATGCATCCATGGCCTTTACTGCATTCACTGGTTATTCTAGCTTGAAACTATTGTTTCCACAGTTACAAAACACATGTGTTTTCACACTTACCAACATTCTACATATGACACAAGTAAAGTATCTCAATCTAAATAACATAATTTAACCACTTTTTGAAGACTGAGAAACTACTCTCTCCACTTACACAACTGAGCTGACTTTAAAAAGCAAAACCAAGAAATGGAATTGCTTGTGGTCTGAAATACAGTATGAGATGTTTTTACTCCAAATACCACCTACTCTATCAGCAGAGTAAGATCAGCAATACCTGTCACAGATGACAATGGCAAACGTTAAACAAATGAAAAACTAAGTGTGAATAAAGGGGTTAGATCCACATTTTCAAGCCAATTCCAAAGACACAGACTCACACAGCCTCATTTGTACCTTAAAATCATCTAGTATTTTTAATGCAAGCTGAAGTATGAATGACACAATCAATTTCACACTAAATCATCAGGAGAACTCTGGTTTTTGAATCTAAATATTGAAAGTTCTCTTCATTAACATGAAAAAGACTTGGAGAACTAGCATATCCAATAAAGAAAAGGTAATTCAGAATAAAATAATTAAGAACTAAGTAAGAGAATTGTTAACCTGAAACAAGTATCTGTATTCTTTCTGTACTACGTGGAATTTCATATCAATCTACCAAATCCTATATGAGAAATGTGTAATTTAAAAAGAACAAAACCATACAGGGTAAAACCAAAATGAAATGCTATGGTTTCATAGACTACAAGGCCAAAATGGGCTTCTGTATGCACCCAGGATGGCAGAGATCCACCCCAGCTAAAATGGGATTTCCAGGCTAGGTCACATCCTCCATGATCCTCTAGCAGAACTGTGTTTGCTTTGTTTTCCTACAAAGTAGTTCACTGAATTTCATCTAAGCATAACTAAACCTTGCCCTAAGTGTATTCTTTTGTGAGAACACACTTTATTAGAACACAACTCACACTAGATCTTGCTCAGCACTATTAGTTATATGTCCCGTGTGAGATGATTTTGCAAGTAAGGCATAGAAACAGATCCAGAACTGCAGTGAAATGCAAAACACGATGGTAATCTGTTCATTGTTATATTACTGAGTCACCTGAGCAGAGCAAAAAGCCATCTTGTAATACACTGGAGAAAAAGAAAGTAGGGTACAGGAATTTGCTCCTAATGAGTCCAGTTTGCTCATATCTGTAGGTGTCTTGCATTTATTATCTCTGTGCTTTGTGAGCTCATTAAACTGTCTTTTAAACTCCCCCCCAAAGCTGAGGGGTAGGGACCTAAACCCTGAGCCCTGCTGCTGAACTGCACAGGTCCAGACTCAGAAATGTTTTCCTATCTCTACATACCCTTCAAGCACGTAACAACATTTTCCCTCCTCTCTTATCTTCTTTTCAGTAATCAATCCTAAGACACATTCAGAGCTAGCCTACCTTCCCTTGGGAGGTTAAATAAGCCAAGCTCAGTCATCTGTTACGACTACTTTGACAAAGTAGAGCTGTGGAATACATACTGCAGTCTCCCTACAGCTTTATTTTCAGAAACATGCCAATTCTGTAGACATCCTGAAGGATTTCTAAAATAAAGTAATACCAATAGCAATAGTAAAAGAAAGTAATAGCAAATCTTCTACCTCTAAGCCCAGCAGGTCAGACAATTTACTGGGAATTTCCAGCTTCAAACATTGTACCAAACACTTAATCTTCTCTATATTCTAACAATTTCCTTAAATATTGAAAATTACAATACATATTTAAATTATTTTTCATGTTTTAAAGACATAAATATCAATTTTATCAGAGCCTCATTTCCAAGAATCCAAGATAAAATATTATTTCAATAATCCCATTCAAATAAAACTCATGGATGATTTAAAGTACTATTATACATTACTACTGTAAAAGAACTTTGCTTCTGTTTAACACGTCTGTTATTTAGGAGCTTCTCCAAAGTTGTCCAGTCCTTTTGATTTCCTGCTCTATTTCTTCCTTTAGGCTTCATTCATAGAATCCTAGAACAGTTTTGAGTTGCAAGGAGCATTTAAAGCTCTAGTCCAGGCCCCTCCAGTGAGAAGGGACACCTTCAGCTACATCAGGTTGCTCAGAACCCCAACCAAAATGATCTTAAATGTTTCCAGGGATGGGATAGCAACCAACTCTCTGGCAAACTGTCAGTTTTTCACCAACATCACTGTAAAAAACTTCTTCCTTATGCTGAGTCTCAATCTACTCTCCTTTAGTTTAAAAATTTTACCCTTTCCTTATTATTACAGGCTCTCTAAAAAGTCTGTTCCCCTCTTTCTTTATAAGCCCCCCTTAAGTACTGAAAGGCCACAATAAGGTGTAAAAAACTCCCACAACAACAAAACCCATGATTCTAATAAGGCACAGTTTCCAATAATCGCTGCTCCTCAGGAAGCCCAAAGTAATAAAGTATAATGTACTATTTTCCATTAGAGAGAATTTCTACTTCTCTTCTACTCTCAGATGCCCGGTTATCATTTTAAAAAAGAACTGAGTTTTCATAATATATTATGTGTAATTTCAGAGAGTTCAGTGAAAGGCCACAGCTTTCACAAATTTCACAAATACCCTGCTTTCACAAATCAAGAGCAAAAAAACCAAAGCAAGTACTGTGTGCAAAAAACCACAGCAAGTACTGTGTGCAAATTAACCAATCAGACCTTATTTTGTAACAAGACAAATAAAAAGGTGTGGAAAAATCTGGAAAAGTTTTGAGTGCTTATTATAAATGCTACCACAGATGTGTATAATAAGACACTAGCCTAGGATGACAACAACATATTGCAGTAAAGTGCCATTTGTTTGCTCTTCACTTGAGTGAATAAAAAGCAGTGAGGAATACTTTCTCCACAGCTCACAGTTTACAAGAATTCTAAATAAATGCAATGAAGCGAAAGACAGATGTGTGGTATACAGTACATAGCTATTATTCAGGAAAGCCAATATTAGAGATGAACCACTATAATTATGTTGCCTGGTCCAAGTAAGGTCTAGAATGTGTTTAAGATAGGATTTTAGTATTGTAGTTGATAATATTCATGTGTAAAGTGAGTTTTTACTTAAAAGCAAATTTTTTCTCAATCACAACTAGTGCATAAACACACTTCAGGTTGGATATTGGGACAGATTTCTTCACTGAAAGAGTGATTAGGCATTGGAACAAGCTTCCCAGGGCAGTGGTGGAGTCACCATCCCCACAAGTGTTCAAAAAATTGAGCAGATGTGGCACTTCCTGATATGGTTTAATGGGTGTGGTGGTATTCAAAGACTTGATGATTTGGAGATCTTTTTCAACCTTAATGATTCTATGATTCAAGCAATGAAATAAAGCAATTTAAGGGGTTCAGATGCTTCTTTAAATTCTTAGATTTATATTCATGGAAAGCCTGAAGCATCTTTCACTGGCAGTAAGATTGAGACCTTTGTCTCCCAAGCTAAATCAGTGTGATCCATGGGGGAGCAGGTCCCTTCCCCACAACAGGCTCTGGCCAAGTAAATCTAATGTACCTATTTTAACTAGGGAAGAAGAGAAGGAACAGGAGAGCAGAAAAAAGCTTCCACAAGGCAAGAAATTTGGTGAATGTATTTCAAGTATAGATGCTCAGGAGAATATACAACAACAAAACAACTGTCACCAGGTAATGATTTTAATCTGATGATTTAGTAATTCTAGTCTCATGTATACTTCAGCATTCTATTCAAAGATGACTGAGCAATTTTAATATAACCAAAACAGTGGAGGAGAAGCAATCTCTTATTCTTTATAGCATCTCTTATTCTTTACTAAGAAAAGAAATACCTTAGTAAAATGGGTTTGTTCAAATCCTATTAGGTATGCAGAAATTGCTGCTGAAGGGGCTGAGAGAGACATTTACCCTAAAGCACTTTAAACTTCTGAATTTCTTGTTTATATTTTGCTCTGACATGTCAAGACATCTCTGTGAGGTGACAGGTCCTATTTTCTGCATTAAAAAAGTGAAGGAAGCTATCACATATTTGATTGGTAAAAGCAGTGATATAAAAATGGTCTATGATGTGCAAGGCAGGGCTGAGGGCAGCCCACTGATCACTGCTAAAACATTTAAAAGATCTCATTAGTGCAGAATTATCCGACTGCCACAAATTCCTTCAAATCTGCTGAGCATCCATTAGAGGAAAACAATCCTGTTCACCTTCCAATATAAACTGTAGGTAACTTTTACAGTTCCAACAGCTAATGAGCAAGGCATCAATTCTGCTGATAACAAAGCCTAGCAATTGTCAAAAGGATGCCAGTACCTTTGCAGAATGAGAAGCAAGGGCATATTAGAAAGTCAAAGATCAAACAATTAAAGCAAAAAGCTAGGAGAACAGCTGGAGGAAAGCAAAGATAAAACAAAAGTCACTCAAATGTGTAAAGCCCTGCAAGCTGACCTTGAAGAGAGTTAAGACAACTCCGAAATACATTTTCCAAACTAAGCAGTATCTTTTGTACACTTTTCCTGGACCACTTTCAAAGGGTTTTATTTTGAATGCTCCTCACCTTTCTACAAAGAGAGTATAGAAGCATTTCACAACAGGAGCTCCCAGATATTGAAGCCCCAGAATGAGCAGTTGGACTTTAAAATGCAAATCCTAAAAGGAATGAAGCATTACAAAGAAAAACAAAGAAAAGTGACCAAGAGCATACTGATACTGGGCAATGTATGCAAGCAGAATAAGTAACATAACATAAAACAAACACAGGTGCTAACATGGATAAAAAAGTAGAAATAGGAGCTTCATACACTGACCACTTAAATGCACACTCTTATTAGGGTTTTATACTGCAAGCTCTCCCCATATAATAAAAGTGTAGTTTCATGGACAGATTTGGAAAATAAATGCAAATATTAAAGTTGTGGATGATACTGCAAACACAAGAAGGAATAAATCCTTGTAGAAAAAAGAAAAAGGAAGTTGTTACTAGGAAAGAAATAAAGGGCACACTATTATTTTACACAAAAAACCAAAGGAAATCAATTTAGTAATACTGAGAAATTTTGACATTAAAACATACCTGCTTTAATTTAAAAAATGGGGTTGATCTTGATATGGTGGGAAACCTTGCCATGAAGAAAAACTATTGTAAACATGGAGGTGGAGAGGTAGGTCAGAATGTAGCCCAACACTTCACTTAAATATAATCTGTTAAACCTTGTTAAAACTGCAGGATCAAAAAATGAATTGCCTGATCAGTCTCAGCTGGAAAGTGGCTTCCATGAAATGGGAAGCCATTACAGGAGGGAGAGAAGTAAACAGGATTTTCATACTAGAGTCCTGAATTTGAGCAAGTAACTGAAAATTGAAGCAAGAGGTATATTATGGATTGCATTGAATTTATGGCATTAATTTTGAAAAGTCTCAAGCAAATTTATCTATTTTATCTAAATATACAAATCAGTTTAAAAATAACTCAGTTGCCTTGAAAAAGAAGTTTTTCCACTAAATCCTATAACCACAACATTATTAATAGGACCCCATTTGATCTTTAGACTTTTCAGGAAAAGTTATAGTTTTTTGAATTGGCCAAGGGTGTTCAATGCAAGAACCCTCCAGGACCCAAAGCAAAAAACATCTCCTACTCTACTAGACCAGTTTTCATAGGGAAATATACAGACTTTTGTCTTCTAAACAATCACAGGAAATTAAAAAGCACTGACTGCACCTAAACTACCTAACATTACTTAAAAAGGTAATTTTTCAAAAACTTTATTTTACCTCTTTTCTCATTTTGAAAGTAATAGCAAAAAAGTAATCCTGATTTTGACTTTTTTAGACAGAAAGGGCATAGTCCCAAATATTACCATTTTACACTCCCAACAGCTTCCTTATTCTTATTTGGTGCTTCTTATGAAGGTCTAATTTACAGAGGTTAAATGTTCCATAATCTCAAAAAATTAAGAAGATTGGTAGAAACAGAAATGAATTTTTGTCATTGCTAAATTCTAACTGAAGAGTTTTGGCTAATATTCAATAAATCGCTAGGGAAAATGTTTTTAAGCAAGAACAAAATACTGACATCTACTGGTGACTGGGATTACAGATTAGTTTCACATTAAAAAAATGTTTTAAGTGCACCATGAAAGAAAATAAATGGACAAATCACTTGTTAAGATTAATGTCAGTTACTCAATCCATTTTGAAGTGAGGCATATGTGCTAGTTTAATGAAGTAACACAAATCCAGCAGTTGGATTCATTTCTCATTTCAGACTAGCAGAAAATAACTAATGAACCCTTATGGACTAAACATCTATTGCTTGGGCCTGTAACAACAGAGGAGTGAACCTGATGATTCAGTCTTTTGTTTTCATACAGCAGTTGTCTTTGAAAACACAAGGATTGAACTTTTTTGCCTGAAACTAATTTCATGTGTATTCTCTGCAGTGAAAAATGCCAGCTTCAAATGTTGATATGCAGGGCTGCAGAGATGATCTGCCCCATGTCCATAATCAGCATTACTGGGGAGTGTCTCACAGTGGCATTGTGAGTTGACCAAAACAATCAAGATGTACCAAGAACCTCCTGATTATGCCCATACATTTTTTTTCTTATACACTGATGGCTTTCCCCTTTTCCCAAATTTCAGATATAAGATTATTGGTGGGATTGCCATCACTGCTTCTCTCAAGACACCATGACTGCTGTTCAAGAGGTAACTTTAAGAGTGGAAAAGCATCATCATTTCAGCATTTCCATAAAGGCATCTTCTCAAATAGGCAATAAAGGTCTCTAGAAGCCAGGTCAATTTCAGGTATAACTCTGATTACAAAATTACTTCGCCTCTTTCCCACAAATCATGCTTATATTTGGGCCCCACTGAAACCATTTGTACTTCTACTTACTGAACTTTTTATTACTCATATTCTGCAACATCAATTACAGAACTCAGCTAAAATCCTCGGATTTAACAACTGACACCATAATCCTCTCTGCACACATTGTATCTGAACACTTGTCTCAATTCCGAAGAGGACTCTGAAAGAGCAGAACTCTGCAGAACAAAGGCTGTTCACATGACTGATTTCATTAAGGGATGAAAAATTGCGTTTAGAATGGATTTAATTACAACAGGTTTGATAAGCTTGGATAAATGAAGCCTAAAACATCCAGCAATCTGATTTAGGCACTACAAGACTAATGTACATAAGACAATTTATATCAGATTTCTTTTTCCTTTACAACAAAGAATGTGGAAATGAAAAATAGGTCAAATAACCTCACAGAAAGCTATTTCATATGAGGGGATGTAAGCCACTCTTAATTTTTTCTTTATTTATAAAACATGAAGAAAATAAAGCATTGTTTATGCACACCGAACTTTCAGTGTAAGTTTCTTAAAAACCTCTTTTTTCTAGGGTTATGCTTTACAAATCAAATTTCCCATTAGAATGTAAAGTACAACAAGCAGCTCTCAGGTCAGTGTGACCCACCAGCAGGTCAAGGGGAGAGTCTGCAGAGGAATAGTTAGGGAAGGGAAAAGAGGTGTAGAGAACTGCTGCTGCAGGAAGATGGGAATCCTGCCTTAGGAATTTACTGTCCACACACATTTCTGTTCTACTGCCACCATGTCACAGCTGTGCAATGGAATTCTGACAAAATCTACATTACAGCACATTCACTGGCTCCATTAAAATACTCTAAAATATCTAAAATTATTCTAACTAATAATTATATTGTTATGTTTTTCACTTCATAAAGAATGCATCTTTTTTTCTTTGTAAACACACTATAGTCATATCGAAAAACTGCCTTCTTCCAAGTCTTTCTTATCCCTTTTGCACCAAATGCCATCGAAACAAAAACAGCTGTTACACAAAAAGGTTGATAGTTGAAATTAAAGTAGTGATAAATCACAGTGTACAATAAGTAAATAACCACTGAAATAGTTTTCTTATAAGCACACAGAAAGCAATTAGAAAATAAATAGAATGGATTTGAAAAAAGGCACAACAAACCCCAATATTTTTAGTAAAATACGGCAACAGAATATATAACAAGGTGCACTTATTATTATCTCAACTTACCTTTCCAAGATCTACAGCCTGTTTCAAAATATCTCTTTTTAGATCTTCTGCTCTCTTGGAATGAAAAGAATTACTTTGACTCTGGATGACAAATACAATTCCTTTTAATTCTGTAAGCAAGAAAATAAGAAGATTTAAAGATAAAAGAAATTATTTTCTGATTTGCTCTGAAGCTAGTGAGAACCCAGATGTACATAGGAATCTATTACACAGTAATACTTTAATTATAGAAATATTTCATGAAATAGCAAAAAGGCATTATTTCACACACACAAAAATCCAAACCAGCCCTTTTCCAGATTCATTTTAAAAGAGCATGGCATGACTGGAAGACGTGCAACAGTTAACAGCAGTCACATTCATGAGGTTGCTTTTTCTCCAAGACACCAGCACTCCTTGTAACCAGAGTTAAAAGGTGTTCCTCACAGACCAGCATCTCCCCTCACCAGGAAACACATGAACATGAAACAGAAAAGCTGCTTCCCAAACAAAAAGTTTAAAACTCTACCCAGAAACAAACATCAGGTGGAGAGGCACACACACAAGAACACTGAGCTGATACTCTTATCTAATATGACAGCACCAATATCTCACACGTGTCTTCACACTGTTTAAGGGCATCATAACAAAAAAGTTTAAACAGGAGAGAAGACCAAGGGAAATTTAAAAGAAGATAGTGAAGTAGCTTTGCAAACATTTATGGATTATAAAAGTGCCTATTGTGAAATACAAGTAGATGATGAAGCAGGTAGCCAAATTTTCTTGTTAATAGGAGATAGAATAATCCCTCAATACTTGGAAATCTTAGAAAACAGGAAGATATGATCCCATTCAGAAGCAGAGCACAGCAGACAACAACAAAGGATGAGACAATAAAAGGAAGAGGACAGATGCCTTTTCCATAACTCTTACCAAGTTTGATCTATGCTGTTTAACCCACTCAAGACCTTTAACTAATCAGTGAGGAGGATTGTTTGGCCACAAAAGGCTGAAATTTACAGATACCATGTAGAAAGTGTACCAGGAAACTCAGAATATAATAACTTGAGACAGTGCCACAAGGAAAGAAACTAATGCCCATGAGATCTGTACAGAATGTTGAAAATTGTGGAGAAGAAGGAACAAAATCACATTTAAAAAAACAAACAAACAAACAAGGAAGAAGGAAAGTCTGAAGAAGGAAAGAAGTAACCGCAAGGAAAAAGAGTAAAACTGAGCCCATGAAGAAGGATCACAAGCAAAACATTGTGAACAGAAAGAGCATTAATATCTGCACTAAGGTTATGAAAAGATTGCTATGTCCAACACCTGAGGATTGATTTCACTGCTTTGTTGCTCTGAACAGTTATTTGTTAATTTAGACCTATGATAGCTCAAAGCTGCAGTTAGATGTTTTTCTACTTTTCCCTCAATATTATTTTCCCTCAATTTATTAGCTTATTCATCAAGACAATTGTTAAATTGTGTGAAGTTTCTGGTGTTATATTACAGAGGTTGAAAAAGCATTGGTTTAGATATCAGTATTCATTTCACATTTTTCCCACACAGTGTAGGAATCAACAGTGTTCATGCTCTGAACCACCAAACAAACTGCTTAAAAATCCCATGCATAATAAAAACTTCTGAATAGCAACTAATTGCTACCTAGCAAGATCTTTGCTGGATTTCCTGTGCAAAAATTAAAATCAGTGCGTGAAAACTGAAACTACACTTTGTTGATGCTAATGAGAGTCAAAGGGCTAAACCTACGTGCACAACACCAAAAACACCTACAGAGACAAAAAGCAAACACTACCTTGTTTTTAGTAATTGCTGTTTTAGTACCAGTATATTTACAGATATGGAAGCATCTGAACTACACTTAGTTTCACTTATGGTACATTTAACAACATCTGTGATATTCCACATTAGCATTCTTTCTAGGAGTGAGATAACATCTAGTTTGATGATTAAATCAAATGGAAATAGTTTCCTGTGCTATAGGTAAAGTTGTTAATAACAGACATATTCAGTGTATGAAAATGTCAACAGAGAATAGTTACAATATTGAACACCTCAATTGTTTCTCAAGCTGAGAAACAGACAATGAAGCAAGAGAAAGAAGTCTTTTGAAAGATTAATTTCCAAAGGTGCTACTGATCTGTATATAATAGTTCAAAAGAGAAGAATGAAATATCAGAGGAACTAGGAACCATTAAGAAATACATTCTGTTAAAGCCCTTACATTTTACCTATAGAAATGGGTTGAAAGACCTTAAAAAAAACCAAAAAAGCCAAACCTCAAACCAAAATAACTTTATTAGGAAGAGGCGAAAAAATGATGTATTGCATCAGACCAGCAGTTCATCTAATCCACTACATGTTTTTAACAGTAGTAATAGGAAAGACACCACAAAACCTTTACTTTCTCCAGTGCTCCTCATACCCTGAGAGCATTGACAACTATTACATTAGGAAATGCCAGAAGACAGACATAATTAAGCTGGGTCCTTTTAGAACAAGAAGAGCCAAGTCCTGAGGGTTTAGCAGAGTGAAAAGTCCACAGTTACAGTGCAGAGAATGCAAGTCAGGTCTGTTAACTTTTTGCCAGAAGGACATCAGACTGGCCTTCAGAGAAGGCAGAACCTTGCAGAATTTTTACTTTCATTATTCATCATCTGTCCAGCAGCAAGAAGTGGTTTTACCACTATTTTACCTATTAATATTTGACGTGCTTCTTAAATACTTGCTTCTAGATATTACAAAGTAATTATAATTTTTTACAAGCAATTTCCAATAGCCTTAGTTATTACAAGTACAGTTAGAGCCTAGTAAAATGGTAAAATTCAGTTTCATCTTAAATTGTTACAAGAACAGCTAAGTATCATAACATTTTATTTTAAACTATAGTGCACTACAAAAAGCAATTCATCCTTTTCACATTGCAAGTGCACATGTGCACAGAAAACTTAACTACAAGAACTGCAAGTACAATCAAAGATTTAGAATTTTCTCTTTGATGAGACTACATGAACAAAGAAAAGAAAAAAAAAAGTATTTGTGAAACAGCCCTATACTCTACTTACCTCTGCCTATTTTACTAATTGTTCTACTTTTTTCAGAGTTCTAGAAGAAAGAAAGGAAAAAAACCAAGTAAGAATATACACAAAGCCTCAAATATTTCTACAGAAGCACACTGGGAGTCAAAACACTCATCACATTATAAATTATACACAGAGGTTTTAACTCAAAAACTAATGTGAAAAATAACATAAAATGTTATTCATCATCAAGAATTGCAGGAGATCTCCTATATGCTTGCGTACTATTACTCAGAAAATACAGTAAGACTAAGAAAAAAAAAGAGAAAATGCTTTTCCATGACTCAATTTATACCAGAGCTCTTCAAATTATTACTAACAGTGTCTTTTTTCTTTATTATGTATCTCCTGAGCACTAGGTTTGGAATATGGAGCTCTACAATAAAAACATACCTGTTCAGTGTGGGGGAAAAAACCCAACACACTATTAATTTAATATACTATCAAGCTTCTATCAAACCTAAAGGAATCTATCAATTCTATCTATCAAATCTATCTTCTATCAATTCTTAAAGGAAGACTCAAATGCAATTCATATCAAGACAAATATCAAAAGGTTGTTGCACATAACATGACTCCACTGGAATTTACTCAGGTATGACAAACATCAGGTATCTATGCACTGCCTTAGAAAATAGTAGGAAGGAAAACAGAGCCTTCATTTGTTGCACAATTTATCCCAGGTGACAGCACTCCAGTGATTTGGTTTGTCCACATGAAAATCAAACTCATCTTTACTAATTGCATAAGAATATTGTAAGACCTATATTGGTTCCAGTGTTTTAAGACTTTTAGATAGAAATGCCATACATTTCCTCAGTAATAAGCTCATACATAGTTTTCCTACCCTTGAGACAAGTTCTATTTCTAAATACTGAGCCCCCTTCCTTTTTTTTAAATATCAGGTGTATGTAATCCTTTTAGCTCTACTTGCATCAGATGATCTTTCCTCTGACTTTTACACTGAAATGAATAAGCTCCAACTTCCCTGGTAGCCATCTGTAAAACCTTTCCAAAAATTACTGCAACTGCATCCATTCATATGATCCTTTTCCTGCTGCCTGGGTCAATAAAGTTTAAAATATGTGTTATACTATCAACTTATTTTGATATCTATACACAACACTGGCGTTATATAGCACAGTTAACATTCAAAGCTAATCTGTATCAGAAAAAACACAGGAATATTGATTTTCCATGCAAACAAAAACCTATGTGTTTTGTGGTACACTGTGTGAAGAGTAAGCCATATTTAAAACTACTTTCATTAAAACACAAAACAGTTGTTGCCTGTTATAGTCCTGTTAATATTATTTTTTTTAAAAAAGGAAAAAAAAAGGTATTTTGGCCTGAAGAGGTCTAGGAAGCACCTCTGATCTCATCTGAGGGGAGGTTTTGAAATCTAAAATATTACGAAAGCCTTCATAAATTATATCCTATATAAGAAGGTAACAGCTGGATTGAGACAGCCATGGAATTTAACAAACAGCAATCTATCAGTAATGACAACAGAATGACAACAGAGTCTTCCAGACACTGTGGCAGATCAGCAGTTTGCAATAGGGATATTTTTCACCTAGAAAAATTACTGTAGTTACAGCAATCATCATCAAAACCAAAAATTATTTAGAAATATATACTTCTGACTACACTGCTATTGTATTTGATGTCGAATCACTAGATCTAAATGGCAGCTATAGATTCTAACTATCGATTCATTCCAGTTTTTTTATTTTCCTCCCTTAAATTTCTTTTATACATACACAAATATCTGTTACAAATATGTACTCATATAAAAATGGTAGTCAGAAGTCTGTGAAATGACATACATGCATACACACCTAACAATCAGGATGCTATTTAGAGCTAGGGCTAGCTCTGACCATTAGTTCTCCTCATCTGGTTAATTTGAAATTTCATACACGAGCTTTGCTTGAGCCGTGACCTGAGTGGTAATATGTAATAATGCTAATTTGGCAGAGTGGCAGCCATTTCCCTCTCAATGCATTCTATATTTAACAAAACCAAGAAGGAAGAAAAATGAATTAATTTGAATTTATATATTTTGAGTTTTGAATTTTATATATTTTGAGTTTATATACTGAAAAACTTTGAATTAATAAAGGTTATATACTCAAAAACTTTTCTCAACAGCAATAGCACTAAGAACTTATATGACCCAGAACAGAAAGACATCACGTGAAATTTGGTACTACTGAAGTCAATAATTAAAATAATCAATGCCACAGATATTAGGCTTTTTGCTCAGGTTTATTCCAGTTTATTTTATAATGTCTGTAAAATGTTCCTGCTCTAGCAATTAAAATTTATTACCTGCAGCACTGGTAGTTCAGTCTCATCTTCTGCACCTTCAGAAACTACACTTACAGCAAAAGCTGAAAGAAAAAATAGACTTCTTTCATATTACAGGAGCTCACTTTAACAACTGATAAAATTCTGCAGCAAAAAAAAAAAAAAAACACAAAAAAACCAACCCCCCTCTCTCCCTACCTGAAAAAAGGTAGATTTTTCACATTAAATCACACTGTATTTGTAATAATCTTTGTGAACGTGAGAGTCTATTCTTATAGAATTTATATATTTGCTGCCTGACAAGTCCCATACCATCACTGAAAAAAAAAAATCACTCTGATATGAAGCCAACTTTTCTTGGCTTCAAGGCAAATAAATCCCTTAAAAAAAAAATCTGTTCAGTCCAGTAGCTCACTTGGTAACAGCTTAATGTGCTACCACCCAGGAGACCTGCAGTGCACTGTTTTTAGGTTAAAGTTTGGATTACCAAGGCTTCTCTTGGAACCACAGAAACTTACAGTGGCTTACAGAAATTTCTATCAAAAGTGAAGATGCCCATCATAGGCTTTGAATGCCAGCCACCTTTAAACAACATTCAAACTTGTAAAAGTATGAGACCCAAATAAATGTTTACAAAAAGAACGGGGACCCCACAGAACTATTCTGCACAGAAGTAACATTATCTTAAACTATTTATAGTGACACCACCCTTTGCATACACTTCTGGTTTGTATTAGAAAAATTAATCATAAAATGGGTTCTGGTGCTACTTTTTTTGCTGTTGATGTAGTCAATTTGTCTCAGCCTGCTCATGTCTAAAAGTAGCTCCATTTAACATAAGAAAGCCTTGCTAAGATTCTTCTCAAGAAATCCTTTTCTTAAAATCACTAAAGAGATGCAAATGAAAGCAAATTGTTACAATTTGGAAGGAATTCAAGATACTATTCTTCATGGTCAAATTGATGATTTTCTTAAAAACTGGGGCAGAAAACAGATTCAAGTGGATTGTCTCACGACAAATTTAAATTATTTATTGCTTGAAATTGACTTCAGAGTGAATTGTTGGCCATTATCATTCCCTTGATGCACTAGAAACCTACACTATAGGACAGCAAGACAAGATTGTCCTGGGTCTAGGGTGCCCCATCTCTGAACACCTACATCCTTATGTTCTTCCAGCTGGAGATCAAATTTCATCAAGTGTCCAGCAGCTGAGGTTCACAGTGACATCTCAGGTCCTGATTACCCTGCATCTCAAATCACACAGCTAGATCCAGACATCGCAAAAATCATTCTAACACAGCAGACTCATGGTGGACATAAATCAGAATCACAGAACATTCTGACTTGGAAGGGACCCACAACTCTTAAATGAGTGGCCAGTACAAGGATTGAATGCATGTTAAAAGCACCAGGGTCTAACCAAGTGAGCAAATCTCAAGGTCATTTTCCTTCTTGTCTCCCAATATAACAGTATTTACAGATTCAGATAAGGAGTAGCTTCCCCTACAGCAACCAGATCCACACCTTCTTCTTGACACAGTCCCAATTACAAGATCAACACATAACATCCTTATTCCAGGAAATGTATTAATTATGTAGTATTAACCTGAAGACGTGTCACCTCATAAATTCAGCTTATTCACAAGCCTAATTTTCAGGTTTTAATATGCACCTGAGGAATGACACATGAAACCTAAGACAATTGTGACTGACAAGAGATGCTGCCTCTGTCACCAGAGTGCATTCAATAACCCATGCCACACTGCTCCTAAGCTTTATAAAATATTAACACACATGGTCTTTGAAACAAATCAAACAATAATCAGATCACCTATTTCACATCACATCTTTGAGAGCACAGATAAAGCTCTTCAGGATATTAATTAAACAACCTACTCATCCTGGTATTACAGAACCACAGATTGTTGAGGTTGGAAAGGATCCCTAATGGTCATTTAGTTCAACCCCCCAGAACTGTATCCTTAGGACCTTGTCCTAAGTTAGGTTTTGATTATTTCCTACAACAGACTCCATAAACTCTGAGCAACCTCTTCCAATGTTCATTCTTAGATTAAAAAAAAAAAACCAAACAATGAAATAAACAAAAACCAAAGAAAGAAGTAATTATGTTCAAACAGAATTTCCTGTATTTCAATTTGTGTAAACTGATTCATGTCCTGTTAAGTACCACAGTCTGGCTCTGTCTTCTTTATTGCATCCCACCAGGTATTTACATGTTGGAGCTTCTCCCTGAACCTTTTTTTCTCCAAGCTAAACAGATCCAGCTCCTTCAGCCTCTCCTTGTCCGTCAGGGGTCCCAATCTATCAATGATGTTCATGGTCCTTTGCTGGACTCACTCCAGTATGTCCATGTCTCTCTTGGAGAGCCCAGACTTGGATGCAGCACCCCAGGTGTGTCACACCAGTGCTAAGCGGACAGGAGGGGTCACCTCTCTTGCCCTGCTGCCAACACTCTTCCCCGTGCAGCTCAGGGGGCTGCTGGCCATCTTTGCCACGATGGCGCACTGCTGGTGCACGATCAGCTTGCTGCATGCCTGGACTCTCAAGTCCTTCCCTACAAAGCTGTTTCCCAGACAATGTGCCCCCCGTGTGCAATGTAGCATGGGGCACTTCCTGGTCAGAGGCCAGGCTTTGTATTTCCCTTCACTGAACTCAGTTTCCCAAGTCTCCTGTCTGCCTGCTTCTCCAGCCTGCTGAGCTCCCTCTGAATGGCAGCACCACTAGCTGGTGCCATCGACTCCCACTGCACATTGTGTATCCTCTGCAAATTCCCTGAGGGTGCACACCCCACTGTTGTTAATGAAAGGTTAAACCCTACTGGAGCCACCACGCTGCTCATCAGAGCCCAAGTCAGCCAGCTTTCTATCCACTTCACTATCCACAGACATAGCCCATACTTCCACCAGTTTGTTATGACATTACAGAAGACAGGATTGAGCTCAAACTCCATGCTGAAGTTTAGATGAACAACACCCACTGCTTTACCCACATTTATGAAGGCAGTCATGTCATCACAGAAGTCCGTTGGGTTGTTAAGCACGACTGTCCATTCATAAAAACATGGTGACTTCTCCCAGTCATCCTCTTGTCCTTCACGTGTTTGTCTTGTCCTTCCTTGTTTGGCAGTGATACTGAGGATTATTTTCTCCACCACCTCCCCAGAGACTGAGGTACCACTAGCCAACTTATCCTTGTCCTTGTAGAAGAACAGGGTGATATTCTACTAGTCTTGAGGAATCTCCCCCAGTCACCATCACCTTTCAAATATTATCAAGTCTTGCACTGACATCGTCAAACTCCACCAGCACTTGTATGAGCCTGCCATCAGGTCCTGTGGACTCCTGTGTGTCCAGTTTGTCTAAATGTTCCCTGAACCAGTCCTCCTCCAGTGAGAGTAACTCTTCTTTGCCCCAGACTTTCTCATGAGTTTCAGAGGCCTGGGATTTCTGAAGGTGAGTCTTAACAATATTGATCAAGGCAAAGAAGGTTCCAAGTTCTTTGCCCTCTTTCATGTCCTTCTTTTAACCCTGTCCTACCTTCATAAGAAGGCTCATTATTATTTTCCCTAATCTCCCTTTTGCTGATACACCTGCAGGAGCCCTTTTCCTTACCTTTCACAAGTTGAATCTCTCACTAGATTCAGCTCCAGGTGGGCCCTGGCTTTCCTAATGGCATACTTGCACTCTCAGACAGGGTCTCCATGTTACCTGACTGTATTTCCATCTCTTGTGCGCTTCCTTTTTTATGTTTGAGCTTTGTCAGGAACTCCTGTTTGTGCATGTGGGCCTCCTGCCATCTTTGCCTGCCTTCCTGCATGTGGGGATGGATCATTATTGTAGGAGAAGAGCCTTGAAAATCAACCAGCTCTGACCCTGTCAGAGCAATTTCAACACTCACGCATATAATTTATTCAACAAACCAATACAAGCAATGAATGCTAAAGTCTCTTGCTATATCATTATTCTTCTTCCCTGTGATTTTACTAAGGCAGCTTCCCCTCCTTTTTTAACAATTAAACACATTTAAATGACTTGGTATCTTTTGCATTAAGTATATCAGGAAGACTCTTTCCAGCTAATACATTTTAATAAGACAAGAACTGTTCAGACTATTTTTAAACTACAGAGAAACCATTCACAAAAGAGACTAACAGACCCCTGAAGACACCACCAAAAAAGCCTCAAGAGTCTTCACCCAACAGTAGTGAAGTTTTTCATGCACAGAGACTGTATGAATTTATCTTAGCAACACTCTTCCACCTGATTGGCAAATCTGTTATGCACATCTAATTTGATAAAGCAGTCTTCAGCAGTCAGCTGTGGCCAAGACTATTCTGGCTAAGCAACCAGATCTCTCAGCATGGAAATAAATATCCTCTTTTAAGGATTTACAGGGAAAAGGGCAGCAGGAAAAGAACATGGTAAATTTATCTGGCCTACAACATATCAACAAAGGGACAACAGGGTAGGTAGAAAATACAGTGCCTTGGCACAAATGGACAACTCTCAGATTAATCCATTCACATGCAATTCACTTCCAAGAGGTTTCTGAAAAAGATGTTCCCAGGAGTGGACCACTGATAGAAAAATTCTAACTCCAGATGCAGCTCATGGCCAGGTCACTTGAACAACACAGGCAGAAACTATAAATTCTCTGTAAGGATACATTTTTGCTGTGTGCAAGGCATACATGCACAAAGAAGGATGACCTATGTCTAGGAGGCTATCAGATCTTCTATAACAAACCAGTAACTTTTCATGCCCAAACATCATTATTAATTCAGACAATTGTAATGGATTTCTTTCAGTATAACTCCCTACAGCACACATCAATCTGTGGAGCTAGAGGTACCTTTGAAAAATGCAGAATTTTCCCTAGTCCTTTTGTGTTTTCTAATACAAAGTAAGCATACTTCAGTTGGACTTGCCGCAGAGCACAGAGAAAATACATCGCAAGAAGAAACTTACTAGCTGGTAAAACTTCAAGCCCTGTAGCTACCATAGTAACCAAAAGACCAGGGTGATTAACTTTACAGTTTCTTGCAAACAAAGCTATCCAAAGCAGAAAATAAACAGCAAGGCAACATCTTAAATGCAACTGTAATCTTGTATTTGTCACTTCATTATTTAATGCATTGTGTACTCTGAAGGTTAACACACGTTGTGCATTAACATTGTGTCATCTGGCACAAGCAGACAGCAGCAGAACGTGACAATCACCAGTCCTCCCCTCCTTTTGATAAATGGCCAAGAACTGAGGATAAGAAAAGAAATTTTAGAAAGACTTTAAAGTTCTATATTGCCACCAATCTTATTACCACCAATCTTATCTTTTTCAAGAGCATGACTAAAATCCACTGGAAAAGCTAGACAACATTTTTGAATCCATTCAAAACCTGGACATGTAATATGAGAATTCCTATTCAATTCCTTCAATTCTTATTTATTTTTGTCAAGTGTTCCATTATTTCCATTAAAATTTTAATAAGTAAATAGACTTGCTTATAACACTAGAATGTAAAACTCAGCAATTATTTTCATTGTTCAGCAACCAAACTGCAGGAATATGTGCAGGATAGAAAAATGGATGTAAACACTGCAGCATTAAAACACAATACACTGTATAAATACATACAATTATACCATATCACATTTGAGATGTAGAAGCAATCCTTTCTTTGGTAATACTCTTTCATGCATAAACAAATTCCAAATGTTTAAAATTATATGTCCTTGAAGTACCAAGGATGTTAAAACTGAGGAGTTAACTCTTTGCTTTCACAGACTAATCCACCTGAGACAGAAAAGCAATACTCCTGTTATATTCCTCTTTCACAGTCTGATTCAAGGTTGACTGACCCCAGCGTTGTTCCACCCACCTCCATGAGCTGTGGGTCAGTTTCAATGAGCTACAAAAAAGTAACAATTCTATGACTTAATGTATGGCAAAACTGTGATAATAAAAACCACTTCAAATAATGACAGACAGTGATTACGTTGTATGCAGTAGAGAAAACAATTAAAACAGAATTTCTTTACACTTCTAATAATAATTTAATGAAAGGCCTACTTTTGTTTTGGTGGGTTTCTTCCCCTTCACAAGTTTTCAAAGAACATAAGGTTCTATGGATTGACATGATTGCAGAGAAAATATCTGCACTAATATTGTCAGTCAAAGAGATGGGATTTTCCATTACGAGACAGCCTGTGAGCACTATAAATTAGTTCTGTGTATTTATATGCAAGCTTTTATAATATTTCTTCACTGTTGCCACCCTATCAGCATCAAAGACTCTGGTCTAGCCAGATAAAACTGTATTACAGATTCATCAGCACAAAATGGGGAGAGAGCAGGGGGAGGAGGAAGAGGAGAGGCTGATGCAAGCAAATTTGCAGCATCTGAAGCTTTTCATAAAATAAAAGCAACTACTTATATTTCTTTACACAAATGGCACATATGGGAAGAAGGCAGCTGAAATCACCACTTTGAACCACTGGAATGGCTAAAGGAGTGCTGTGTGCACCACTATCTTCATAAAAGGCAAGCAAAAACAGTAGAAGAAAAAGCATCATGATCCCTTCTGATTGCCTAGAAGTCACTCCATACAAAATCATCTGAATACATTTTCCCATTCTGTAAGCTGCCACTTGCAACATGGAATTATGAAATTACCTAACTACTGACAGACAAGCTGCTTGCCTCTGTGGAAGGCAATCCAAATTATTTCTGTTTTTGAAGAACAAATTTACTATCCAGGCCATCTCAAAAGCATAGGTTATTTGGGAAAGGACGGACTGTAACATAAATGGGTATTAAAAAACCAAAAGAAAACCACAATACTGCAGGAAGCTTCTGGTGAATAAATCCCATAAAAGGATTAATCAAGACCTGCTAAACAAGAACACAAGTGTTTCCATTTCTGCTTTCTACCTGCATGAAGGTAGGTATCTATGCATGTACAATAAATACAGATATGGGAAAAACTGAATCTGCTATTCTCTGACAGTGATTACAATCTGTTTGCCATCAGAAGTGCTATAGTACCTTACTGGAGCAAAACTACTCATCCTGGAAAGAATGAAGTGCAGCTTAAGGAAGAGCTGTAAAGTATTAGGACTCCTCCAAAAACTAAGCTGTGTCTGTGAAAGGAAAAATGTTTAGCAGAAGGAAAACCAAAATATCACAGTTTTACTTTGCTGGAAACGTGATTTATTAGCACCAATTTTCCCCTGCATGATTTTGATGCACAAGCCATAGCAGTAGAAGAGCATCAAATCCAAAGGCTCACAACAAACTGACAAGCCTATGCTGAAAGAGATGGAAATATTCGGGTATAGAAATAATGAGAAAGAGAACAGATGTAAACATTTACTTCTGCCGCTTACACTCACGCCAACAGCTCCCAACTCCAGGAGCCCGTAGCAACCCAAGCCTGACATTCTAATAATCCTTATCCTTTCATCTTCACCCAGCTGACTAGACACACGAAGAACATCTCTACAACACAGTAATATATTTCCTTCCTCTGGGCTGGCATTTCAGGCGGGCGGTTTTACCTTTCCCCCCGCCCTGAGCAGAGCACTCCGTCAGTGTGGCGCTGCCCAGACACAGGCACGAGTGCTCCGCGCTGGGCTCGGCGAAGCTGTCCCGGCTCCCAGGGCCGGTTTCCCCGGAGCGGGCTGTCCCTGCCCGCACCCCTGGCCCCGCACCCCGCCCGGGGGCGGGAGGCGCTCCCGGCGCTGCCCCCGCAGCCGGGGCCGCGCAGGG
>NW_005054412.1:2305786-2320204 GCF_000277835.1 Geospiza fortis
CTCCCGCGGCTCCCCGCGCTCCCGGGGCGCTCGTCACGGGACACCCGCCACCCCCGGGACAGGGAGTGAGCATCCTGCCCCAAAAAATCCCAGTAAACACAGCTTTCCTTAGCCGTTAACTCTTCTTCACCAGCCTTGGAACGGGCTGCCAGGGAGGTGGTGGAGTCAACGACTAAGGAGACTGCTCTGGTGGGGTTGTCATGGTGGTGTTCCATCGTGGGTTGGACTCGATGATCTCAGAGGTCTTTTCCAACCTCATTGGTTCTGTTATTCTGTGAAATGTTACCCAGCACTCCAACAGGAACCTCATCCACCAAAGCAAGGGACCTAATTCATCCCTAGACCAACCCCCACAAACCCTTACCCAAGAGAGCACGTGGCACCTTCAGATAGCCTTTCCTACACTACCTGTTTGACCAGGAGTGCCAGCATGGGGTGCAGCATGGAGTACAGACATGGGACCTGGAGCACAGCCCTGGCGCTGGAGACTCCACAGCTAAAATGACTCACCCTATTTGGCTAAAGAAATGCAGACCTGGAGCTGCACAAAACTGGTTTTAGGGGTAGCACAGAGGACAAAGTAGATTCTAACGTGCATATATGTCACGATACAGACAGTAAATTTGGATATAACAGAGCCACAGACCAAAGAAGAAAGAGCAACGATGTGAAACCTTGTTAGTAAACAAAAAATGACCCAACATGAATCCTGGCCCAAGGAAGAAGAAATCATCCACGGGAATGTCAGATTTGTCCTAGTGAAGCACTCCACATGTCAACAACTTGCTATAAGTTCCTCCATACACCCCAGAATTAAACTGCTGTCCTTCAGACCCAGAGAAGCCTCAAAAAGGCAAGCAGTGATAGGACCAGAAACTCAGCAGTGTGTAGAAAATTTTCAGTGGAATGTTATTCTTTCCTTTTCCTGAAACAATTAAATCTGTATTGATAATTATCAGAATTTCACATTTCAACTGTAGTAGCAAGAAACTAAAAATTCTTGACATATAACATATAAGGTATGCTTCCTCTTCGCTCTTAAACATGATTTTGGGTGTAACACCTGGTGCCCCTATGTAACAATTCCTTTCATGCTGGCTACATATGAACATGAATTCCAACCAGGTCTATTTCTACACATTTTCCCATCAAATACTTTTCACACAGACCCCTCCTAGCAACCCAACCATTCAATATGCACTGACCTCACTGGAGAAAAATGGTGCAGAGTCCAAGTAAGCCATGAACTATTTTTAATCCAGCAAGGCCAAACAGCACGGGACCCAACTTGGATCTTTCTTCAAAACACTGCAACCTTTAGATTTATGGCATTCTTTTCCTCAAGGTCAAGTGGTTACAATAGGAGACCTTAAATATGCCAGGAAAGTAATAGTGAAAATGAATTCACCTTTTCACAGTGATAAATGCGCACTCCCACTGCAAGCTCAGGCAGGAACATCTATATCACAGTAACTTGGTAGCAGACCTCACACTTTCATTTAAAAGTATTGCAATAGAAACATGTTAGCCAGACTTCTTTGACTCAACCTGCTTTATGTATTTTCTAAACACACATCCCTGATATCACAAGAGAAGGGAAAATGAGGCACAAGCATGAACAACACCTTGTTATTTGCCTTACAGTACAACTGCTTGTTGCTGTTCCGACTCATGAAATGTTACTGACCTCAAAAATAATAATTCTGATGCCAACTAAGTAGAAACTTACATACTATTTCTGATTTTATGTGCATGCTCATCATTAGCAGGAAAAAAGTAAGAGAGAAGCATAAAGTTATCCTTTCATTTCTAGAACTACAATAATATAAAAATATATGAACCCTTTTGCTTAACATGTATATCTGCATTTGCTTGACTTTCCTTATAAGTTTCAGCAGCATTTCCCACCCTTTCTTCCATTTCTCTCTTTTGTGCTGGTTTCTTTAAGAACTTGCATCACAAGGATCATGCCCACAACATCTGGGATAAACATCAGAATTTTCACTTTCAAAGTGGTTAAGATATATTCATGTTCCAATGTTTCTCCACGCAGCGAGTCTGTAAGGGAAAAAAACCCCAGCCTTTTACTTTGATGTAATAAGTGTTATGGCTTGTCACAAATATAAGAAAAATTCCATTGTAACAACTCCCAAGAAATATGGAACTCTACCATGAAACATGGTGTTCTCCAACTTTTAAGAAAAATAGCACTTAAGTGTTTTAAATCTTATATTTAGATCTGTGAGGAGGAAGTATGAAATAAAGCTTTTCCTTGCATTCTACTCTACTTACACACTCAGATTGTGTTTGTTATTCTAACTACCCCACTGAGAATTTCCATCTCAGGAAAGTTGAAAATAATGAACTTTCTGTTAAGGAACATACAGGTTTAAAACACCAGCAAGCTTCCTTTCTTTATAGTATTACATATATTTTAAATTCCTTAATAATACAAATGTAGCACTGTTGCTGTCTCACCTCTGAGATTAGAAAGAGGGAGGCTGCAAATACAAATAAATAAATGCTGCCAGGTATAGATAGATAGATGGATAGATAGATAGATAGATAGATAGATAGATAGATAGATAGATAGATAGATAGATAGATAGATAGAAAGATGCATATCAAATGCAAAGGTTGGCCTGTGGCTCAAAGGTAGCTTGCTCTTTGTGCAGGCACTGCAGCAGTGCCTCTGATACCCTGGTGGCTGTGTCATCTCTTTCTATGGAAGGACTATAATATGGGGAAACAGAGAAATTATGAACCAGACACAAGAGCAATTACTGAGTTAGAGAACATGACTGCAACTACTTTGTTCTTTTAGCCATCTGAGAAAGGTTTCATCCAAGAATGAGAGTTTCTGTAGTTTCTTTCAATAGGTTGGGCAGAAAACCTCTCTGTCAGAGACAGCCCTGCAAATCACAAGTGAAGTTCTGTTCCAGCTCTTCCTCAGGCTTCTGCAATTAGACCCCTCTGTCCTACTCAGGAAGTTACCTAAGGAGGGGCATAACTTTAAGTGATGACTAATCCTGTGGAAACAAGCAAAACCAATCCAAATGAGTTCAGAACCACACAATTACTTTTTGAATTACAGCATGCATTTGGAAACAGAGATTCTCAGCTTTCAGCTACTCAAGGCAGTTATTCAATGCCAGTTCCAGTCCATTATTATGTACCCTAAAATACTGGTACCCTGGGAATACATCTACATGTGTCAAACACGAGGCAGTGGGCTTGAGCAGAGGAGCTCTGATTCTCTGCAGCACTCAGATCTGAACTACACTCGCTTGTCCCCTTTGGACCACTCCAAACAGCTCTCTCTGGGAGAAACCTGCAGCAGCAGGGAATGCCCCCTACACTCCAAACATGACTCAGTCTTGGGACGTGCCCCATCTTGCTTGGGAGAGCTGATAACGTTGCTGTACCAGCATGTGCATGCCGTAAAGCTGACAACCAAATCACTGAGGGAACTCAGCACTCCAGTCAACCCCTGTGGCAGCCCATAGTGTAGTCTGAGTTTAGTCTCTCTTCTTCCTGGGTTAACCTGGGAAATGCTTTTTCTTAATTAAAATTGGAGGACTCCATTTGAGCCAAGTCATGGAGCCTTCAATCAAAGCTTTATAGAGAACTGGTGTGAGGCTGCAGCAAAGAATCCCTGGAACAGAGTTCAACCAAGCAATTTTTCATGATAGAGACTGCTGTTATTAGATCACACACTCTGTAGAAAGGACTTGGAAAAACACTCGATGTGAAGCAATCAGCCACAGATTCTTACAAGATTGTAAAGATGGATCAAAGACAATTCCTTTCCTATGGGGTAGTAATGAGTGCTTAGCTGTCTCTGCCGGTCAGCTCCTCTGTCTTCTGGCAGAGAAACAGTGAAAATACCATCTGCAGCATATCCTCTGGTGCTCATTTAGTGTTGTCCAAGAGGCAGAATATATGCACTAAGGGGAGGGGGCAGGACACAGGAATTTCCACATCTTTGAACAATTACAGAACAAGCTACAGATAAGAAGCAGATCTATCAAGCTATGGAACTTAACACAGGTCCCCAGAGTTCAGGTGATGAGATTATCAGATGCTCCTGTCTACTGTACTGGAAACAGTCAAGGAGAAAATTCTATAGGCAGGTGTAGAGGACTGAAGCTGTTCAGTCTTGATTATAAGCCAAGGGCATGTCTCCCACTCCCTTGGTCAAATGAACAGCTTGTCTAGAGAACTGTCAGACTTGCTGCTCTCTCCTGTTTGGTCTCCTGCTGCTTCCATCTGACACATAACTGCCTCTACCAAGCTCATCTGAGCTCTTTATATTTTCCCTGCTGAAATGTAGCTATTTAAAAATACAAAAAATCTGTCCTAAACTACCTGATCCTATCCTTTAATAAATTAGTGGAAATATTACCTTGTCAACTGAAAGTCAAAATATAGATGAAAAATAAGGGATTTAACTGAGCAAAAGAACATATGAACAAAATGCTTCCATAAATTTTAAAGAGCTTAGTGGCTACATTAATTTCTTTCCCCAGCTTGTAATTCTTACAAGAAAAGAAATGGTGGTGTAAGAATCAACCACTTTTCTCGGCCATGTACTAAGTCATAGTGGCAGGGAAAAAGAATGAGGCAAGCTGTTCAAGAAACACTGAAGTGGGTGGTTAAATAATATGCTATGTATTTGTCTTTAACATTTCTGCTGGTTTGTTGAGCTGTAAATATCATGATCACTCAAGCATTGATTAACTTGCATCATCTCCTGGGATTTGTGCCTCAAGATGTCCCTTGCCTCACAAAAACTTCCATATACTTTGTTTTGCCTTATTATGGTTGACCTGTAAACCATGATAGTTCAGAAACCAACTCAAACCTTGTTATGACATCCCAATTTGGCAGCCAAGAAAAAGAAAAAGAATCCCTGAGAGGGGAAGAGACAGACAGTCACAGTAATATCTAGAGACGTTCAGCCAGCATGAGGCTGAAGCCTTAATGAGGCTTTAGACACTGGAAAAATCCATCCTATAAGATGGTGACACAAAGATTTTGGGGTATGTCCATCTTACAGCTTTTAATGCCAGTAATCTCAAGAAGCAAAGGGGCTGTATACTTAGATGTGAACACTCTAAACAGTGGCAGGTGCATAACACCCAGTTTCTTCAGCTGAAGTAGTTTTCTTTTGAACCAGCTCAGGTGTGCACATGCCACTGAACAAGCAGAGTGTGAAAATTGTGGCACTCCAGAAGTAGCTTTGAGCTGGTGTTGGACCAGATGACCTCACAACTTCTTTCCCAGCTTAATGATTCTCTTATTCTGAGGTGGTAGGGAGAAGAATAGAAAAAGACAACACCTACCTGACACTCACCTGCAGACAAAAACAGTCAACTTTGGATATGTAAACTCACTCTCACTACCAACAACAGAAGTTGGTATTTGCTGCCTGTTGAGGCCTCCCACTTAGGCAAAACAGCAGTTTAAAGTCATTTTATCAATCATTATTAAAGGTAAAATGATTCAATTCTTTGCTTGCCAACCGTCCTTGTTTATGAATAAGTCACCTAACAACCATCCCTCGATATGAACAAAGCCACATGAAATATCTTCTATGCAATAAAAATAGATTTAATTGTCTGAAAAGGACTTCTGCATTCTGATTGTCTTGACTCAAAGGTGGACATCTGCCTCGTCCTTTTCAGTGACGTAAGGGGAAACAAGGGCTGGGATAGTTAACCAGATAAGCAGCTTAGTGATCAAAACAGACAGTAGGAACTGGAGCACTTCTCACTCAGACGTTTTCAGTTATGGAGTGGCCCTTAGGAGCCATTACAGCCTGATGTCACTTCAGAGCAACTGCACTCATCACAGCCTGTATTAGCCTCAAAGCAGTTTTAGATGATGTCCACCCACAATGGCTCCCTTAGGACCCTTTCATTCTGCTTTGGATATGGGAAGTCAAACAGAACTGGATCAAAAAAAGCACAGAATGACACATCTGGTACGGAACCATTCAAGTACAACAACACCAAGTCAACATGACACAGAGAAACTACAAAAGTCAAAGAAGTTTCAGAGTTTGATGGCATCATAATCTAGGAAAACATTGCCCAAACCCTCAAAATACACAGTCCTAAATCAAAACCACCCAGTTAAGAGTCTGGAAAAGGTGCTTTGTGACCAAGCAGTATGGCACACTGGTTATCACAGCAGCACCAAGTTTTTACACAGCTCTACAGAAAACACAACCAATCCTAAGAAAATTACCATGACATGCACAGCCATAAAGTAAAAATTAATGGAAAAACTGCATTTCTTTTTACTGGTTCATTACTGAACTACTTCCACAGTAGTCACTGCTGTGTAACTGGTCAGAAAACTTTCAAAATGCAGTCTCTGATGGTTTCATTAATGTGAAGACAAAATACTGTTAGTTATCTACTGAGTACTTTGTACAATAAATTTAATGAACCCTGGAAAAAATTCATAAGGAAAAGTGTATTTCTTGTAAGTTTTTATAACAGTCTCCTTATTGGGAGCAAAGCTTTTGTCCCTGCCAGGAAGGAGATCAAGATCCAATTAAAAAGACCTAAATACAACTTAAAAGTAAACCTAGAGAAATCTTCACCTTAAGAAGCACATAGTGGTATCTGATATATCAGCCCTGCTACAGACACAAATCAGCTCTGAATTTAAAAATTGTTTTCAACTGAATTTTATCAAAGACCATAAACCACACAGGTGCTATTCCTGCTTTTTGCATTAGTGTACAGCTTCCATCAGAGGCTGGCTGGTGCATGTGCACATGAAAGCAGTCTGGCTGCACAGAATATCTTTCCATTTCAGCACTTGAAATCAAAACACCACTTCCCTAAACTGCACAACATCAGTTCTTGGTTAAAAATCAGTTACTATTTAAAGCAAGATGATTACTTAAAATCAAACTAAAAAGGAAAAAAAAGAGAGAGAGAGAGAGAAGAGAGAAGGCAACCAGTTCTGCGTTCTGACTTGCCTTATATAGTTATGCTAAAGGAAAAAAGGAGCAGAGCCAACACTGTGAAGGCTTATATGAGGCAATGGTGCCACCCAATGTCGAGAAGTTATACATAAATTTATTTTCCTTTATTGATCCAAGAACAAAAAAACCCCAAACTCAACAAGCTGTGTGTAATGTTATTAGTAATCATAACTCTGTGTGAAGGCTTGGCTCAGGCATAGGATTAACAGATGTGGTAAATTTCCAAGCAGGCAAATATTATTTTAGTTTCAGCTTGTATTCTCTGTAACATGAATATTAGCATAGCTCAGGTAAATCCATTCAAGCTGTCAAAACACCTACCAACATTTTCCTAAGGCCCTCATTATTTCATTTTCTCACTTTTTCAGCCCTCTCAGCTGGGGCCTCTCACAGAGATCAGTTTCTGCATGTTTCAAGCAGTGCAGGGACTTCACTATTACACAGCTAAAATGAAAATTCTTGTACAATAACACAGTTTTAATAAATGGATGTATCTAGGCTGTGTTCAAAGGACAGTAACTTTTTAGAAAGGCTGTAACTATAAATAAAGACATTAAAATATTGGAAAACAAATCATTAATGACAATTACTGTTAAAAGTGTACATCTCACTTTTGTTTGGAATTTTGCCCTCCTCTCTCTACTAGAGGAACATTATGTGACTTCTTCCGAAATTAAGAAAAATGCTTTAATGAGCATATACCTCTTTCTTGTGTAATTCTAAGACTATAAATATTTATTTATACCACTTTGCAGATCATGTGTTCTATGCTATAAAGCATTCACCCAGCTCTTTGGGCTCTCTTCGACTCTTCCAAATAATCTATAAATGTAAATGCCAAACTACACATGCCAAGTCATGCATATTTACTAAAGCACTCACATCACAGAAAGTATTATTGTGTTAAGATCTGTTTCCCTGTACTAGAATGTTCTGAATTTTTTTCAAATATTACTTCTTTCTTTGCACTCTCTAGTTCATTATGCAAGTATGGGTTTGTGCTGCCTTATTTTTACCATATTCACAACCAAGTCTTATGTTCAGTTGACAAATAAACAAGTTCCCTTCAGAGGCCTTTACTTTTCAAAATGCAGATAATATTTCTTTGTCATCATATTGATTTTTTTTTAAATAAACTGTAGTTTTAGATGCACCACCTTTGACACATTCCTTGAAAAATTTCACCTATTAATCACTCAGCCTGTTCATTTTACTTCTCAGAATTTCATCTTCCATCCGATAGATTTTTGTAGCTTTCATATGAAAACAGGGTGAAGTTTTCAACTCTCAGAATACATTTTATTAACAGGTTTATGTTGCAGCATATTTAAGATAGACATATATTTATAATTGCTAATAGGTTCTAAGTATAGATATAGAGGTACTATACACACCCAAATGAGAATTTTGTAGTCCTCAATTTGTGGCAGTTATTGACTTTATGAAAATGAAAGTGGGGAAATTGCATACCTACATTTCTTTTTGGAAAAAAAAAGTTTGATTTGTGTATCTATAGACGCGGTGCAATGTACACACACATTAAAAAGATGCTTTATTACTTGATCTCTCTAAGCATGTTTACTGTAACCTGTAGAGTATATATATTTATGTACTTAGTTAACTTTTCATGCTGTCCAGGCCTAACCACTCAGTCAGTAGATTTTCTGAAAGTTACTGGAAAAGTAAAAGAAATTATTTTCTTAGTGTCTGGACAGAAGATCCTGATATTATACTGGGTTTCTTTTTTTGTTTCTATTTTTTAAATAAGTCAAAATCTGAACAGTCTTTGAAGTGCTTTGGATACTTTCTAGTGAAAAAATGGCTTGGATTACTGTCAGAAATTCATAACAAGCACATGTCACGCTAATAATGTAAGTGATATTTTTAAAACATTCTATCAATGTTGAAAGCACAAGAAGTCTGCATAATCCATGCACATCTAATTAGCACTGAGTCATATAAATGATACATAATGATTTGGCAGCATATTGCCAGATGGTTTGCTATCAGATCAAGTAGTAATAACTTAGCTTATTTATCTCCATTCCCCTCATCCCTTATTTTCATTTGCAACCCTTTGCATTTCCTACTTAAAAATAACATTCAGTTCCTTTCATTTCATATACAAAAACCAGTCAAAACTCCACTGATTTTTTTTTTAATCCAGACTGTCTAAAGGGGATTTGCAATCTTTCTGCTTTTACAGGTACATTTATTTTATTAATTGCGCTTAGGCCTCTGAGAGTTTATACAGTCTAGTTCCATATTTACTTAAAAAACATCCATCTCTCTCCTTCTTCTATTAGAGATGTTCAGCTGGTCACCTATATTAATTTTGTTTTCAACCATAATCATATTGCCTGATTATCTTATTTAAGACACATCTTGTGTCTAAGCAAAAGGAGAAAAGTGTATGAGGGAATTGTAAACATAAAATCACTCAAATTAAAGTATTTGAGTTTCATGACCACTCCAGGTTGAGTACTATTTGAATGTGCCCAATCTCCATAATTTTGGATCTTAAAGCATTTATGGTACACCTACCTTGCTGTGTTAAGTTTATTAAATACAAAGTAAATAAAGAGTAAATGTAATTTTTCCTAAAATCTTAACATTTTCCAGTGGGACAATCCAGTTGTTTAAGTGAAAGGATGAAAATATGAAAACGTCCAAGGGAACAAAACTAAGAATTTCACAATAACTTTGGCATTGTAACTTTTAACTTACCTTCTCTACCTTTGCATTAATTTCAGCCCTAATTTGTGCTTTTCTAAATACAAATAATCAACATCAGACAGTAACAGTAGTTTCCCAGCCATCAAAGCAAACATTCACAGCTACAGGTTTTGAGGAATTCATGTTAATCTCAAAAATAAAGTGTGCTCCATTTTAACTCACATTTTATAAGAATACAGATCTATTAATAGACACGAAAATGAAAAAAGTCACAAGAAAAGGAACACCCTTGTATTCAGATTAAGAAGGTTTCTTTGGGTTAAGAGTCTTATTCAGAGTGTGAGGAAGATAAAGCCATCATCACCCTGTGGGTTACTCTGGGGTTTGGGTCCATGCTGTGCTGTGTGTACAAGTGCTGACACATGGCCAGAGCTGCAAAGAGCCTCATTAGAATTTGCCAAGAGCTGAAGCTCTTATCAGGAAGCATGCAAAAATAAATCTACCAAGTTAAGTTTATCTGCCTTACCCAAAAGCCTGTGCACTTTGTACAAAGTGGATATTCCCCTCAGTAGGGATGCTCTGAGCAGCTCAGCTCAGATTTCAAACACTCAGAAAGCAGTGTCCATACATTGCTATGCTTCAGGCTACTTACACTACCACATTGGTGACATATCCTCTTCAATTTTCCTCTTTCTCAAGGATAAGAATGTGAATGGAGGTATTAGCAAAGATAATACTGTAGAAATTATTAACACTTCCTATGCAGGAGAGACAAAAAAAATTTAAGTGAAAATACAAGCATCATATGTTGGATCCAACTCACACAGTTGGATAGACTTTTGGCAATTCATATAATTTTCCTTGACACAATCCTCTTTTTCACTTGATTTACAACATGTTTATATACATGAAAATAAATACCATACAGTGGTAACACAGTGGCATGAAAATCAGCGTAAAGCAAGAACTGAAGTACCAGACTGTACCGCAAGGGTGAGACTACTGGAGCTGTCTAGTGAACTAATTCGTATTTCCAGAGAACCACAGCTTGATAGGAATGGCAGTCCTTCTCTGGAATAAGCAATGACCTGAAATGCTCTTTAGCTTTTTAAAACTTAGCTGGGAACCCAGGAACAAATGAACCCTAATCTCATTAGGTTGCATTAAAGACCTTCTCAAATGATGAGAGACAGAAACAGTGCAGAAGCTTTGATTGACCAGCATGTGCTATCACAAGGGCCAACTGCTCACATTTACAGAGAGGCAGCTGCAGTAAAGCTGGCACAGGCAACTTCCAAACAGATTAGAACAATAGCATTGGTTGGAATGCAGCTCAATCCCCAAATGGAAAGTGAGAACATATATAAAGTCCCCAGATAAATGACAGAGACCTATTTACTTGGAGTGCAATGTTTCCATGTTGCTGCCTGTAGTGGGATGGGTTCTCCTGTTTTCTGTTTCTATTAAAATATGAAGATTATGTACAAAGAATGCCACCTCTACTGTCCCAGAAGAGGTCCTTTAGATCTGTTTGGGCCTCTGGCAACACAGCAGAAATTTCAAGTACTCAATTGATTCCTATGTTAATTTGGAATAAGCGCCTATGCTTGGCCTTCCACAGGGACATTAGCCCATCCTCTAGCTGACTGAGGTCATGTTTTATAATGGTAACATTCCCTGTATAGACACTAATGTCATCCTATCTCTGCTCCCCATGGCAGGTTACCAACACTAGGACTGGTTTAACAGATGAGATAACTCCTGTTCCCAAGTTAAATCCAGTTTCTGAACACCCTTATCAATGCTCTAGTAGAGGCCACAGTATCAAATATGAAAATAATTTTTAAAGGCCTGATCAGCAACCATTTTAAAGCATTGCTCACACTGAAGAAGGTCAGATTGCTCTTTTCTCCAGGTCAGGATGTGGGCATGTTTACAGAAGCCATTAAGTGCCACAGTAAGAGCACTTAGAGAACTCAACTCCCTGCATATACTGAGGGGTGAGGAAAAATCCACCAAAGGCAACTTTTTGTCACCAAACTCTCTCTTCATTTATCATAAGTTAAACACCAAAGTAGAGAGAATATTTGGGTAAACTGAGCAACACTCATCCTAAATGTGCCAGGCAACCTTAAAAATTTGAAAAACACAGCTCAGTCATTATATTCTGGTAACAAACTACAATAGTCGATGCATTGCAAAACCACAAAGGTTAAAACAGAGCACTCCTATGCAAGAACCAAATACCCCACTGAACAATGAGAAAGCAGGAGTAGCAGAACTCTCCTTTCCCCTTCCCAGCAGCACTAAGATCACAGATTACATGACCAAGGAGAACTTGAACAGAAACTTCACAGCAGGCCAGCATTGCTGTCCACGTGGACATCCAGTAAAGGCTGATGTGACACCCAAAAAGAAGGGCAGCACACTGGTTAGCCTCAGTTCTGAACTGTTAGTCTTCCAACACTAACACCAGCAGAGATTACAGTGTTTCCCACCCACCCTACATGAAGATTGACTGTCCATACGTAACCCTTCCTGTTTCTAGTTTAGAAGGAAGACACACACACTCTCCACATTGCTGGAAGAAAGAACTAAGACTTTTCAGAATCTTTTCTTAGACTTTTGAAATAAAGCTTATCATGTCATTTCTACAGCCCTTGGTAAATCAGGGTTTTAAGGATTTCCATCCTGCTGGCTTTATCCAGAGCATCAGTCTGGACAGACAGATACAAGTGCTCTCACTGCCAGGCCTCACCAGTGTGCTAACCTCAGCCAGCCAGTGTCTTGGCATTTCTTGATGCCTCTTTGATCTTGTATTTCTGATGAAAAACAGGGCGTTCTTATTCACACCAGAACATTCAAACTTATCCCTGCACAAAGCAGTCCCTGCTGGCAGCAGGCTGTGCCCACAGCCACAGGGTTTCCAGCCCACAGATCTGCTGGCAGCATGCAGCACTGGCCTGTCCTTCCAGAACAGCCCTCACCATGGCCTCAGCTGCCCCAGGCCCAGAGATAGGAACCATCTCTAGCAGCGCCTTACCAATTTTACTTCCCTCAACAGTTCTCATCTCCCCTCTACTCCTCCTCAACACCATTTACAGTTCCACAGTGGGAACACATAGCGAGTCACTACCAATATGTGCTTCTGCTCTAGGCTGAGTAAAAATAAACTTTATTCCTATACTGGGATTCCAGTTCATTGAAGGCATAACTCAACCACTGCACTGCACCATCAGAGATGGTGCCAGCAGAGTAACTTCCAAATTCGCTGCTGATCTTTTCCTCCCTTTAGAGAGCAGCTGCAAATCTGGGCAAACAGTCAAGTTTTCTTCTTTTTCTATTCAAGGATAAACAGTTTGTAACAAAAGAGAAAAAGCAGAAAGAATGTTTGGTATCTACTTTTATCATCTATGGCAACACTTAAACCACCAGATATGCTGCATGTCCATAATTTTTCAGAACAGAAATTCCTAAACAATCACTGAAAATGCTAGGTACCCCACTTCTTGTCAGGAAGGGTGACAGCTGACACACAGGTGAACTGATAAATTAAAAGACTGGTTTTTCACCTTCAAGTTCTACAGAAGTGTTATCCAGGATACAAGGACTTTGGATGCTCAGGAAGGCCACTTAAGTACTTTAAGCATTTCTGTATCAGGATATTTAAGCAGCTAAATACTTTGATGAAGTCTGTCTCCTCATTCAAAGCTGGAAATACATTACCATGAATATTTACCATGTCAAGTAAGGACATGAAACTTCACCAGCTCACACACACACATCTATCAGGCCAACCTATCAGCTCATTCTGGAGTTAGAAGCTGCATCCTTAGTTAGTCACGCTGGTCTCATGGATTTTTCAGCCCCGTGTCTCCTCTGAAACAGGCAAACACTATTTTAGGAGACCAAATCCTCCCCAGACACCCCCAAGTGGGGTCAAAATCCAGCAGAGCTGAATGCTACTCAACACTGAAGCAAGGCTTTATCAGAAATTGCTGAATCACAGTTCCTAGAAAGGGGTGTTGGGGATGGGGGTGGAAATATCTTGCCTCTTCTGTGCAGGGACGCTCAGGACAGTGAATGCTATCATCTCTCCCTGCCCTTTGTAACAGCCAGGACCTGAAAGGCAGCCCCTAACATGCAGGGAGTACATAGCTTTAAGCTGTGCCTGGGGCATATGAGGCTGGACATTAGGAGGAATTTCTTCACGGAAAGGGCAATTAGATATTGGAATGGGCTGCCCAGGGAGGTGGTGAACTCACTGTCCCTGGAGGTGTTTAAGGAAAGACTGGATGAGGCACTCAGTACCAAGGTCTGCTTGTTATGGTTCCGTTACATGTTGGACTCGATGATCGCAGAGGTCTTTTCCAACCGGATTGATTCGGTGATGGATGTACTGCTGACAACCGAAATCAGGGTCTGTGTACCCCCCACACCTCCGTACGGAATGCAGAAGTTTAAGGCCTCTTCTAGCAGGAAGGGGGTCCTGTACAAAAGGCTAGATCTGGACTGCTAGGAGGCAATAGAACACTTATGTTATAGCGGATTGTGGCACACCGAGACAAAAGCCCTCTGCAGGGAGCCAGTGGTGCGTACAATTAGCATATTTCGCCTGCCAGCGCAGGAGGGAGATACCCACAACAACGTGACAAAGAGCTCTAGAGAGGATGCCCAGTGTATTAAAGTGGGGGCATGGACGGGGACAGCAGCTCGTATCCCTTTCTCCCGCACACTCC
>NW_005054412.1:2320979-2333213 GCF_000277835.1 Geospiza fortis
AGTGCCCGGGGCTGCGGGGCTGTGCGGAGCCCACTCGGGCCGTGCTGCGGCGGGCGGGGAGCGCCGGGGGCGGCAGGAGGATCCCGTGGGGCAGCCCGGGGTAAGTGGGACACGGGCGGACCCGCTCCCACCCGTGCTGCGGAGGATGGGCTCTGCCAGCTGCTCCAGGGTAGCTCTCCCTTAGTCAGAGGTTAGATATAGAAAGCCTCTGGCTCCAAGCAGGAGTTAGTTGACAAGTTGGGAACAGCCATGCACAGATGGGTAGGGTGTAGTCCGGCTGTGAGTTCTGAATTGCGATCATCCTGTTTTACCGTTCGGATAAGCCATTGTGAAAAGTCCTGGATTCGGGCCAAGGCTTTAAGACGGATAAAAGTCTCCCTGTAGTTTTTTACTACAGGAATGACACTTTGACAGAAAGACTAAGGTGTTTTATCTGTAGCAGTAGAAAACGAATCCGTGACAGTTCTCAGTCGTGTTCGTTGTCAGGACCGAGTTAATTAGCCTGTTGTTCTTTCCAGGTCGGTGGTTTCATTTGGATCCAAAAACAGAGCTATTGGTGTTGCGGCTAAAAACCAGGTAGGTCATTTCCTGCTGCAAACTGTTGAAGTACCAGTGTGTGTAAAGAGAGTTGGCTGTGTGTATTTAAAGCCAAACAGCCTCAGTTTCTTGTTGAGTCTTTTATTTTAGAAATGCTGCACTATGCTGCCATGCTTTCTTTGGAGAAATGTGGGATGTTTTTGCTAGAATGCTTCTGCTCTCCCCTTCATTAATGTAATACTTTCCAGTGGAATATGTTCATATACTGACAAGTTAAGGTCACTGGGTTTCTTTTCCTAATGATTGTATACGGGATTTTCCTGGTACTTGAAGGAAAACATTTTAAATTCTGTATGTAGTCTCTTAAAATTAGATGTAAGGGGAGATGTTTGGCTTAGATTCTTAAAGCTATTTAGGGTACCTTACTACCTTTGGATTTGCTGTAAATTAAATGCCGCTGGTTTTGAAGGTGCAAGTCCTTATTTTGGTTTTTTGTTGTTTTTGGTTTTGTGTTTTTTTGTGGTTTTTTTTTATTGAGGTGCTTTGAAAGATTGAATGTTTTCTTTGTTAAAGTAGTATTTTCAGTTTAGAAGGAGAACTTGATTCCAACAAGTCTCAGAATAACAAACTGTGATGATTAAACAAATCCTTAGGTATTGTGCGTTGTTACATAACTGCTGCTGGGAGATCAAGCATGCAGCCTCGGCTGGCCTGTGCATCTCATGTAGCAAAAGGACTGCAGTGGGTTTCCATGGAGAGAGCACTAAAGGAGACTTTATTCCGCTGTAATAGCACTCCTCTTAATTTTGAATAGCCGAGGCAATACAAATACTTCACATGTTAACAAGCACATGCACATTCAGTTACAGGTTAGCATTTGGAGTAATGAAGTAAATACATGTGTTTGTGGTTTTTTCTCAAATTTCATTTCAGCATTGCTCAGTTGACTGCTGACATTGTTGCAAGTCAGAAACTAGTATGATTCATTAGTGTGCAAAAATGAATTGTTACTCAAAATGAGAAATGATCTGAACCCGATGTACTCTCAAGCATGTTTCAGTATTGTTAGATTGTTCCAGTAGGTGCCGTGGAAAACATGAAGGAGGCTGCAAGTGAGGCCGATTCTCTCTTAGATTGCATTTACAAGTGTGTATTTGCAGTGATGAACACCTGTGACTTCAGTTACCTTCAGACTAACCTGTATGAAGTTACTTGATTGAGTGTTTCATGCTTGGCTCTCCTAGAAGTTGAAGCTAAATATTTTTGCCAGGAAAAAGAATGTGATACTTTAAATGATAAAAGATGACAGATCATTTATTTCTGTAGTTGTAAGTGGTCCAGTTTGGCTGATGATCTGAGATGTGAATTGTGTTTCTTTTGTAAATGTGAAAGTTTCCTGACATGGACTACTGAGAGTTACATTTTTGGTGTCTTCAGGTGTAGTAGCTACTTAAATCAAGGAATACAATGATTGTTTTTATTTGGAAAATAAAAAGCAAAAAACCAAAAAGATCCCACGAAATAAAAAGAAGTTTTGACTGCTGACTTCTACAGTCTGATTTTGTGAGAGAACTCAAAATACTCAAAGGTGCTGTCTTTAATATTTGAGAAATTGCTGCTGGAGCAAATTTTCAGCAAATTTCTGTAACCTTTAGGCAAGCATGGCAGCACTGGAGATGAGAACAGTACATTAGCTAACAGATCATAATTCTCAGCTTTCTTAATTGTGACTAAGCAGGAAGATATTAAAACATGCTACAAACCTAATGGCATACAATTACTCTAAAAATATCTTAAGATTGTTCTCTTAGAAAAGGCTTTGAGGTTAATTCTAAATTAGGCTATAAAAGCTGCCAGAGTGTTTGTGCTTCTCTACCCACTACATGGTAATACTTCCTGCTGTTACATTCTTCAGCCATACAGCTGGGAAATACGTAGCATTCAAGCACTCTGAAGTTGTGGCTATACAAATAAATAAAACCATGCTGGGCAACAATCTTCAACACAGGAACCTAACTACTCCATCACATTTAAGTACTGGAATAGTTCCTGGCATGATTTTTGGCCTGTGTTAACTTGTGCTCGTACTATTAATTGCTGAGCACTGTTTGGTGATTAGAATAAACCAAGGATGACTCTCAGCAGGCAGTCCAAGTGTGACATCTTTCCACAGACACAGCTGTCTGGAAGTTACTGTTTGTTAGTGGGAGTATGGCCTCCTTTTTTTGTCAGGGAGCTTTTCTGTAGGAGAACTGTCCTAGTTGAGTAGCTTTTAATAAAGATGTAGCTCAAATTCTTCTATTTTGTGGTGGAAAATTTTTAATGCAACCAGGAATTGATGCTTTTCTTTGAGGGTAGTGCATGCTAGAAATATTCCTTGGTATGCTCAGCATTTGAGTTGCTATCATGCAGTCTGTTGGTGCCTGCCTAAATCTATTCTGTAGATAATAACACACTTTTATAATTTCTCTCTAATAAAATAGAATTAAGTCTACTCTGAGATACTTGCATTATCTCTTAGGCTGCTCTTGTTGTCTGGTTTCTGTTGTGCTTTGCATTTCTGATAATGAATGCTTCTTTATGTCACTTGCTTGCTCTGGGGAGCTTGCATTGGAGTTTAGCACATATTTCAAGCTGATGTTAGCAAGAAAAGTTCCAAGTTGTCTATGCACTGTAATCTTCTTTGGTCTAGGGTAGAAATTTGAGTTGCTGCCAGGCGAGTGTGAACAAGGAAATGATGTGATTTCAAAGTAGCTCAGGGAGAAAAAAGTAGCTAATTGAAATATACGGGGACACTTAAACTTGACACTTAGTAACTAGGAAAGCCCTTGCTTGCGCTTAATGTAATAATGTTTAAAGTGGAGGTGGTGTGGCTTGGGTTGGAGGGGCAGCTTACCGGCAGAGAAGCCAGCTTCCTACGTCGTTGCCATCTTTAAACATTTGAATTTGGTCTAAGTTGAATTTGGGTGACAGAAGTGAGGTGCAAGGTGAGTGGCTCTGGTTGCCAGCACAATCAGCAGCAGAGTGCTCCAGTGCAGTGCACAGGGGGGTTTCCTGAATTGGGGGAGTGTCGCAGGGAGACAAGAGCTGCCAGAAGCCTGCAGCTTGAGTGGCAGTGGCTGATGGGACCTAGGTGGGGCCAGGAGCAACAACGGCAGTTTCCCCCAAATATCAAAGAAGCCCTTAGGGAGCCCTGGTGAGCAGGGTGTGGCTCAGCAGTGTGCAGGAAGGTGCTGAGGCAGTGCCAGCCCAGCCAGGGAGCAGCGGTACCCACCTGGCAGGAAGCCATGGCCTCGCTCAGCTCTACGGCACGGAGCTGGCACAGCTGCCCAGACAGCTCTGGAGGGACACACTGCCAGTACTGGGCGGTGCCTGCAGGGTGAGCCCTGCTCACAGTGCCAGTAGTGGGTGGCACCTGTGAGCACAGATGTGGGAATGTGCCCAGGTACTCTTCCACTTAGTGAAAAACTCTAGCAGGAGGTGAGTAGGTTGAGGACTATCAGGGAGTGTGAGAGAGAGAGATGATATAGTGGAATTGCATCCTGCCGTCCCCGGGACATGCCTGGGAGGCACACCTGACGCACAGAGGATTCCTTTCTCTCTCCTCCATCTGCTGGAAAAGTGACCTGAAGGGATAGGGAGCAATCTGTCCCCAAGGTTAAGTTGGCCTGTGTCAGAACCACTTCCCTGAAGAAAAAGAGGACATTACCATAGGAGACTCCCTCCGGAAGGGAGCAGAAGGCCCAATATGCTGACAGGAACCACTTCTTAGGAAAGTCTGATGCCTCTCTGGGGTCCGAGTTCCTACCCTGGTATGGCTGTCAGATAATTATCCATTATTGGTTTCTCAGGTTGCCAGTGATGAGGTTGCACCAGGAAGTCCAAGGCCAATCAGGAGAGATTTCAGGGCCTTGGAATGAGTGCTTAAGGGATCAGGAGCACGAATAGTGCTATCATGTGTTCTGTATCCTTCCAGTTGCAGGAAATGAAGGAGGAAACAGGAAGAGCCAGCAGACCAATGTCTGAGCCTGATGCCATTGGCAGAATTTAGGGGTTTTGATCATGGGTCACTTTACATGACAGCAGGACTGCTAGCAACAGGCAGGGTACGCCTGTCTCAGAGGGGGAAAAGGATCTTTGCACAGGAGTGAGCAGGGATCACTGAGACCTTTAAACTAGATTTGGAGGGGGAAAGACATGCAGCCAAGTTTGCTAGAGATAAGCCTGGGGGGCACCACAGCAGTGTTTGAGAGAGTGAGGTCCTTCACTCTGCTGCCTTGGTGAAGATGGGATGGAGATCCATGCAGCAGTGGTGACACAAGGGTTATTATTGATGTGTTTTAAAGCTGAGGAAGCTCCTGAGAATGGTCACATAGGAGCTGGGGCTTCTCCTCTGCAAAAAGGGCCAGGATTGATAGCCCATGAAGTGCATGCCAGCAGGCATCAATGCCTGCAGCACAGGCAATAAAGAGGAGGAGCTGGACACCATTGTGCAACAATAAAACTGTGACACAGTTGCCATTATGGCAACGTGGGGGGATGACTGGCACAACTGGGGGTTACTCCTAACTGGTTAGAAACTGACTGGATAGCCAGGCCCAGAGTGTTATGGTGAATGGAGCTAAATCTAGCTGGCAGGATAGCAACAATGGTGTTCCCCAGGGCTCAGTACTGGGGGCCAGCCCTATTTGATATTTTAATCAGTGATCTGGAAAAGGGGATCAAGTGCGCCTTCAGTCAGTTTGGAGGTGAGGCCGTGTTGGACTGGAGTGTTGATCTGCTGGAGGGCAGGATGGCTTTACAAAAAGGATGTAGACAAGCTGGATTGAAGGGTTGAAGGCCACTGTATGAGGTTCAACGAGTGCAGTGTCCTGCACTTGAGTCACAACAGCCTCATGTAACACTACAGAGTGGGAGCAGAGTGGCTGAGAAGCTGCCTGGTGGAAAAAGACCTGGAAGTGCTGTTTGACAGTGGTTGAACATGAGCCAGTGTATGCCCAGGTGGCCAAGAAGGCCAATGGTGCCTTTGCCTTTATCAGCAGTAGTGTGGCCAGCAGGACCAGGGCAGTGATTGTGCCCTGTACTCGGCACTGGTGAGGCCATACCTCAGATCCTGGGTTCAGTTTGGGGCCCCTCACTACAAGAAGGATGCTGAGGTGCTGGAGTGAATCCAGAAAAGGACAATGGAGCTGGGGAAGGGTCTGGAGCACAAGTCTGATGAGGAGCAGCTGAGGGAGCTGGGGGCGTTTAGCCTGGAGAAAAGGAAGCTCAGGTGTGCCCTTATCACTATCTATAATAACCTAAAAGGAGCACAAAATTGCACCAGGAGAAGTTTAGATTGGCTGTTAGGAAAAGATTTTTTCACCAAATAGTTTGTAAACATCTGAACAGGCTGCCCAGGGAAGTGGTGGAATCACTGTCCTGGGAGGTATGTAAAAGGTGTGTGGATGTGGCTGTTGGGGATATTGGTGGACTTGGCTGTGTTAGGTAAATAGCTGGGCTTGATCTGAAAGGCCTTTTCCAACTTAAGCAGTTCTATCATTCTAAATTAGTTGACTAAAGTAGTAGACTCTGTTGATCATGTTATTGTTCACCCAGTTGTCTCAAGGTTTCAGAGATAGATAATTTTATAATCCTTAATAAGTAATGGTCTGTGTCTAACTTATTAATGAGCTGATAAAAAGTACCAGACAGTAATTACCAGTGTTAAATAAAGCTGTAACAAGGGAGTGAGCAGTAGTCTGAAAACTTGACCTGTGCTTGGGGGCCTACAGAACAGCGCTGAACATTGCAGGCTGATTAAGAGTGGATTTCTAACTCTCCTGTATTTCTTTATAGCAAATTACTCATGCCCACAACACTGTATCTAACTTCAAGAGATTCCATGGCCGTGCATTTAATGATCCTTTTGTTCAGAAGGAAAAAGAAAAGTTGAGCTATGATTTGGTTCCCATGAAGAATGGTGGAGTTGGAGTGAAGGTAAGCCTGCAGTGTATCTTTCTGGGTTGTATAGGTAAATCTGAAGTCTTACATTTCAGCACCTGAAATGAAAATATGGGTTTCTTTTAATTACCCTAAAGGTAGGTTGTTTTAATCTCTCTGTTAAAGAAGAGCTCTTCTATGAATAGACAGCTTTATCTTTAAATAGTAGATATTAACCTTAAAATTAAGGTTCATTTACAAATAATTGCTGAAATGCAAGTTTCCCTGTTGGCAAATTGCACATCTAGCTCAAACACACCGGCAGAAAAACTGCTAAGGTAATTACAAGGTTGTATGCTTTTACTTCAAAGTATGACTTTCTGCCACTTGTGTGGAATGCATTGAAGCAGACCTATTAGGTGTTTTACAAATCCTTTAGAAAATAGTCAGAACTCTTCTTTAGAATGATTGCCTTAAATGAGTGGCAAGTGTGTCTTTAGTGGACTGCCTGGAGTCAGTTACTTGGAAAAAGATGTTCAAAACCAGTTCCTATTACATTGCAGGTTTGGCTCTTGCTTACATTTCAAAGACTTCACTGATACAATGTCAGTTTTTCATAGAATAGGTGCTGTTAATAATATTGTGTCCATTTACAGAAACATGTACAATTACTGATAATGAAGCCTTGCTGGCATAACAATCAGTGTTGCTTCACTGTTGAAGACTTTAGCTTGAACTGGTCCCTCATAACTTCAGTATAGATCAGTCCTAAGTAGTGAATAGATCACAGAAAAAAAAAGGATGCTTTTTCTTTTGCTGTTTGTGATTTGTGAGGTTAACAAATAAATTCAGACAGAAATTATTGGTTTCCTTTAATCAGTGTGTGTAGGAGTCTTGTACTATGAGAGTCTAGTGTTGGGAGAACTCTACTACTTGGTATTTTTCCTTTTTTTCTTAGGCTGATTGGAGAACAAATTAGTATTTATTTGTATTTAACTGTGGTTAAAAAGTTTTAATAATTGGTTCAGTAAAATTCAATAAGACTCCGAGGTTTAGAGAACAATTTTTCTATTAAAACCAAAATGCCTAATTTTTGCCCAAACCATACTGAGTGAATAAAAGAGAAGTGTTACTTTCAAGCATCAGCTGTGACATATAACTTCACTTCATCACTGTCATGTATTCAATTGCATGATAAAAATGGTGCTTCAAGAATGATTTTTGCTAAGAGAGCAACGAATGAACTTTTTGCTAAGCTTTATCTTAAGCTTTTAGTTGTTTCATATGCATAGGTGAGCTGTTGTTGCACAGTTATTCCTTTCAGAGACGCCTCACATATTTGAGTAGAAGAATAAAAATGCCAGGGAAAAATACACAGCAAGTACTTCTGTACATTTTTTGCATTTGGCATCAGTTTGAAAAATGATGGCTATTTTTACTTAATGGTGTGCCACATTTTAAACTTGTGTCGTTTTTGGCAATTTCCTTAATCTATGGAGTTGATACAGTTCTTGATGTTTTAGGACAGGATGGAATTATTGCTTCTATAAACGCTCAGCTAGGAAATTAAATTGTAAACTGAAGTTCTATAATGAAATAATGAAGCATGTTGTGATTTATAGAGTATTAGCCAGCAGTGTATCAAAGAACATTAAATATATGCCGTTTTCCATCAGTTGAACTAATGGAATTATTTTACCTATTCTATCCAGGTCATGTACATGGATGAGGAGCACATCTTCAGTGTGGAACAGATTTCAGCTATGCTATTGACTAAATTGAAGGAGACTGCGGAGAGTAACCTGAAAAAGCCAGTAACAGACTGTGTTATTTCTGTAAGTAATTGTAGTGCACAGGAACATTATGTCTTTTAACTTCAGCTATTGAGGGCATTTTGTTTCTATTCATGCAGAGTGAAACAGAACTCTGCTAAGCACTTACAAAGGGATTAATCCAAACTAGGTTTAGAGCTTCTGACTTAAAGAAATCCCAGGGCTGCAGCCATATTCCAATCCCTGACTAACTTCATGAACTCATTCTCTTGGAAATGTCTGGACCTTTGGACCCAAAATGTTTCTGGATCCAGGTATAAATCCTTCTGGAACAGCTTGCTTTCATGACTAAGCATACTAATTACTCATTGAAGTAAATACATATGTTTGTGTTTTTTTCTTGGATTTAAAACAATTTGATAACAGCTTTGAACAATTTGCTTTGTTTATGAATATTTGCCCTCTGTCAGCTGAAAATTTTAGTTTCTGTCGTGTTTATCTTCATCCTTTCAGCAAACTTTATTTTGTTTCTTTCACTGTTATGACTGCACAGAAAATGACCTCAGATCAAGATCAGTCATTCCATTGCAAAGCCCCAGTATAAAATAGCACCTGCCTCCTGTTCTCAATGACTCTGAACAAGTCTGTCTCATGTTGCATCTAGGAATATTTAGCTCTGTTATTATTAGAAATGTTGATTCTCCAGTTGAACCTGGAAAGCTAGTTCTTCATGTGTCCCTGGAAGGGGGACATCAGAAGGCACTGTCCAAGGCCAATGCTGGAGATCTGTAGAAAATTTTCAGCAGCATATTCCTTCAGAATTTCTTAGCACTTCTTGCCCAAGTAATTTATGCCAAAATAGATTATCTTCATTTGTTATCCGTTATTTCTTTGCATCTCTGACATCTGTAGTATTGCTGTATGCTTTTAGTTCCCTCTTTCCTTTTTTGGAGTCTACCTGCTAGTTCTGATTAAGGTATTCCATGTCACTGTCTTCATAATACCCAGTTTCACATTTTGGGCCAGCACTTACTGTTATTAGCATTTGTATACAAATAACTTGTTTCTTGCTAGTGTGTGCTCATGTAAACTAGCTGATGTTAGTTTAATTCCATCTCTGAGTAGAATATTTGAAGTGTCAATTCAGTATGGTGGTTGCATTTTAGAGGCTTGAAGTAAGTATCTTCCTCAAAGAGGAGGAATAGATACAATTTTTAAATTAATACTTTCAAATAAGTGGTGTAATGTCTCATTTTCTGGAAGTAACTTTGTATTCTCACCTACTTTCTTCAGGTTCCATCATTTTTCACAGATGCTGAAAGGAGGTCTCTTCTGGATGCAGCTCAGATTGTTGGTCTGAATTGTCTTAGATTAATGAATGACATGACTGCAGGTAAGTAGGATAAAATAGCAGTTTCTGCAATTGACAGACGGGATAGAGGGTGCATTTAGTTACTTTAAGAAAAAGGACTGACTTGAAAAGGCAAATATAAGACATAAATATTTGAAAAACATGCTGTTCTTTTCTTGGTTTAATGTCTTCAGTGTGAATGGGTAGATGACATCAAGCTCCATTGATAATTATCTCCCTGAGCACTTATTTAGGAGTCACTACATATGCCTGGACTACTTGTTCATTTAGTGTACTGCCCAGATTTACAGTTGCAGCAGTTAGACAATCCTAAAGGAAGTTCCTTGATTAAACATCAACACCTCATAACTTTCAAGGCTTTTTTCGGTATAGTCAGGATTTTAAGCAGACACATGGCTCTGCTGACCATTTATACAGCTCTCAGACAAAACTTCCCAGCTTGGAAGATACTCACTGGAAATACAAAACTGGGTTTGGGTTTTGTTGTTAAATTGTTCTATGTTTTTGACTACTTTGCAAGGCAAAAAAAGAAAAAAAAAACCCAAACAAATGCTTAGAGAGCATATACATGACTAAGGGAGTATATTCTGCTTTTCAGGTCCCACAGCTTAGATTAATGAAACAAAGCTTCCATGAAGATGGTATAGTTAGCACATGTGTATGTTGGGATTTGTCTTTATGCTTTTGATCTTACAGGTTAATGTTCACAGGGGTGTTGTGGTATGCCACTGGAAACTAGAGATTGTGTGGATAATATCTGACCCTTCTTTTGTAGTGGCTCTGAATTATGGAATTTATAAACAAGACCTTCCAGCTCCTGAAGAGAAGCCACGGATAGTTGTGTTTGTTGATATGGGACATTCTGCATTTCAAGTATCAGCCTGTGCATTCAACAAGAGTAAACTGAAGGTAGTAAGATTAAATGGAAGTAAAAGGGTCTATAAGCAATTAGAATTAAATAGCCTGCCAATCTACCTTCTTTTTTAAATTCTGAAATAATTTAATGCATGGAAAGTGGCAACGAGTCAAAAAGCAAAGGTTTTCATCAGTGTCCTTCATTTCATTAGAATTGTTTCAAACAGGCTGTAAATTTCTTGCAATACACAAATGTAAGATAAATAATACTAGTGCTCTAATTTATTTTCCTTTATCTAAATGAGTTTGTGTATGGATTAAAATTTTGAATACTTAGGATGTCACTTAGTTACTTAGTCTTATTTCCTCTGTAAAAGTGAAGATCAATTTTTGGCTGATGTGATTGTGCATTGGAAGATAGGCTGACCTGTCCCCAACATTATTTTGAAGCAAGGACTTGCTGATATTGGAAGACTGCTATTCCCTGTGATTTTTATTAGTGTTAAAAAAAATAATTGTGTTCTTTTAAACCAGGTACTTGGGACAGCATTTGACCCTTTCCTTGGTGGGAGAAACTTTGATGGAAAGCTCGTAGATTACTTTTGTGCAGAAATAAAATCAAAGTACAAACTAGATCCAAAAACCAAAGTTCGGGCTCTTCTTCGTCTGTATCAGGAATGTGAGAAACTGAAGAAACTAATGAGTTCAAATAGCACAGACATTCCCCTAAATATTGAGTGTTTCATGAATGATACTGATGTATCTGGAAAAATGAACAGGTGAGTTCTGTACAAGACAGGCATTTGTTTTGGTGGCCATTTTTTAAAAAAAGTGTTTCTTTCAGTGTTTGAAAGAAACTTAATGTGCTAAAATTAACTGTAAGTACTGAATAGCTGTGGCATTTTGTAATGCTAGAATAGCTAAGGCTGGGAAATGGAATGTTCAGCTACTTGAGTAATGTTTCAGTGCAATAAAGCATGCATAAGGAGTTTAGATTCTTTTTGTAGAATATATTCTTAAACCCATGGATTTATGCTTGCAAACCAGAGGGTTGGTTGCATATTTTGACCTTCTGCATATTTTAGGTAACCTAAATCCCATACTCTCTCAAGATAGTAAAAGTTCAAGCTTTGTTTCTTTTTTTCTGTTTTTAGTGTACTGTGGATATTGGTAGAGAAATGGAGGGCAGAAACAGTGCTTATGGGTGATTACTTGATTATGGTCCAAGTGTAAATGAAGTCTCTCTCTCTTGCACATGTTCACAGGCATGGCTTCATTTGTTAGTTCTGTAGCTAATGCGAAGAGTAGTGGGTTCTTCCAGTATTTGGGCAACTGTTTTTCATTATAAAGGAAGTGTCAGTGTTTTCTGATTTCTTATCTTTAACCTCTGCTCTGAGGCAAATACATAGCAGCTGCCCAAACAAAACCTTTATCTTATTTCACTACATTGATAGTGGCTTAGGAAAATTTGAAAGCAGCTGTTTGTGTACTACCTTGTCTATGGTTGCCACTTTGGCCTACTCACAGGAGTTTAGCTTTAGATCTCTGCAGTGTGGTTAACCAACCTAGTCAGCATTCAGTTTGGAAACAAATACCAGGCAAGGTTCTTGTGGGACAGGCATTATTTAGTTAATTCCATTTTTTTTCTTAGGTCACAGTTTGAAGAATTGTGTGCTGACCTGCTGCAGAGGATAGAGATGCCTCTGCTTTCATTAATGGAACAAACACAGCTGAAAGTGGAAGATGTAAATGCTGTAGAGATTGTGGGAGGAGCAA
>NW_005054412.1:2333224-2361600 GCF_000277835.1 Geospiza fortis
TGTCAGTACAACACTGAATGCAGATGAAGCCATAGCTAGGGGCTGTGCTCTGCAGGTATAGTACTGGCAGCACTTGATGAAATTAAAAGATGTATTTCTTCCATGAAGAATTAGTCAAGCAGTTATGAAAAATTGTAGAAGTGGTCCATTTTAAAGTACTCAAGGGAACATACATGTTCACTAGGTCTTTTTATGGGACTGTACTGTTTAAAAAGTCCTGAGTACTCCTCCCTGGTGCAGTACTCTATTGCAGGGTGCATTCCTTAAGCAGCCCACTCTGCTCTTCAGAAGAACACAATCTAGGGATCTTTAATGCCAAAAATTTAAGTTGTTGTCAAGCTGATAGATACTTTTACTCAATAAGGTATAAGGAGTATCTATGGAGAGCCCAAACTACTGCAAGTTTGACCTTCCTGGTATCCAGCTTGCCATCAAAGTGAAACAGGCTTTATTCTGTCTCCCTCCCATTTTTACTGTTTCCAACTATATTTTACAAGCAAACAACTCATTCGGTGTTCTTCCTTTTCTCCTTTAACTTCTTGTGTTAGTTCACCCTCTTCTCTTTGACTTGTTTCTTTACTCCATCTCACTGACAGCTTCCTATTGCCAGCAATCAGTTGTGTTCAGGAAAAGAAGCAGGACCCTTTAGATAAACACTTCTTTTAGGAGTAAGCACTGCAGAATTTCCCTTTTTTATAGTCCTGCTACTTTCTTAGTGTTACCTTTACTCACAAGCTGCAAAAGACCTGCTAACATAGCACATAAACACTTGTGTGTGAGATTTCTCTTCTCATACTGCATTGAAATTGAGCATTGAAATAGTTCTGCCTAGTAAAATCAATACAGTTCTCACTTGTTTGAAAATTTTTTGCTGTCATGTCTAGTGGAGTAGAGGAGTTAACGAGCTTTAATGCAAGCTTTTTTGTTGTTTGTTTTTTACTATTTTTTTCAGTGTGCCATTCTTTCTCCAGCTTTTAAAGTGAGAGAATTTTCTGTGACAGATGCTACACCTTTTCCAATATCTCTGCTGTGGAACACAGAAGCAGAGGACACTGAAGGGTAGGTAGCTCAGACTACCATTCCATGAAGCTTTTGACCTTCATAGTTCAGGGGTCATGTTCTTGCTTGCATTTAAACTAGGATTTGGCATTCTCATGTAGAAAAACCATAGGCCATGTACCAGAGATGTTTGGCAGGGAAGATTGTAAAGACACAGGTTGAAATTTGAACTGTAATTCCTCATTTGTAAAAATATGAGGATTTTTTAAAAGTAAGTGAAAGAGCTACCAACTAGTATCTTGTCTTGCCTTTATCTGGTTGTCAGGATTAGGATTATAAAATTAGATCAGTGCTTGGGTCCTGATTCCACTTTGCCTTTTGGCTTTTCAGTTTTTACTCAAGGTGTTCCCGACACCTAAGATTCTTGATTTATTAGTAATGTTAGGTACTATGGAAATATTGTGAATTTATATGGATGCTATTTATCTGACTGCAGGAGGAATTTAACACCTAGCAAAAATTTAACATTTGTAAGAGTAATTTCTTGCTGCAGTCTCTTATGACTGACATCTGTTACTAATTGTGCCATGCCTGTGGGAGATGCAATTGTTTTCTAGGATGTAAAGAGCTCCAAGTTCAACCTGTAGAAAAATCATAGTTCTAGAGGGATCTGTTCATACCTTTTTCATGTTCTTTGTAGTTCAGCCTTTTTTTCTTCCTGTCTGTTTTCTGTGGAGGTGCAGGGCCTAATTGTTGTGTCACTTATGAGAGCAGCCTGTGGGTTCATGTTCTAGGTAAAGCTCTCATTTTCTCACATCTAGGTTATTAGATGAGATCTTCCACAGTTAGGAGACAAAACTTAGCTGGAAATTGGGATCAGGCTGGCATAATAGCGGACATGCCATAGAACATGAAGTAAAGCTGGTTGTTTTTCTGTCATGTTGAGGAATGAATAATAATCTGGTGTCAGGGTTCTCAACTGAGCCATGGAACATAAATGAGCAAGGAATTAACAGGGCTATAATTATCCCTTTGAGACTAAGGAAGGGTGCAAATTATGATTCAAAATACACTATTCCAAGCTCCAATAGTGGAATAGGACAAGTTCTCATTACAGTAGAGAACAGTAAATCCTTTTCCTTGCAGTACAGTAGTGAAGTGTCTTTATTGGAATTGTTCAGAAGGGTAGATGTTTCAAAACATGATATTCCTCTAAAGAGTTCTGACCCTATATCAAAACCTTCCAGCTCAAATATGCGGCTAAAAGTGATACTTTTCCCTTAATTACAGAGTTCATGAGGTCTTCAGCAGAAATCATGCAGCACCCTTTTCTAAGGTACTTACATTCTATAGGAAAGGTCCATTTGAGCTAGAAGCTTTTTATTCTGATCCTAATGGAGTCCCATATCCTGAGTCAAAAATTGGTAAGTAGTCCTGGAAATAGTGTTGTCTCCAATAGAACAATTTGAAATCAAAGAGTAACTGTTGTGCAGTATGGTTATGATATATATATTCAGGCTTTTGTCTCTGAAGGACTCAGAATTTTCCCATTCCTGAGGCAATTGAATCAGTGTTTTTTGTTTTTCTTGCTTATAACGCTCTTTGGCTAAACGAAGAAATGAGGGGGAACAAATCAATGCCTATGACTAAAATGTGGTTATCACTACTAAAGATAGCTTTTTAACTTTTTAAATCTTCTTTTCTGCTTATCACTGAAGCAAACTAGTAATAATTGAATAATATCTCCTGTATATATTAAAAAGTGTGTCTTGAATAACTAGTTGTTGTTTTTACCTGTACCTTCTGGGACTGACATAATGCTGAGTAACTTCTAATCAAAGCAGTCTGAAATAGTAGCAGCTACAAGACTACAGTATTGATTTGTCTATGTAACGTTTCTAAGCGGTTCTTTCATACTTTTTGACAAATTGCAGCACTTGACAGTGTTGATACTTACAAAGAGCTTACAACATGGTTAGTTAGAAAAAGACTGATGGTAAGAACAGGCCAATTCAATAATTGTTCTTGAGTTCTAAACATGCAATTAAATGTTTGTTTGCATGCCACGTATTTGAAAAACCAGCACAAGGGAGGGGGACTTATTACAAGCACAAGTAGTGACAGTGCAAGGGGGAATAGCTTTAAAAACTACAAGAGAGCTGGTTTAGATTAGATATTTGGAGTAAAGTCTTTGCTGTGAGGGTGGTGAGGCCCTGGAATAGGTTTCCCAGAGAAGTTGTGGATGCCCCATCCTTGGAGGTATTCAAGACCAGGTTGGATGAGGTCCTGAGCAACCTGGTCTAATGAGAGGCAGGGGGTTTGGAATGCAGTCTTTAAGGTTGCTTCCAACCCAGGCCATTCTGTGATTCTCTGTCTGTATTCTATAGTTACAGAAACATCAGACTTCTTTTAGTGGTTGATTCTTACCATAAAGATTGATGGTGGGCTTTGTCAGTGTTCAGTTTATTTGGCTTTGACAAATGGGAAACTGTTTATCTGCTGTTCTGAAAGCTGGTAAGAACAGAACTGAAGATCAGATTTGTTTCAACTCAGTTGCCAGTTAATTCTTTGCTCAGAACAGAATTACTGGTATGACTAATGGGTGAAGTAGTAGTTCTAATGAGACTGGCAAAAGAGAGAACAGGTCACACAACTCCAGTATTATTGGATTTACAAGACAGAAGATTATATTCCATAGCCTGCAAGAAAGGCAGGTAAAAGCTTGTGTGTTTGTGATCTAGATCTGTTGCTGAAAGAATGGTGTGTGCAAATGTGTATATTTGGCCTGTGAAATTGGGGAACTTGTACTTTGCAGCTAAGTGAGCATTCTGGTCTCCAGGTCACTCTTTTGGTAATCCATGCATAAGGAAAAATGTCTGCAGGTAATGTCAAGGACATCTGATTCTTCATTTACTGTTGAACTAATTGTCTGTCTATTAGTTTCACAATGCTTGTTTCAAGTATTACAGTAGTTACAGAACAATTAGGTTCTGCCCAAGAATAAAAGGTAATGGCAGACTTGCATGGATGTTAGAAGCTGTAAGGAAAGCCTCTAGAAATACTGTTTCTATGTTGGGCAATAGCTTGTATTAGAAAGGCACCACTTAATATTGGCATTAGACTAAGCCCTTCAGTAGTTTTCTTTCGGCCTAGTAGTAACACAGAGAGCACCAGTTTTGTATTTACTCTCTATTAGTTGTGTCAGGAGAACCTACTCTTTGCTTTGTAAGATGAAGTTAGCTGAAAAGCAATGTACTTTGGTTTTGTTGGGGTTTTTTTTCTGGTAGTACTGATTTAATTTGTGGGACCATGAGATTAGCATGGAGGCTTCATCAAATATCTAGAAAACAGTTTGTCTATGACAAAGGGAGATGTTTTCCTGGTTCTGTATTATTACCTACTTAATTCCACTGTGTGAGTTTTGATTCTTTTGGTTTTAGGTAGGTATGTTATCCAGAATGTGGCAGCCCAGAAAGATGGAGAGAAGTCTAAAGTCAAAGTGAAAGTCCGGGTCAATACTCATGGCATTTTCAGTGTGTCCACTGCATCTATGGTAGAACCAGTTAAAAGTGAAGAGTGTGAAGATGTCAGTGTTGAGACTGAAGTGGAAGCTCAGGACCAGAGGTCTATTGAAAACTTCAGTGATGTAAGTTGACCTTTCTTGTGTGTGAATGTCCTTACTGATTGAAAGTGTGTTCTGCTGTTACATACTCTGGAAGGAAGATACCTTCCTCTAAGGAAGCAAAAGGAGATTAATTTTAAGATGTGTGTAGCTGTCAGGAAATTGTCTTTACAAGAACAGGAAATAATTTGTGCTATCTTGAAAGTGTGTGGATTTCAAAATCAGTTATTGTGTGAAGTGCCAAATATAGCAGCAGGTTGTTTGAGGGTGGGGTTGCTTACAGGTGCCATAGTTATCCAGCTGTTCCAAACAGGAAAACTAGATTTGGATTGTTAATCATCCATGCACTTTATGTTGAAGGAATTTGTATATAATCTTTTGTATCAAGTAAAGTTTTTTGAAACTTTTTATGAAAGGGAAAGCTGAATTGTTTTCTACAGCATTGAAGGAGAGGGGAGCACTGGGGAATAATGCACATTGTTATAGTCTACTTGATCTTTTAATAATTTTGAGGGGGAAAAAGTAAACATTATGACTCAATAAATTAAAAGCCCCTTTTGTAAGAGAAAGTGGGAGCACGTGCACACACGCACACAAGTATTGTGCAGCAAGCCTGGCACTGGTAACATTTTCATGAACTCCTTCTGAATTTGCACCCAGTCTGTATCTCCATAGCTGAAGCGTGTGTGTTTCTGCGTGTGCACAGAATGCTGTGTAGGGCACTTTGTACCGTATGTGCGTCAGAAGTGACGTGCCCTATACGTAAATGCAAGTGCACATGCCTTCTACATCCTTTGTGCCTGGGCTTTCATTTCAGAAAAATATCCAGCAAGAGAACAGTGAGGCTGGAACACAGTCCCAGGTACAAACTGATGGTCAGCAAACGTCACAGTCTCCCCCTTCATCAGAACCTCCCTCTGAAGAAAACAAAATCCCAGATGTCAAGAAAGTGAGTGACCCTTTAACTCTGTTGAAAATGTTATCCTATATAATGGCTTTTAAAATCGTAATATATTTCAGGAAAAGTAAGGAACTTGGTGTTGGAACCTTTTTCATTTTCACATCTTTACTATAGTGAAAAATAATATCTGTATCTTGTGATGGTTTCTGTACAGAGTTTGCAAAAGAATTCCTGCAAGAAGCCTTTCTCTACCACTTCCATGTCTTCTTGCAGTGTTGTACAACTCGTTTATTTGTGTTGCAGACATTTCAATTTAAACAGCAGTTAAAGGCCAAGCTTACTAGGCCTGCTGAGAGAAGCTGGGATCAGGAATTTATAAACCTAAAAGGAAACAATCAGTGTGAAACATTTGTCTGCATGTTATTGCTAGTGATTTTGTTTTTTTCATCTGTATGAGATGAAAAATGCTTTGGGTTAAAATCTTAAGACCTATCAGCATCATTAGTGAACTGCTACGTTACACATGAACACTTCTGGAAAATCTGCAAACACAGCATATATCTTTGGAATGTCCTTGCTGCGGCTCAGTGCTTACTGTCTTGAAACAGACTCTAAGGAGACTAGGATAGGAGGTGGAATCCCCAAAAGGAAAGTGCCTCATGAGCATATTTTGAAGATTTTAAAAGAACATGGAAAACCTTTGTGTGTTCTTCCTCTGAATGTGTCTTTGATCATAGCAGTACTTCATCAGAAAGAAGTCAGGAAAATTATCTTATTTTTCTTCTTTCTAACTCAGACAAATGAGAAGAAAGGTGATCAGCCCCCAGAAGCTAAAAAACCCAAGATAAAAGTGAAGAATGTGGAACTTCCCATTGAAGCTAACTTGGTTTGGCAGTTAGGAAAAGATCTCCTCAATATGTATATTGAAACAGAGGTGAGTTAGTGTGGTTTAGACTGCTTTCTTGTGTGCAGTTATTAACCATTCACCTGCTTCTCTAGGCAGCCTCTGTTCTTGTACTGTCACCCTGGAGTGTGGGCTCAATTAACAGTGAGCTAACATACTGTCTGCCTTCTAACACATAACTGACAAATGTTTATCAGAAAGATTGAATTGTCCTTTATAGCAATTAGTATCAGAGCACTGATGCGTGGAATGGCATCACAGATTCATTTAAACTGTTGTAATCCAGAGAAGTGCAACCCATTTCTTCAGATGAGTCTACTGTGTAATAATGAGAATTTCAACAGTTAGGAGAACCAAGGCCTCTGGGAGTTTTCACAGGAGCTGTGCTTTGTAGAATGCTGTTTGAACATTGTTATTTTTTAATTATTTTCTGTGGTATACAGGGAAAGATGATTATGCAAGATAAACTGGAGAAAGAAAGAAATGATGCAAAGAATGCAGTGGAGGAATATGTATATGAGTTCAGGGACAAGTTGTCTGGACCATATGAAAAGTTTGTTTGTGAAAAGGTAGGTTATGGTTTCAGGAACTTGTCTGAAAAAAACAAGTATCTGTTTTGTATACCTTGGTTAAACTTGCTCAAAGCCATCCTAAACATAGCTGCAAAACCAGAACTTCATTTGAATGATGGCAGTGACTAACCCAGAATAAGGCTTAGGTGTAACAAATACATATCCCTGAAAAAGGGTTTTGTCACAAATGGAGTAAAGTTTTGTTTCCAATTGGAACTGTTGACTGGAAGGGGAAACTGTGTTGCTTTTTGTGTAACCAAAACCATGAATTAGAGTTATACCCCAAGCATTGGCCTAATCAAAGACAAAAGTCTGTAAATGCTACCTTTGTTGTAGAAGTCCAGAAGCAGGCATGGTTTAAATAACTAAATTAGGCAAAGGCTGCAGTAGAAATTAAGTTTTCATACAGGAGGCTAAGGATTCATGTGTATATTTTTACCTCTGTTATGTTCCTTCAAGACAAACATGGTTGATTGGTGTGTGTTTCAGTGTTTGATGTGTTGAATTATATTGACCCACAGGATCTGCAGGGATTCTCTGCCCTCCTAGCAGAGACAGAAGGCTGGCTGTATGAAGAGGGTGAGGATGAAGCAAAGCAGGTGTATGTAGAAAAATTAGAGAATTTAAAGGTAGGCCTGTTAATATGCCCGAAAAGCAAAATTTCCTAAAGACTGTGCTAAACAACATTAATGAATGTTAATGAATCACATAAACATGGAGAAATTGCTTTTTCTAGAAATTAGGTACTCCAATTGAAATGCGCTTCCAAGAAGCAGAGGAACGACCAAAGCTATTACAAGAATTGGGACACAGGCTCCAGTACTATGCTACAATAGCTGGGGAATTCAGGAATAAAGTAAGTGGCCTTTTTTTAACCACAGTGCTTCGGTGAGGCTCATTGGCTGGAGGGCTTCAAATGCACTTTCAGATGAGCTGTGAACTACTGCTATATAGGTCACAAATTTAACACCACAAATGTTTCCCAGTACTCAAAAAATCTCATGCAGTGTGTCGTATCTTCATTTGCTTGATACTTCTGGATGTTTTCAGGCTGAAGAGGGTGTTCTGATAAAGAGTTTAGACTTGTGGTCTGATTCTTGACCTTTAAAAAACTGATCTGTTTTTTAGAAATGTGCTCCTCTTTCAGGGACAAGAATTATTGTATGGTGAGAAGCATTAGTGTAAAACCTAGCTGCAGATAAAGTAAAAAACACAATTTTGTTATATGTGGGTATTTGGGGTTTGGTTTTTTGTGGAGTTTTTGTTTGGTTTTTTTTTCATTGGTATTTGTAGATTATGTTCTTGATAAGCTTTGCAGTCTAAAAATTTGCTCCTTTAATTTCAGCTTAAAGAATTTTAATAGGATGGCTCACAACACTCAGACTAATTAAATCTGAGACTTAACATCAGAAACAATTATGTCTTCACCGCTATAGATTGCAAAATTAAGTGAAATCATTAGTAGTGTTACATGTGAAATAATTAGCATCATTGTAAATAGTATATTTAAAAACTTGGTTTTATTTAAGAATTCTAATTATGGGTTCATTGGTTGTGTTGCTGGGTAGGTCCTTCTCCTGATAATAGTTAATTGTGTAACTGTAGCATTGTAGGGAGTGCTAAAGTTGAAAACTGTGGTCCTTTCCCTGTATATCAGAATCTCAATGTCTAAACTATCTTGGGTGCAGGTAGCTCCTCCAGAACAGGAGGGAATATTTTTATCAGCTTTGTTAAGAATGTTGTGTTTTATTGCATGACTTTTTTATGAAGCTTCTATGCCCTCTGTAAACCAGATGTCTTGTTCGTTTGGGTAAAGGAAGCTTTATATTCACATCTGTATTTCCTGTTGTCTCTGGCTGTAATGGATCTCCCTTGTGGCTAACTTCTATTTGTTTTGACCATTGGAAGACATTTACAAGTTATAAATAATTGAGATGGACTTGTTGGCATAACTTCATTACATTATTAACACTTGACAGTATTAACTAATACAAAATGTTTGTATTTGGACAGGATGAGAAATACATCCATATCGATGAGATGGAAATGATGAAAGTAGAGAAGTGTGTTAGTGAAGTGGTAGAGTGGATGAATAATGCTGTGAGTGCACAGGCTAAGAAGAGCTTAGATCAGGATCCAGCTGTGCATTCAAGTGAAATTAAGGCAAAGCTACAGGTAAGTACCATAAGAAACTATCTTTAGAGGTTGGTGCTAAAAGTGGAGTGCTGTGTGTGCCTTCTGTCTTTCCCAGTTTCATCTTGCTGCTCTAGTGTTCTTGAAAGGTAGAAAGTATGGAAAGGAGGAGATCGAGCAGAAAGCAGAGGAGCTCCAGTGTACTGTATACAATTCTGTGGGGCTCACTGATATTTTGTCTTTCAGTCACCTTAAAAACTCAGGTTGTTTTTCAGTGTTTTACTTGGACACAAAATAGTATTGAAAAAAACCAATGCGAAATCCAAAATACTTAGTTGAACTTTCCCACAGAACATCAGAAAGTATACCAATTAATTTATTTCAGAGTACAATAAGTACTTGTCAGTTTGGACTCAGGGGAACAAATGCAGAAGCCAATTTCAAGCAGTCTTTTGGACACAGGACTTTTCGCACTAGTGAAGCTGGTGGCTCCTTAATACGCATTCTGCCTACATCTTTTCCATCTTTTTTAGGAGTTAAACAATGTTTGTGAGCCTGTTGTGACACAACCAAAACCAAAAGTTGACTCTCCTAAGGAGGAAAACCCATTAAGTGAGCAGAGTGATTATAAAACTGAAGACATGGGAGATGACAAAAATTCTGAAATGCCTCAGCAAAACGGCGAATGTCATCCAAGTGATCAAAACACCATTAACATGGACCTGGACTAAGCCACTGCACTTGCAGCAAATTATTTCATCCCATGACAGAAGATGTTTTGGCTGTCATATGTGATGGGGGTGGGAATGCATTGTTTTGGAAACTATTTATATTTTTTTTCTTAAGACTTGTCTGGGAATATGTTATGTTGTGGGAGGAAGAATAGTAAAAGTGTTGGTCATGACTATCCTAAAAGGAAAATTGCCTTGGTAACTTTCAGATTCCTGTGGAATTGTGAGTTCATACTAAGCTTCTGTGCAGTATTTAACCATTTGCATCACTAAAGATGAAAAGAAGCCCTTGCTTTGAAATGTACTGCTCCTTTAAAAGGTTGTAATCAAAACACTCGTAGGCATTTGTAGATGCCAAGGTAGTTTTCTTTTGTCTGGACATCTAATTGGGTATGTCAGAAAAAGCCAGTGTCTGTCCCCTTCACAAGGACTTTGCAGAAGAAATCCTTCTGTCTGAGGTTTTTGATTGTTGCAGTCCAAAGTACTTATCAGGTAATGAGATGGTGAAATGTGTTAGTAGCATGCAGAAACGCTTACGTTTCATCTCTTGCTAAACAATACATTTTTCATGTGGGGTACATAAAATGAAGGAAATGCTAATTCTGTTAGTGTTATTGTGAAGCTTTTTAAAGAGCTTTGAAATAAAGTTCATTTTACTGGTATCTTCTGACCTCTTGAGTTTAACTGCAATACTTCTGCTCTAAGTGTTGCCCTCCTCACAGTTTGACAGCCCATTGCTTTGTGTTTCTGCGCAGGAGAGTTATAAACACACTTAAAACTCTCACACTTTGCACAGAACCAGTTGTACAGTGAGATGAATGTAATTTAGTCCCTTAGTGAGTTATGCCTCTTTCTTTTCTTCGGCCCAAGGGTTGTAAACATCTGAAAGAACCTGGAAACATCACAGATGTTAGAGCATAGGACAGTGTTTGTAACTGATGCCTATATAACTTAGGTTACAATGTGCTTATATAGCTTAAGTTATAAGATATCAATATAACCTAATGTATCTGTATAACCTGAATCATAACTTTGGTATATCTATGTAACCTGATATAAATAACTTTCTATACAATGTAATGGCTAGTATATGGTTAACTAGTTGCTTAATGCTGAATAGACAAAAAAAGAAGGAAAAATTCACCAGGTGGACAGCTTTTGAAATAGATAAGTATAGTACTAACAAGAAATTGGCAAATGTAAAGGCAATTAGCCACAAAACAAAGAATTTAGGCCAGTTAAGACCAGCCAGACTAAGGAACACCATAACTGCACATGCTCCGAAGACGAGGTTGAAAAGTTCAGATGCGAAGAAGACCTTGGAAGCCTTCATCAAAGACCCCTGATGACCCCTGAAATGGGGGGCCACAGGCGCAGTGCAAAAGAACTAATAACCGTGAGATCACACATGTGATGATGATGCAGTGACATAGTAATACTAAGGAGTACTTACTCTATAAGTACACCACGGCACTTGACAAAAGTGGGTGAGTAAGGTGGAGAAATCTCCCTCATCACCAGTGCTGCAAGAAGCAAATACCTGCTGTGTAGACATTGATCTGTGGGGATTTATTTCCAGCCTAACAGAATCCTATAACTTAGAAATTGTAATCCACAGTTCAGAGTAAGATGCTAAAACCTGGTTAAATACTTAGGCTAGGCTCTGCTTTTTGTTATAGACAAAACTGAAATAATGATATTTTCAGCCCATTCAAGTTGTTCTGGTTAAACCTTAGTAAAGGTTTTAAAAACTAAGAATTCCTCTCAAGTAAATCTCTAGTCTATCAGAGAAGATTTTTTTGCATATTTAGTGCAGGGGAGGATGCTTTATGTTAAACATCAAATTACATTAGGGAATGTTAGGCACCTGAAATGCTGTGGGAAGAACTTTTCTTGGAAGCATAGTCTGAAGGGTGTTAACTCTGCTGATGCATGGAAGCACAGATCCCATATGTAAGCATGTGGCACCAGATGCTTAAAGATCAGCGTCACTAAATGCAAAAGTGTTTTGGTTTGTTTTTTTAGTAAGGGCTTATTGTGGCTGCAGCAGTATTTCATCTGCAACACAACCTAATGGAGAAAAGACAAATTTGTGCTACTAGAGCTACTAAAGAGGGAGTACAGATGAGAGGACTGGTGCTTTCAAGGGCCAGCTAATCCTATCCAAGGCAAGTTTTTTTCTTCTAGTTGGTGTTTTTAGCATCAGCCTTCCATAAGTCTTCTCACAGCCAGGGGCAGGGGCTCTAATGCTGCTCAGTATGTGCAGTTTCCTGCAGTAGTGGCCAGTTTTCTGCTTTGACTGTATTGACTGCATATAACCCATTTGATAACTGGGTTATCAAAATGCAGATCACTGTTATTGGCTGCTTTGAGCTGCCTGGTTTTCACTTCTGCTGATCCATTAGACAATGGTGTACAGTTGGCAACAATAGAAATATTTTGATCTTTCCTTTTCCTAGTGCTAAGGGATTGAAAATCAGACCAAACTTCAAAACCATGTCTGAGGTATGGAGAAATGTTTCTGTGTTGGTACCAGTGGAGTGGTTTCATCAAGGGTTAACTGTTACCAACAGACTACTGCTTTCTTACATTATTGGTGAAATGGGAATGGATTTATATTGCAGAATCAGTAAGATGCCTTAGGAGAAAGCTTAGCTTAATCAGTGGAAAATTTTGTAAAGACATTTGAAGTAGGATTCTGTCAGAAGAACTAGTCCTGAATCTACAAAAAGCAGCTTTTCTGGTCCTGATGGATTGCCATGTATTGAGTTACCTCTATAGAAGGTACTGAATTTTCCCTCTAATTTTCCTCTAATGAGCCTTCATAAAAAGTCTGCACTGGGAACAGATGAATCTGGGCTGGATTTTTTTTCTAGATTTCTGCACTGTTAACTATTTCATACCAGCTAATGGTGTGACAAGTGATGAATCCCTTATGATTAAGTGGCTTATTTAAATCTTTACAGTGCTTGTGCTTTACGCTGAGAGGGGGAAGAAGGAAAACAAGAATAGATCAGTGATACAACTTTACCTTCCCTCCCTTTGCCCCAGTTTAATGACTTTGCTTTCTAATTTACCTTTTACCAGATACATGTGGAAATCCTCTGTGCTAGTTTCACTTTGATCTCAGTGACAGGGAGGTGAGGAGGTTTAGGATGGCAGCTCCCTTCATGCAGCAACACAGCACAAAACCAGCAACACAGGACAGACATTACTGGCCAGCTGAATCTCACTTGTTCAAGGGTGTAATGGCCTTAATATTTTACTGACTGAATACTGCACAAAGGTTTGACTGTCCTTTTGGAAGGAATGAGAAAGATAACTTGATTCCTCTAAAGCAAGCTTTTGCAATTCTTTTCAAAAAGGATTTTTGCTGCTGCGTATTGTTGCATTCACATATAATGTGTTTCTTAGAGTTTGCAATTTTACCCAAGTCTTTACAGCTGTTTTGCTATAGTGACATTGCTGATAGGGGAGAATTTACATCAGTATTCAGTGTGGTTTTATTTTTGAGGCACGGCCTTTCTCAAGCTGTATCCTGAAATACAGAGAGGGTCCTTTGACATATCAGAGAAAAGTGTCTTGTAAGTACAAACGTTTGTTTGTTATTCAGAAAATGTGTGCTGTATACAAAAAACTCAAATGCCCCACTAAAAATGTTTAAGGTCATATTAGGGGAAAACACTCAAAATTGACCTAATCCAAAAGATTGCCTTTGTGGATCATTATTAACCTTAATTACATGTTTAAGTATTCCTTAACCGCCTTTATCTTCCCAACATAACAGACTTGTGAGTTAACTCAGTCTTTAAAGTAAAATTTATAAACTCACAGCACCCATCAGGTTGCCTAAAATTCACTCTCTGTCCAATTTGGAGTCTTAGATGACTAAAATTTATGTAAAATACATGGGACTTGTTGTAACTTGTATTTTCCTTTGCCGTTTTTTTTTTTTTCTGAAAGCTTTAGTGGAATGAAGAAAACTGTATTTTTACATGAAATTTTAAATTATTTTAAGCCAAGAAAAGCTTAGAATCACAAAAAAGATATGGACAAAATAAGCAAAAAAAAAGAAAGGGTAAAGTCCTAAAATTTATCTATTGTATAACCTCTTTCACACAGGTTTGATGTAGTGTGTTTTGGCAGACTACCACTACGTAGACTGGCTACTACTGAAGTCTAAATGATACATTCTTGTGAGGTACCTTGCCCCTCAGTGAAATATTTTATTATTTACTGCTCCCATTTTGTAATAGGTTTGACTTTCCTGAGAGGGTGTGTGCTGCAGATGATGGAGCCCAAATAAGATAATTTCTCTGGAATACCAAATATACTTGTATCATTTGTAATAAAGTTCTTATTTATCAGGTTGGCTCTTTATTCATGTAAATTAGGAGTACTGGTAAACTCTGCAGGTGAAGTCACTGAAGTGGCAGGTGAGTTGCTAAATTTGAGTGGAATTTTTAACTTTGTTGTTACAGCTGAACATCTGATTATCAGAGTGTCTACTGCTCTGGTACAGATAATGTTTGTGTTGCATGCATATATTTATGCTTTGTGCCTCCCTGTGATTAAACCACAGCGCAGCTCCTTGAAAAATATTCCAAAAAGAGAGATGTGTTTATTTATTCCATGGACCTTGATCAATTCCCCCAAACTGATATTGATTTCAGTGAGTTTTAATTCAGAGAGCTTGAGAGCTTTCAGCTGACTTTTAAAAGTGGTGAAGGAGACAAAATTGAATAGAACAAACCAGAACTTTAGCATAAAATTCCCATATTTTGTTATCGTTAAAAAGGCATGGCAGGCATAATAAAACATCTTAACATTTTAGATTTTGGATTGTCTTATAAACTGGCCTATAGTTATCCTGGCTAAAGGAATTAAAAAAATTTGCCTATGTATTTCCTCCTCAGAATGAAAGTTGCATAGAAAAAAATAGAAAAATCCCAAAGGCAGCCCTTGGGAATGAAGAAACCTCATCCTGTCACCTGTAGGCCCTAGTGATTTAAAATAGAGATGGAGACTAAAGCAGAAGGGACATGAGAAAAGTACAGGTCTAAACACTGAGTGCAGTCCATGAATCTAAGTCCTATGGGCTCACCCACCCCTGGCTCCAGCAGGAGGATGATTAGGAAAGGCCAAGCTGGCTTCCTGCAGGTTTTCCTTCCCTGTACACCTGCTATGTGCCACTTGCTCAGCCCTTAGCATGCTTACGCCTGTGTTATCCAGGCAGACTCCAGAGAGGAGCTGTGCCATCCAAAGACAGGGACAGCAGGTCTTTGCACATCAACTCTGATCTATCTCCAGAGATGAGCTGTGCCATCCAAAGGCAGGGACAGCAGGACTCCGTCTTTGCACATCAACTCTGATCTATCAAAGCAGAGGCAAAGCAGCACAGAGATCCACAGATGCCTACCAGGAGCCCTGTGACAGCATCACTGCCTGGTGCTGCCTGCTGTTAGGTCAGAGCTGAGGCTCCCATGCTGCCAGGGGTGTGGTAGTTCAGTAACTTAATCACACTGCCATTGAAATGCAGCTGGCTACAGGCCTGTGTACTTTTGGATATTTCCAGCCCAAACTGAGCTATGCAAGACCATACCTACACTATAAGTGTTCGTGTGTGCTTGCCTGTGATTCCTATCTACAGCAAATCAGGGAATGAATGTGTAACATCCCATACAATTCCCAGTCATACACAAATAGAGGTCAGTAGAGAAGAATGTGTTGATGAATGGCATCTCAAAGAGGCCACACTTTGTGCAGGGCCAAGCACAAAGCCTGGCAAGTGAAAACTGAGTAAGGGCCTTCTCGGGGCTTTAGCTGGTCAGAGTGACCCTGACATACGTTAGAAAGTCTCTTTTCCCAGCCCAGCTGTCGAAGGAGTCAGAACTCTCCATTTCTCGGTCTCAAGGTTGTTTGTTGTTTCTTATCTATAAAATTCTTTCTCTTGACCTGCTGAGGTTTGCTCAGCCAGACAGTCCAGGCACTCTGCCTGCCCCTGGGGTGGTGTTATCTTTTTATATTAAAAACTACCTGTACAATATTTACAATTACTTTCCAATACCTATCACCTATGTTATATAGTGAGCTTCTACGCTAAACCAATCTAAAAGTGCCAGCATCACAGCAGAAGATGGAGACCAAGAAGAAGAAGGAGAAAGGCTTGAAAAACGCCCAGATTCCTCCATCTTGCCCCCTGAACCCGCATTCTAAAAACCCCAAAAAACCTATTTTCACCCCATGATGAATTCACTATCATTCTACTTAAACTTTCGTGGCTTGTAATTCTTCATATAAGGTTGGTAATTGTTTTTTCCAAGGGCTAAATCAAAGGCACAGGGGTCTTGGGCTCTATGCCAAAGTCTCTGAGCCCCCTGGGCAGGGGCTCGAGTCCTCCAGGGCAGCCAGAGGAATTTCCTGGGTTCTGACAGGCCCTCAGTAATGCTGTTTCATTGCAACAAAATGTTAAAACAGTTTTCATGCAGAGCATGGAAAAGCCCCACGTGGGTAAATAGCTCCCACAAAACTGCAAGGATGTGTCATGGGATGTTATGCCAAAATCGTTGCTGAGCTTATGCTCAGTCCTTACCTCCCACTGCATTCAAAGTAGGTTAGTCAGCATTTAGCCAATGGGCCATTAAATTGCTTTGCTTGAAATGCTACACAGGGGCAAACTTTGCTATGCCGTAAACAAGCCACTGCAATACCAAGGACAGATTTGTGAGAATGAACAAGAGGAGAAAAGAGATTAATGTGTGAGGAGAAGAAGGGATTTTGATTTGTTTGGTTTATTGTTATACAGGGCAGGACATTGCTCATTTGAATCCTTATTTTCTCTTATCGTGTTTGCTCAAATGTGCACACATACATACAAGCCCTCAGACAGTTTATCTAGGTCAGAGCAAGTTGCTCCACATTCATTGTGGTGGCTCCTGCTCTGAATTCCCAAGGATGTGACACTTGGTGCTGTCAGCATGCACACATCCATTGCCATCAGTCACATGGAGAAGCTGAGCTCAGGCTGAGATGGACATCCAGGCTGGCTGTGTGATTAATCAGCAATTTACAGTCTGTGATAGCACACCACAGGCTGTTTAATGGACATACACTGCATCATGTGGAAACCTGTATCAAAACCCAGAGTGGCTGGATGCATGTCAGCAGCAATTTTTCAGAGAGAAAATGCTTTTCCTCCATCCTTTCACATGTGGTTTGTCTGGAGTTGCACACACAGTGCCAAGCTTGGCTCTACATGGTGTACACACACTGAGAGGTGTGAAGCCAAGCAGGCTCCAGGAACAGAAGAAACCTGCAGGAAAACAAATGGTGATGGCAAAACCATTTCTCAGTAATGGCAGAACGTGAGTCTGTTGGAAGGGGAACACACAGGGGCTGAAATTAGAGTTAGAAGCAGTGATCCCAAATCTCCTTCCACTGATCAGCATGCTTACAAGGCGTTTATTTTCTAAATCTCCCTAGCACTCTGCCTTTATCAGTCTTACCATCCACCTCAAGTATTCTCTGGGTGTCTTCTAAGAAATTAATTTTTTCATTCAAAACTTTATTATTAAAAAAAGGAAGAGATTGAGAAAACATACATATTGATGAAAATAGATAAATACATTAAAATAGATAAAAGACATTACAGCAAGTCTTGTTATCAGGGAAAAATCAGAGCTCTCCTGGGTCACTCTGTCATGGCAGGGCCAGATGTCCTGCAGTTTTTGCCCCACAGGAGAGGTGTGTTGCACTGTCACGAAATGATGAGATTTGTTTCAAGATACTGCAAAACCAATAATCTTCATCTGCATATTCACAAATTAAAAGCAGAGGGACAGAGAAGAATAATTATGATTGCAAACTGAGAAACAATTCACAGTTTTCAAGAAACACATAAGCATAGTCTTTTCTTTTAAAAAGCACCACATACAGCACACAGCTGTAACACATGCTGGAACATGGGCAATATTCTAATGTTAACTCCTGCCTTGAGGCCCACTGGAAATGAGACTCACTGCTCCAGACCCCAACCCAGCCATGGAAACCTGTAGAAATATTGCTTGGGTACCACTTGTGACTGCAGCTTGGAAAGCAATAGGAAGAAAAAAAAATTGTATGTCCACTGCAAGCCTGCTTACGTGTGAAAAGACATAAGAATTAGTCAACTTGCAGCATTCAGAATTACTTTTCTTTAACAAATGATGTTAAATGAATAAAACACATCATGTTGACACAGCAAGATGTCCCCATTACTGTGTTGAAGGTAAAGTAATAAATCTTTTCCTGAAGCAAGTGGTAATGCGTTGATAAGCATTTCTTAGAGCTCCCTTCACAGCCTCACAAGGCCACTGCTGGCATCAGATATCACCACTGACAGCTCTCAATAGGGCTGGTCAAAGAAAGCTGGAAAGATTTCACACCAGAAAACCTGAGTCAAATGCAAAACAGTCTTCTGAATGATGGATTTTGCTAAGATTTCACTTCAGGGCAAAACCTTTGTAGAGTCCAGCAAGCCTCTAAGAGAGGCTGTTTAAGCATTTTCAGAACAAAGCCAGTTTTGTTTTCCTTCAGAAATACATTTCAAATTAGTTTTGTAAAATAAATATGTGGCAGAACCAAACATACGAGTCAAACCCAATCATTTCGATCTATCTTAAATAATTTTCTCAATGCTTGTTTTGCAGAGATTTTTGGAAGCAGGGTGATATTTATTGTTTTCCCAAGCAGCGCTTGCCTTTTCCACCAGCAGAGTCAGTGGGAAGAAGAGTGTGAATTCCATGGCAGTTGCAGCTGGAAATCAAGATCCAAAGCACAGAGTCCCCCCTGTAACAAAGGGAAGCAAGGAGAGAGAGTAGACAGTGTCTATCACACAGGATATCTCCTTTGCAGCCGTGGGGCTGGATGGAAGCAGAGAAGAAACACAAAACAATGTTTGTCCTCCTGTTTAATTCTTTGGCAGGCTCTTCATCTTGCTTAGACCATACACATAAACCTGACCCTGCCCCAAGCTTGGTGGCACCTGATTTCCACCTCCCATCCCAGTTCACAACCATGCAGTTTTAACAGCCTGGCCCTTCCCAAGTTATTATTATTTCTGCTTCTGACTTTTCCTCCTAGACCTTATGAAAGGCAGTGATTGAGGATCATGCAATGCTATGATTAAATTAACATCTTAACAAAAAATCTCATTTGCCTGAATTAAATAAAAACCAAGTTTTTATCTGTTTGCCATGCTGCCTTACCCTATGCAATAACTTACTTCTCTAATTAAATAATGCACTCAAAATACTGACCCAAGGTGGATCCTTACCATATTGTTCTGCCAAAGGGCTGACATTTCTGAGCATGAATGGACCTCATCTGCCAAATCCTCATCCACAATTCTGCATTCAGAGGACAATAAAACCTCATGGTGTTTCTGCAAAACCGTACAGACACACCCAACTCCCTGGGCTGATTAGTCAAGCTGGCCTCAACAAAATTACTTCCGTGTTCCAAAGTCAGCCCACAGCCAAGCAACTGGGTGGCTTCTCAGTGGGGCAGAGAGGGCAGATGGACAGTTTAACACCACTTACCCTGGGGAAAGATCCCTGAGGCTTTTGTGTATCTTGGGCACAGTTTTGGTTTCCAGAGCAAAAAGCCAGTTCTACTGGTGGCAGTGATTTTTGGTCTATTTCATTTTTTACTGAGCTCTAAACACCAAGTCTGGGTTTTAATTTGAAACAATTTTACATTATTTTATGCTAATAGATAATATCTTTCTTTCTACTTAGAAAGCACACATTTATTCCCACCCAACAGCCGCAGTACACCCAGAAAAACATTCAGGACAGACAGAGCTCTGGATGTCTTTGATTTACCAACATACTTTCCAGAAATTAGAAAGAGATGTGGTACTTACACATTGTTAATTCAAGTACTCAAACATGAGCAAATTTATCCACTGGTCTCGAAAGGGATGCAATAGTAATAATTTTCCATTCTGGAATTAGTGCTCCTCTTAGAAACTACAGAACCTTTTATTGATGCACTTGGTTCTCTGCTTAGCACAATTGGGCTATGCAAGACTAAATAGCGCCAGGTCAGCTGTCTTTAAGGAAAACAGAAACAAAGTTTAGATTTTGGAAAGTAGCACAAACTTTCCACTTAAATGTATAGAATTATAGAAATCTTAACGAAGAGACCTCTAAGACCAGTGTCCAGCTGTTAGCGCAGCAGTACTGTGCTTACTGCTAAACCATGTCCCCAAATGCCACATCTACCCGTTTTTTGAATACTTCCAGGGATAGTGGTTCCACCACTTCCCTGGGCAGCCTGTTCCAATGCCTGGCCACCCTTTCAGTGAAGAAATTTTTCCTGATATCCAATCTGAAATTCCCAATGTGCAATTTGAGACCGTTTCCTCTTGTCCTGTCACTTCTTGTCCTGGGAGAAGAGGCCGACCCCCACCTGGCTACACCCTCATTTCAATCAGTTGTAGAGAGTGATAAGGTCTTCCTTGAGCCTCCTTCTCTCCAGGCTAAACACCCAAGCTTCCTCAGCAGGTCTCCACAAGCCTTGTGCTCCAGACCCTTCCTCAGCTCTGCTGCCTTTCTTTGGACACGCTCCAGCCCCTCAATGTCCTCGTGGTAGTGAGGGGCCCAGAACTGAGCACAAGAATTGAGGTGTGGACCCGCTGTGCCAAGTCTAGGGGGACAACCACTGCCCTGGTCCTGCTGGCCACACCATTGCTGATCCAGGCCAGGATGCCATTGGCCTTCTTGGCCACCTGGGCATGTTCTGGCTCATGTCCAGCTGTCACCAGCACCTTCAGGTCCTTTTCCACTGGGCAGATTCCCAGCCACTCTGCTTCCAGCCTGTAGCACTGCCTGGGGTTGTTGTGATCCAAGTGCAGGACCAAGCTCTTGCTCTCTCTGAATCTCACACCATTGGCCTCAGCCCTTTGATCCAGCCTGTCCACATCCCTCTGTAGAGCCTTCCTGCTCTCCAGCTGATCAACACTCCCGCCCAGCTTTGTGCTCTCTGCAAACTTCCCAACCTCACCCAATCTTCAAGCCCCAGTTTTGTTTTCTATTGAACAGCACAGACAATTCATTTTTTCAGAGCTGTGTCTGACTTGCACACACTCTGTGGGTGGGCAGAGCCAGCCATGGGCAGCCTCAGCCTGCTCAGCCAGGCTGGGCAGCTCCCTCTGCTTGCACCACAGCTCTGCTTGGGTAGATTTCTGCTCTTTTCTTTCCAAAAGCCATAGTACACATTTCTTTCTGAGGCACACAGATGTGACTAATCCCTCAGGCATGTCTTAGGGGAGGAACCTCCCACAGAAAGGCACAGTTACTCGCAGTATAAACTCCCACCAGATGCATCTGACCCTGGGACAAGACTTTCACAATGTCAGGGAAAACTTCACTTACTCCTGTTCACCTCTTCATAGGTGCAGTCACAGATCTCATCACACTTTCCTTCTGCAAGAAAAAGAAAAGCCCAATCCACTCTCATTTATGTCCTTTAAATGATTTTGGGTTTTCCAGAAAATTGCTAACTGCTTGTCCCTCTTCAGAGCAGCCAGACATCACCTGATGTTGTAACCCCCTCTCTCCAGGCCTTCATCACTGCCTCCTGCAGCCAGCCTAGCGCACATTCAAACACAGCCTTCTCTGCTGCAGGCACCAGCCACGGTGCCTACAGAGGTGTAACCAATATAAAAGGAAATGTACCTTCACCCACTGCTAGCATGTCAAACAGGTGATTCCTGCCTCTATGAGCATCAGGAGGCTCAAATAACTGCTTTCTTATTTCAAAATCCCACACTTCAGATGTCTTTAAAGAATTTTTTTTTTAATTAAAGAAAGTTTGGGCTCAGAAAGGTATTTCAAAGGTTCTGCTGAAATTCTCACTGCTTGTCCCCACTTTCATGCCATGGCTTTCTTTTCTGTTGAACATCATGGAAATGTGTGCCCTTATGTCACCTTTGCCCAGATCTCTGGTCCCTGACCAGTACTACAGTGCTGGCCGGAGGGTGAATAGGAACTTGGATCTGTTTGTCTAGAGGTTGCATGTAAGCAGGCACTGCTGGGTGCACAGCTGCCCAGGCCCAGGCTGCATCTCTCTGGACACTGCTGAGTATCACAGGAAAGGACACCATCACATAATTTGCAAGACCTCCTCTGTGACTGTGCTCAGAGCATATCCAACCCTCTTCCAGTGAGGGATGGAGACAGTTTAGTTGCTAGCTAGTTTTAAATCTGAGTCCAGTGATTTTCCACAGTCCCTCCTACAGAAACTGCTCCTATTTTTGTGGGAGCTGCTCAGCTGCTTCAGAGGAAGGCTGGAAGTCAACTCATCTCAAGGCACGGAGCTGAAGCCACCATGCAGGGGTGTGAGATCCCGGTGAGCAGCATGCCAGACCCTCTATCCTGCTGGCAGTCCTCCAGGGTTAGTCTAGTGGAAACTGCTGTGGCAGTCTCCAGCACAGCTGCTGGGTCTTATTGCCACTTGAGTCATTCACCCAAGGGAAAACCCACAGCAGGCTCTGGACCCACACAGCGCGGTGGGAGTGGGAGCAGCATAAATAACAGAGTCGTGTTCCTGGGGGCAGCTGCTGAGAAGATGCAGCTAGAGAGTGGGGTGTTAAATAAGCACAGCCTGTGCCCCCCACGCTCCTGAGGGACGGGGGGAGAGAATCAGGGAGGGAGGGAGGGAGGGAGGGGCTGCAGGCCATGCTGCACACGCCCCAAGGAAGACAGGAGCGTGTGTAGCTGCTCAGCAGCAGTTTCCCAACACATTAAGCAAACAGGAGAAAGACACGGGGCTTCAGTGGCTCTGAAAACTGAAATAAGGCCAATGAAGCTTTCAGTCCTTGCAAGCAATGTGGCTCTTATCTGCCCCTGATATGGCACTGCTGCTGTCATTTTTGAGTTGTGCTCTCACAGGCTTGCACCCACCCAACCACAGGCTTCGGGGGAAAACCACAGTGCAGAAACACCCCCTCTCAGCCCTTCTCCCCAGCTGCCCCTTTTCCTCACTTTTAGAAAGTGAAAAACAAATGTATCCACAGTAACACAAAGGAGTTGCATACCAGGTGCATAAAAGCAAGCACAGAGCTCATCCCTGCTTGTCCTTGCTCAAGCTGAAAGCCAGCAGCTCTGGAAGTCCTCAGAGAAAAAAGAGAAGGAAGAAAAGCTCAGCCTGCCTGGGGAGGGAGGTGGGAAGTAGAGCAAGAAACACTCTGTTCTTTGGAGCATTTATAAGATAAAACTGCAATGATAACTCCAGCATCTCCCTATTCTTAAGTGTTTGACTTCAGCTCTGTAAATGCTCGTCTACTGCCAGCAATGGGCATGTGCTTATTTTTGACAGATTATATGCAAGTTACACATCCAGATATTAGACAATTTCAGGAAATCTGCATAGAAAGAAACAGATTGTTGTAGCTTTTACAGACCTCAGCAGTGGATATATACAGTATTTTATAAAATCATTCTATGACTATATGATTTAGTATGTTCAGATGTGTGAAGGTAAAAGATGGGAGCTATATGGCTTCTGAACATACCTGCACATTGGCTGAAGTTTAGATAAGAACACCTTCATGTTAGACAGCTCTTATATAAACCTATGAGTTTCTTACCATGCCAAGTCAAATGTAATGGTCCCAAGTCTCTCAACACTTGTGTTTTAGAGAGTGAAGTTGTGATGCTTTCCTCAGGAAGGTTTAGCCACTGAAGGAAGGCAGAGGTACTGCGAGTGACTGCTTGAAGGAAGCAGCTCTTCCTGCTGGTGAGTAGCGTTCTGTGCCTTCCTTGTGCCCCATCTCTGCCTGCAGACATCTCCCCTGCAAACCCAAAGTCACCCGGGCTCCTGGCATCCCCACTCTGACTGGGACCCAGCAGATTTGTAACCAGGTTTTCAAGTGTCCTGGGAGCATGCAGCAGTGCTGCAGGACCCTGCACAGAGCTGAAAGCCCTGTGCATCTAGGGGGGCACCTGTGTGGAAAAAAATGCTGTGGGATTGAAAGTTTAGGGATGAAGAAGAGCTCCAGGCAAGCTCTCACTGAAAAAAAAAAATGTTTCTGCAGAACATTTCTTTATAGGAGTGATTTTACTCTGGGGTTTGTATGAGCAGAGGAATTGTTTTGAGAGCAAAGAGCTGCCATGCCATGCTCTGGGGTGTCTGGCCATGTCTGAAGCAGTGCAACAGAGCCGTGGCCCTGAGCTGACATCAGCGCCGACACCAGTGACTCCCTCCCTGCACTGGCAGCCAGGCCACCACAGCTCTGCCCCCAGCTCTGTGCTGGCACTCCACAGCCCCTGGCCCAGCAAGGCAGGCACTGCCCAGTCCCCTCCTCCTGCCACAAGCAGTCCATAATCCTACTGAGCACAAATACTTTTAGTTCCCTGGGGGTACTAAATACCATCTGGTCCCCTACAGCTCTCCTTGGAGGAGCTCTCACAGCCAGCCTCAAGGCATCCCATTTCCCCTTCCTCTCCTTCATCTGCAGATCAGCATCAGGTACACCCGGGAAAAGCCTGGAAACCTTCCTGAGCACAGCCAGGCAGCAGCAGGGCCCAAGCCCCTGCAGTGCCAACCACCTTTTGTGAATTCAGCAGTGTGATCCTGAGTCACTACACATTCCTCCTTTTAATTTTAGAAGTAGTTAACTCCTCTCCTTTTTATTATCTCGATGTATTCCTCCTCTCATACCCATAGGATTTCAGTTACTGAATTTCCTATCAGCTGGCACAAAAATCTTTTGTCCTTCCCTAATATGTGACCACAGCCTCAGCTTCCTGGCTCTTTCTTCACCTTTCTTTGAACTTCAATTTTGTTGGTAAGTGTTTTCCTAAGAAGCAAGGTGGACTGACTGCAGCTTTGTTGGTGTCTCTGCACACGCAGAACAGGCACAAATTTGCCTTCTGCCAGCAACCCAGCAGCTCTGGGCAAGGGAGAGCAGATGGAGACACTGTAGGGACCAAACCTGTCTAGAGAAAAGTTAGAAATTAAGAGAAAAACAAACAAGTCTCTCATCTCATGCCAAAACCAAAATAATTTTCTTTCTACAGAGAAAGAGGAGAAAGAAAAGCCCAGGACAGCTAGAAAGCAGCACCACAGATGGAGCTGAAATCCCCTCTTGCCCTGTAACCTGGAAGTTGCACAGAGGCAGATATGGTATGTCTGCAACCTGCTGCTACCAACAGGATTCCAGAAAACATTGCCACAGAGCAGAGTAATTATCTATAATCTATCTTGAATTAGGCACACTATAACCTTGAATCCTTGTGGGTGGTGAGCAAGTGTATTGTGCATCACTTGTTTTGTATATTTTATTATTATTATTATTGCTATTACAATTACTGTTACTATTATAATTTCCTTTTCTTTTCTATTAAACTCTCTTTATCTCAACCCATTAATTTTACTTTTTTTCTCACCCCTATCCTGCTGGAGGGTCAGTTGCGGACAATGTGAGAGTGGCTGTATGGCGTTTAGCTTCCTGCCAAGTCAAACCATGGCATCAGGAAGGTGAACTTTGAGACTGAAAGCGATGGGTGTTCATGGCCAGATCATGAATAAAACTGTGCCAGTCTCAGTTCTACAGAAAACTTCATGTGAACCTGCTGCCTGGTGAAAGGAAACCATCGGCAATGTGGTATCAGCCTTGTCTCCAGTTACCACATTTAGGTTGAAAAAAATCCCATAAACTTCTTGACATTTATTAGTTTTGGGGAGTAAATGGACCATTAACCTTGTGCACATTGTGCTGCACCAACAATAATATTTAAGTAATTCACAGGGTTACTGTTAAGTAACAGCTGTAGTTTGCTTTGAGCTTACTGAAGGGAAGGTGCTGTTCTTGCATATTATTACAAGAAGAGATTAGGGGTATCAAAACAACAACAATTTTTTGTGCCAAGTGCATGGGGGTGGAATGGCACAGGGGCCTGAACTGGGAAGGGAAAGACTGAACTCCAGAGGTTTTGGGGTTTAGCATGCTCTTCATGAAACCCATGGTGTTTAAGAGGCATTGCTCATGTGGTTAGTCAGCGAAGAGGGTCTGAAACAAAATGACAGTAGCCTCATCATAATCGTTGTTCTGGATGACAGTAAAGGATAGATTTGGGGAAAAAATATAAGAAATATTGCACTAGCGGTTAATTTGCACTATTTCCAACAATTCGGCTAAGCCTAGAGAAAATAAATATATGGGTTTAAAGATGGTTGCTATAGAAACCAGAGGAGATTTTATAGTTGCTTATGAGAGTAAAGAAGGTTCTGATTGATAAGACAATCACATTCAAATAGTCACTATGGAAACCCAAGGTGACCTGGAGGAAACGTGATTCCTTTCATTTTGTTCCTGTGGGCAGATGAAGACAGCCTGGATGGGGGAAGGTCTGGGATGAGGGATAAAGAACACCACAGCAAGGCAGCACCCACCTCACTATGGTGCTAGAAGTGCTCAGTGCTTCATATTGCAAAGCTCTGTGAGCACTGACCTCTATATCTGTGAAATAAATTTACTTACTTACCCATGAACAATGAGTTGCTTTTTTTTCCCTCATTGAAATCAAGAAGAACTCCGTAATTGATTTCTCTGGGGGCACAGCAGATTTGAGAGACCTTTCTATGTCTCCAGTGCATCAAAGCAAGGAAGGCCATTGTCACATCTCCTATGGAGCTCAGTGCTCAGGAGCTGCCTGTGCCCTGCTGAAGCAGGGCCATGGAATCGCTGAGCACTTTTTGCCTTTGCTAACAACACCTTCTCCCAGAAGTAGGACAGAAAAAAAAACCTGATTATGCAAGCCTTTTTCTTGTAGATAGGTTATTTAAGGACCAAGGTGGGTCAGCCTGCACATGACATAAACCAAAAACTGAGTAGTAGCTTTATAATACCTCAGTAACCACTTGTCATTTACTTCCAATATTCATTTTTTCAGACAGTGATAGAATGTTAGTATGAAGGGCAGGTGCTCAGCACTCCTGGACACAGATGAAAACTAAAGTTTTCTCAAGAGGTTTTTTTGGTTTTTTTTTTTTTTGTTAAAGCCATGAATATCAGTTCCAGGTATTTGAAATACACCAGTTCCTCAGTAAGGATTCACAAGGAGCCAGACCCTGCCTGCTTCCTCTGCCCAAGCTTAGCCACACTCTTCTCCTGTATTATTTAGAAAATCCTTGATTCACACTACCCACATTTGATCAAATCATAAAGATATTAATCATCAGAGATTTTTATCTTTTATCCTAATAATTGTCAATGAGGTAAAAAGAACTAGCTGTCAGCCTCAGGAAAACACCAATATTTCTGTAATTTCACCAAGTTTGCAGTGTAAACATGCAGACAGGAAGGAAAAAAGTCTTTTGGAGAAAACCTGAGGACTGAAAGAGTAGAGCACTGAGCAGCACATCTTCCCTGAAGCTCTCATTCTCCGGGATTAGCTGCCAAATCTGGTAAAAGTGGTCAGAAAAATTCATCCAGCCCAGCTGTCAGATTGCTGACTTTTCTAATAAGCTTTGCTGGGTTTGGAAATTGCCCTCCCATGTAGAAAACCTAGCTGGGTTTGTACATCAGGTAATCCGTAATGAAAAAGAAAATAAAAAAGAGAGTACTTCAGCTTGCATCATCAAATGAAAAGTTTAAACCTGAGGCTGCTCCTAGAAATGCAGATGGCACTGACAGACACTGTGCTGGGGCTGGAAACAGGGAGAAATTGGACACACATTATCTTGAAAGAAATTCCTACTGGTTTTAAACGTAAGGAAATTTGTTACCTATTACTAAAGCTGTTGACTTGTGGCTGGAAATAGAAATTACTTCTTTATTGTGGACATAATGATTCAGCTACAAGGAAGAGAATGAGATTAATATTGAATAAAAGATGCTCACAGAAACATGCAGTCTGCTAGGTAAGTTCCTGGTTTGATTTGGAGCCATAGAAAAGAAATACATAGGTGAAACACACAGGTAAATGAAATGTACAAGTTAAGCTCTTTGCACAGAAGAAATGAGTGCAAATGTGTAACTGAGCCTTTTATCCTCAGCACTGCTGCTCACACTCTCCATCACCACATTAGAGAGCACCTCTGCTTATGGGGTTTTTCTAAACCATGTAACTCAACCTCTCTGCACCTTTCAGCAGATATCAGCCATGCTGGGAGAGAGAACAGCTACAGAACAGCTGTTCTGGGAGAATATTCAGGCTGTAAAAGTCTCCCAAAACACACGTGGGAACATGGTGACTTTCTAAACTCATCAGTGGGGATAGATAGTGCTTCTTTACCAGTGCTGGGGATGGGTTGGGAAGATGCTTTTCTGAGAGCTTATTGCCCTTTTTACCTCTGGGCTGGAGAGGTCTCAGAGCACCCCTCCTGGAAGCACATGCTGCTCAGTATTACCTGCAAATCATCCCAACATGAACTGGCTCCCCTGGGCCTCAGCTACCCCATACCAGAGGCATAACCTGTCCCTTAGAGCTTACTTCTATAAGCTCCACTTTAAAACCCATCCAAG
>NW_005054412.1:2361638-2386678 GCF_000277835.1 Geospiza fortis
TGCACCAATTATTGTGATAGCAGCAAAGCATCATTTTGAGAAAACAGTTTGTGAAAACATCCAAAATCGTAGGGACTTGAAATTCTAAAGCTCTCAACACTGTGGGATGTGTCTTGCTTTCAGAACCCAATTCTTCATCTCTCTGAAAAGTGACAAGTGGCTGTGAGCCTTATTGCTGTTCCCTGGTAAATACCATAAACGAACTGACAGATAATGTGGGGCTTCTCCAAGAAATGTGCAAAGGCAGTAAGCACCATCTGCTGGCTTCAGCATGAAAGAAAAAAACAGGAGTTTTTCATCCAGTTTCATGTCTCTTCAGCTCTTCTGCCTCCAGTTTTAGGGCAAATTCAAAGAAACTGATCTCACAACATCAAAAAACCCAACCAGGATGGGTATACTTAACCAGAGAAAGACTGCCCAGGCAACATCAGTAATCCTGCATACAGATCAAGGTAAGATAGAACAAAGATAAGAAAGTTAAATGAAGTGAAAATTCACAATAATTTTGTCAGCATTCAAACTGAGCCTTACCTTTTTTGCCTGGTTTTGCATTGTATTTGAAACACAAAACCTTACCCCTTTAGAGAACGTGAGCCAAATGTTGATACAGCCTTAAAAAAAGAAACAGCCAGGAAATGTTTTGCAAGAAAACCATGTATGTAGACTTGTTTTGCCCCCTCAGTCCCTGATCTCAAATAAGGATGTGGGGATTTGGTACAAATAGAGTGGGGCAACATTTTGCAGATGGTTAATACCCATTACAGATGTTTGTTACCAAAGGACCAATTAAGCCAGTGAGAGCTGAAGTTTTGCCACTGGTTTGGCAAAACTTCTCAGCAATTTGCAAAAATTGAACCCAAAGCACCAATAAAAGTAAAAATATATGAGGACTTATGGTTTCCAAATAACCAACAGAGCCATTTACATTCAAAGCAAGACAGAAGATGCCACATTTCTGGTTAATTCACAGGATGGCCCAGTCCTGCAGCACAGGGGCCCAAGACCATGGCACATGCTTTGCAGTGAGCATGCAGAGTCCCTGCCTGTGTCTTGGTTTGACCTGAGTGGCAGTGGTGCCCCTCTGGGGTGAGGTGCCTTGTCCCCCTGCCATGGGGGTTGCACATGCCAGCCAAGCAAGCAGGCAGCAGCTCAGGAGAGATGAAGGGCATCTGTGTGTATCAGGGGGGTATTCCCCACTCCATCCCTCCCCAGGAGTGCTGGGGTATGTGCTGGGAGCACTGATGGAGCAAGGCTTGCCCAGGAGCACCAGACCAGGCTTTGTCCTGCCTTGCTCAGCCTGAGCACTGCGCACCCAGCTTGTTCTGCCAGGCAGGGATAACAGAAGCAAGACACCTATTTTGTTGGCTCTAATCAAGGGATAATTCTTCCTCAGAAGGTGCTTCAATTAGCATTTGGGGTTGTTACCTCAGACCACAACTGCCATTTGAAAATGTTGAGTTTTAGTTGTTTTAACCTACTCTAGCTTTTGACTCCAAGATGAAGCATGGTGAGCAATCCCATCCTGACTAGATTTGTCCTGACAGGCAGCCATGGAAAATGGGGCCAGTGATAAGTGGCTGTCCTGTGCTTGCACAGCAGGAAAATTTAGGAGATGATTTAGCTCTCTGCATTGCTGTGGTCAAGTCAGTGATCTTTCCAACATCACTGCTCTCTGGTTTGATTAAAATGAATCTCTCAGAGTTCCTTGGATCTACAACCTCTGTCTTGTTAACGACAACATGAAGACAGGTGTTTGAGGTTTCTCCTCAGCACAACACCCTCAAGCCTCGTACTTTAGTCTTTAATCTGCAAATTAGAGAACTTAATGGTGAATGTTGAATATGTTCGCGTGACCAAAGTCCACTGAGATTGCCTTACTGAGATCATGAGCCATTATTTCAGCGTTAATCCCAGCACTCAGGACATCTAAGGCATCATTAAATACAGCTTAACCATACCAGTATCTTTAAGCACCATTGGTCAGCAAAATCCAGCTTGATTAAAGTCTCTGCTAAAGCCTTCTCATCACTCCCTGACTGTAGCTCCACCACAAAGTGTTCATGCACTGCGAGGTTTATTGCTTTATCATCACACAAACCCAATCTTTTGTTTGGCAAAAGTCCTACCCTTACACTTGTTTACAAACAAATAACACTAAGCTTCCCAGGAGCTTAATTGCTTTTCTTTGCAATACTACATCTTAATATGGGTGGTTATTTGTAGGTACTTATTATGTCTCCTCATAGTACCTGGTAATAAACCGTGGAACACCATGTGCACAATCAGCTGGAACATGGCTTGTTAATTACAAAAGGTGTCATAAAGTACATGTTTCATTTAACAAAATGATTAGTTATAAATATTTTATTGCAACAGCAGGCTGTTTGGTATGCCACACGGTAGTTAACAGGGACGTTTTCTTGTATTGGGTCCAACCCTGCTTTTTGTCATTTGAAAGAAAACCCACTTACCCACTGCTCTCCTCAGGCAAATGGCCTCCAATTCTCACAGCAGAAGGCAAAATGCCTTTCTGTGGGAGAGGTAAAACATTTTTCACCATCCCCAGTGTAAAGCAGGGAATGGCTAGGCACGATGAAACTGGTATTGTCAATCAGTGTCACCTCCCATTTGTACTGAACCTGCCTTGGTGCCAAATATTTTGGAGGCAGGCCCTCAAAAGGCATTAGCTGGATTTCACATTCACTCACATCAAGGGCAGCCATACGCTACCATTTATGTCTGACTACAAGGTCAATAAACACCCAAGCACATAATGTGAGTAGAGTGATAAAATTAAGACTATAATGAAGAGAGACAAAGTGACCTATTTAATGCTACAGCTTCGTGCATCCAACAGCATGTTGGGGAGGAGCATCACATAAGACTTGAATTGATATCAAGGCTAGGGGAATCCAATAGTGTCACCGTCATATTTTCTGGAAAAATCCCTTTGCTCAGGATTTCTCTCCTGGGAAGCTGAGAAGCCTCAGAGAAAAAGGAAAACAATATTATCTCATTTGCTTATTATCTCATTTGCTTCTCCTGTGTTTTGCTGCTTTGGAATGTGGTTAGAGATTTTTTATCCAACATGTGAATTGTTTTTACTTATTGGCCAATTGGGGCCAAGCTGTGTCAGACTCTGAAGAGAGAGTCATGAGTTTTCATTAGTATCTTTTAGCCTTCTGTCTGTATCCTCTCTCTATTCTTTAGTATAGTTTAGTATAGTATTCTTTAATATAATATAGATCATAAAATAATAAATTAGCCTTCTAAGAATGGAGTCAGATTCATCATTTCCTTCCTACCACAGGGGTTCCTGAAAATACCACACAATAGTGCAAGCATGAATCACTCACTCTCTTCCCAGAAGGAGTTTGCTGTGCTGTCAAACAGTGAGAGCCAACACCCTCTTTGGCTTCTCCTTGGCAGCCTCCTAAAAAAGCACATGAGGAGTTGCCGCCCCCATGCTCCATGAGCAGACAAGGTGCTGCTGACACCTCAGGTCTCTGCATGTGGCTGTCCCCTCACACAGCTAAGGGGACGCCCCAGACACCTTGCAGAGAGGGAAGGCAAACAGAATGTGACCCTCACCAGGCTGAGTGCAGCACAGCAGCTTCCTGTTAAATACAATGGAGAGGGAAGAGACATCGAATCCACATGGGATCAGCATCCTGTTCATCACTTATGGCATGGACAAATCAAGAGATAATTCCAGGGATAATTCCACAGCCCCCTTTTCTGGCAGTGGGGCTGACCCTTGCCTCAGGTCTTCACAACATATGGCTGCATTTGGGAGTATCATGGAAAGGCTCCTGTGGTTTTTAGAAGAGTGTCCAGCAAGTGATTATTGCTGCACAGGGAAAGAAGCAGGGACAGTGACGTGGATCCTGCTTTTGGCCCAGTTTGAGCAGGATCAGAAAATCAGGATAATTTTCCAAATATATTGCTCAATTTGTACAAAATCAAGCAATATCTTGTGTAAAATAGAATCAAAAATTCCATATTACAGGAGAATTTTAATGTGAAATTCGAATCTCATGTAATACTTCCTCTCTTTGATATATTGCAAACCTTTACTAAAATCCCATTTGTGAACTTCTGAGGCTGCAGTTCTTATTCCTGTTTTTGATTCAAAGACTTGTTCTCCGAGTGAGAAAGAACAAATTACAAGACCCCAAAGCTGTCCCACATGCACGCACACATACACACTGAATTCTTCCTTTTGCAATGCAGACTTTTCCATGAAAAGTTTTTCAACTTGCCTATGACTCTGAAAAGTGTGTATGATATAACTTTGACACAGACATTATGTGAAGAGTAATGGAATTAGAATGCTTTATTTTCACAACAGAGTTTTACTCAGCTGGGAATAGTATGGTTTCACAGTCTTTGTCTTCATGTTGATTTCTGGACAAGTATCAAAATTTTAGGAATTAATTTTTTCCCCAAATATGGATCAGATTAGGGCTCATTTTACATTAAAATGCCATATTTGTTATGACAAAGCAAATATGAATGCAGCCCAATCTTGTGTAATACTGTTTGCAGAGTTATCCTATAGTTTTTACTTAAGGCAAACACCTCACACTCCCACATTCTATAACCATAAACAAGTAACCTCTCTGGACATGGAAAAAAATGCATGCTTAAAATATAGCTCTCTCATATGTTTAAATTGCTAATATTCTGGGGTTCAGAGTATTCTGGGCAATTCAGTGTCTCCAACATTATACTGCTGTTGAAGGATCTCCTGTCCTCAGGATTAGGTGCACAGAACAGAGCCATGCTTTAACAAATAGCAGTCCTGCTTTTTAGGCTTTTAAAAATTGTAGTTCACAGACAGTGCTATGTGGACTCATGTACTTCTTTATTACCCACTTGAACTTCTCTGCAGTCACTGACCTAAAGCCTTTTTTTTCCAGCTCCTGGGAATGGAAGACACACTTCAGAGAAAGGTTATTTTGGGTTTGCTTAAGAATTATTCATAAATTAGTGTGTTAATCTGATCTTGCACTTCTGAACAATTGTCTCTAGAAATACAATAATTTTATTAAATCCATCATGAGTTCATTATTCCAGTAGTTGACAAATTCCAGCTTTCTATTATCTTAGGATCTTGGGAAGGATCTTCTCACCTGACTCTAGCAGATCATGGCAGCTGGGCTTAATTCCCTGCTTCTTTTAACCTGGCTATACTATTAAATAAAATGAAAACCTGTTTGGCTACTTTTTAGACATCTGGATACAGCGGTATAATTATTATTTAATAATGAAGGAGAACAAAAGCCAGGAAAGAAGCCCAGGGCTTTTTCTGCAGCACAAAACAAATTATGGCAGTTTCAGGCTCCTTAGAAATACATTGTTGAGAAAAGCATAGTTTGCAGCCTGTGAAAAGTCTATGTAAGTATGGTAAAGCGCTTTAAAGGTGTCAGGTTAATTTATGGATCTTGTGTACATAAGAGTGGGACAATTTTTTCTGGTACCCAGAAAGCCTCTCCTGGGACTTGAGAGCAGCTTTCGAGCAGTGGCTGGCAGGTGGGACATGTCCCCAAGCACCTGAAGTGCAGAGCAGTGCTCCCACTGCAGCCCCCACACCCCCTTGAAATGTGCGAATGTCCTTGTCAGGATACTCTAAGCTGAAAGTGGCCAACTTGTTCACACCTTTGCACTCTTCTGACACCTCTGAAGCTGGCTTTCTGATTTGGGCTGATTTTCTTCCTTCTTGCGTATCTTGTTTGGCTTCTGAATTTTCCTCCTCCCTGGTTCCTTGCACTTGCTCCTTTCTCTCATCTCTCTATTCCACTTTTTCCCCATTCAGGTCCTCATTTCCACTCTTTTCTCCTTCCTGAGGCCCAGCCTGTTGCAGAGTCCAGTCCAAAGAGCAATTTCCATGGAAAAAGTGGAGAAACTGAGTGAGCACTGCATCCTCTTCCCCCAGTCCTGCCCTCTGCCCAGGCTGCATCACCTCCTCAGGCAGCCATTGTGTCCTCCTGTCTTTGCTGTCTGTCCCTCGTGGCCCTCAGGGCAGGCTGAGCCACAACTCCACGTGCCAGTTCCGAGAGATGTGATCATGTCAGGTCACCCAGAAACCAGGGCTGTCTGTTTATTATTTAAAGGGTCACAGCACTGTCACTGTCATTTTCTGAAAAATCCCTTCACAGGATTTCTTCTCCTGGGAAGCTGAGAAACCTCAGAGAAAAATGAAAACAATAATTATCTGATTTGCTTCTCCTGTGTTTTTCTGCTTTGGAATGTGGTTTGGACATTTTTTACCAACTGGTCATTGTTTGTTTGGTTTCATGTGAATTGTTTTAACTTAATGACCAATCACAGCCAGCTGTGTCAAGGCTCTGGAGAGTCACAAGTTTTTCATTAGTATCTTGTTAAGCCTTCTGTAAGTATCCTCTCTCTATTCTTTAGTATAGTTTTAGTATAGCATTCTTTAATAAAATATAATATCATCTCATAAAATAATAAATTAGCCTTCTAAGAACATGGAGTCAGATTCATCTTTCCTTCCTGCCATGGGGGACCCTGAAAATACCACTCAGCACTATCCGCAGGACTCCACAGCATGCAATTTGCCAAACTAAAACCTTGCTCTTTTCATTTTTGCCAAAGCTCCCATGCTGGATCAGCATCCCGAGCTGGGGCTTGGTTGGGAGCACAGGCAGAGGTTTTGATCACCCCTGCTTGCTGCCAACCCAATTCCATGTCGGAATCTCCCAGCACAGCTCCAGCTTTTCATCTTGTCAACGGTAGCAGGAAAAGGGATGCATTTAGCTGCCTAATTGCAGTTTGGAGGGGGAGCAAAGGAATAGCACTGCCACTTTGGCAGTATTGCAGCTGCTTTGTGTAGGCTGCCCAAACCTACTCCTGCCTTTCCAGGCAAGTGCCAGCCTTCCTGCTCCAACAGAATGGAATTTCCCTTTTGACAGCTGCCTTCTCCTTCCCTCCTTGGCCCATTCTGGGCATTTGTTCTCATGCTGTAATAGAGATAGGCATTTCGCTGGCAAACCCATACCTGAAATACAGAATTCAGCCTCTAAAATACTTCAAGGGTAATTTTTTGTCCAAAGTTGCAAAGTAACAGAAGAAAGCAAGTGTTAAAGACAGAAGTCACCCATGGTGCTGCTAATCACACCCACAGTGATGCTGTGCAATACATTGCCCCAGAGCCCGGAGCTTGTGCTTCTAGAAGGGGCAGCTCTGGATCAATCAGCAGGCAATTCTTTTCCTCTCAGATTACTTTCTTAAATAAATTTACTATAGTTATGCAAGCAAGATCCCATTTATACATACTCCCAAAATAAGACAATGAGGATACAACACTTTGAAGGAAGCATCCTATAAATACAGGATCCACTTCTGTCTCCTCATTTCAAGCTCAGTGTCTCCTGATAGCTGCTGGGAGCTTACTACACTCTCAGAAACACAGAATGGGTCAGGCTGGAAGGGACCACAGTGGGGCATCTGGTCCAGCCTCCCTGCTCAAGCAGGGCCATCCTGGAGCACATGGCACAGGATTGCATCCAGATGGCTCTTGAATATCTCCAGTGAGGGAGAATCCACAACCCCTCTGGGCAATCTGCTCCAGTGTTCAGTCACTCTTTAATATGAACATAGCTCCTAGGAAGATCAAATATGATCATAGAGAAGCAAAATATTTTCTGTGCCTTTGCAGTCACCCGAGGAAAGTGCTTTTGTCTATTTTCCCCTCTCTTTCTTCAGATCAGGGAGATGTGGTGTTTACTGGAAGTGTTCATGCACTGTTATTCATTCAGGAGAATGGCACACAAAAAATTTCAAATTTTCACAGAGCTGCTTTCATCAATAATTTACTGCACAAATAAGCTCCTTGAGCAGTAGTAATTAACAAGATGCTGAGATGGTAAGTGACAGGGGCAGAGCAGCACTTTGCTTCATTATCAGTACACACGCTGCAGGTGGCATCAGCAGGGATCGATCCAGAGCCACACTGCCACATTAGTAACGTTGTACACACAACTGTACACTACAGGATCCAGCTGCTGAAGCAGGAACTGGGTAGATCCTGCAGGAGACGCAGCAGGATGAGAGCAGCAAAAGGGCTGGCCACAGCAGACATTTTTGTATTCCGCACAGGAAACCTTCGGGAAGGGATTTGAGGAGAGCAGGAAGTAAGAGGGGCAATACTGAGAGGGATGGAAATTTGCTCAGCTCTCTTGGCCTTCCAAAGGCAGTCCCAGCAGGATTGTACAGGCATCTCCAAGTGACTGCAAAGCCCAGCCCTGACAGCTCCAGCTGCTGCTCCTGTTAATGTTACCTCTATCTCCCCTGCAGCAGAATGTCCCAGCCAGACTTCGCTTTTACTTTCTTTTAACCGCAGGTTATATCCATCCCAGCCTTGGCTCCTTCTCTTGCTGATGCCCTGAGGAAGAGCTGCTGCCTGGCCCCTTTACCTCTCTTTCTTGCACACCTGACTGCATCAAAGGCAGTTGTTGGCAAGGCAGGGCCCCACACCAGCAGCAGCAATGCTTATTCATGCAGCCATTGTAATAGGAGCATGCAATCTTAATGTTTATATTAAGAATTTTGCTTCATGAGTAAAATACAGAATAAAATTCTAATTCTACCATCAAATACCAATGTCTGCTGGTATTCTTTCTCTCTCTCACCCATCCTGCTTTCATGAAAGTGAATAAATAATTGGCTGAAGAAAGAGATGACATTTCTTTATTCAGAGAGTTTTGACTTGTGGAAATCTGCTATTCATGTCATGCACGCTTAGGTCCTGCACACAGCCTCGGCATTGTCATTCCCCAGGAAGCAGCTCATGTCACTGTGTCCTCTCAGAAACCCAGCCTGACTCAGAAGACAAAGCAGCCAACATTCATGGGCAGGGATTTCTTCCAGTTAGTAGTTTCTCCTATGCCTGTCTAGCTGCACTTGCTGCCAGAGGATTCACATCCTCATTAGCTTTTGTTTTCTTCGAACAATCCTGTAGGCTCCAGCATCCCAGAGGCTCTTCCTCAGTGTTACCTCCTGCCCATCCACACATTCTTTCATTTCTCCTCCAACACTTGGAGGCTGAACTCAGTCAGGAAAAAAAGAGCTTTACCTTAGCTCCACACTTGGTGGGTTCATTGCTGGCTTGTGGCCCGACTGACACAGGCAAGTGTCTGGGAATGGCTTGCCTGAGCAGCAACCCCCCTTTTGGGAAGTTCATACTATGAAAATGAGAGGTTTGATTCCTCTGTCAGATCAGAATTGCTCACTGCAGAGCCAGTATCGAGGAGTTAGAGCTGCAGAACCATTTGGATGTTTTTGGCTTATACTCCATCTTCCATCTGAACAGCCAGCCATGTAATTCAGCATGCCAAACCCATGGTTTTTTCACACATTACTGGTAATTAGGTTCTCCCAAACTGCCTGTGACAGCTCTGTGTCTGGCTGTCTGGCTCCCTTTTGCCAAGTCCTATTCACAGAGGAGACATTTAGGAGTTGAGGGATGCACAGAGCAGCATTCATCACACATTTCCTTTCCAGAAGCTCTTTGCAGGCTTGAAGTGAGGCTGAGCACTTGTACTCTCTGATGCATTTACCATGAGAGACAATTCACAGGAGCATGTAGTGACAAGACAAGGGACAGTGGTTTCAAACTGAAAGAGAGCAGGCTCAGACTAGATATTAAGAAGAAATTATTTACTGTGAGGGTAGTAAGGCACCAGAACGTGTTTCCCGGAGAAGTTGTGGATGCCCCATCCCTGGAAGTGTTTAAGGCCACTCTGGTTGGAGCTCTGAGCAACGCTATAAAGAGTCCCTGCCCTTGGGGAGGGTTGGAACTAGATGATTTTTAATGCCCCTCCCCAGCCAAGCCATTCTATGTTCACTAAGCTTGTTTTATTTGTATCCCCTCCTTTACCATATTCCATAGATTTTCTTGTACTCATGTATTTGATATGTACCTATTGCACACACTCCTGGTGTAAACTCCCATGGTGTAGCTCATCATTTCCTGGGTTTATGGAGTCACTAGCTCAGTGGGAACCTGCTACAGATTCAGGGCTCCCACCTGTCACAGCAGCTACTATCAACAGGAGCATGTTACTAGTGAAAGCAAAAGAATGATGCCCAGCTTGGTGTTTTTCCAGCATATACTCTATCTGCATCTATGAAAAACACAGGTGGAAACTAAATTAGGGGAAGAAGAGAACTGTGATATAAACCACAATTCTGAAAAATTCATTTTCAAGTGACAACAATGCTCATGCTGTGAGACTGCAGAAAATAATCAGTTTTGCCGGAAGAAGAGCTGGTGATTTCTAAAATGTTAGTAATCTAACATGCTGTGTAACTGAGAGCAATATGCATGTAGCTCCAATCCCTATAATCAAAAAACAGCTTGTCTCACCCAGGCTCCAGCATGCAGAAAAAGAAAACCCAAACATCCCTAATACACACTTGAGCAGAGGTTACAACCAGCAGCACACTTACAATCCCTGCCTCCTGTAAATCATGTCTGTGAGCATCCTCACAAAATTGTTTGATGGAGCTGTGGTCTATATTCCAGGTCACATGTGAGGCCATCCTGTAGCACAATGTCACAGCTGAGCTTGAATCAGTGAGGGGTGCCTGGTTCATGCATTACAGGGATTTTTTGTTATCTTTTGTTATCTAGCAGCCACAGAGTGAGAATTATTTCTCCTAACATGCCAGCAGTGGGGGAGGAGGTGGAGGAAGGCTGTACGTGACTGCCACACTGAGTTGTTAGCATGAAATTCATGCATAAGACTACAAGCAGGGCAAAAATCCTTGAGTCCTAAGCTGTTGTCACACAGCTGGAATTTGTGTCATGTCCACACAGAAGCCAGGTACCGGAGACTGTTGTGAGCCAAACTGAGCGGTACCAGGAGCTTTATTTTGTCTTTGACAGTCTGTATTGCTCCAGTGCCCGAGGTGTTGCAAAGAGCTTACAAAATAAAAACAAGGCAAGACTGTGGGGACAAAATAAGGGAGAAGAAAGCTGGTCCAATGTTAAACTTGTTAGTGTTATAAAGTTAACCAAATAGCACAAAACCCCAGAAGCACCTACTATGAACTGTCTTTGTCTGCTGCTACACTGCTTCAGCACAAGTAATGGCATGGAAGGGTGAGGAGAACATTCTCTATCAAGTTAAGCACTGGAGAGCAATTTTTTGTCCTGTACACATCAGAAATCCTTGCAGATTTAGGATTTTGAGGAACAGAAAAAACTACTTGCAAAGACTCTACATACTTTTCTTCTGTCCCAGAGCACCACTCTTCATTTCACAGCTCTTCAGTGTGATCATTTGCAGCATAATGTTTCCATCTGAATAATTTACAAGCTAAAAGCACTTAGGAAGAGTATGACAACACTTGCAGAGATACAGATGCAAAAATGGTTTTCACCTGGCCATTGCACAGTTCTCTTTTTGTGGAACTTATTGCCATAGGAAGGTACATCTTCCAATGAACAGCTAATTTGAATGTAGATCAGTTTAGTGAAATATGAAGTGTATTTTATGTTTTGTTTGGACCTCCAAATCCACCTTGCTATTTGCTTAAATCTTCAGGGCATGGGAGAAACAGGTGGCAAAATGTAAAATAACTTCAGATCAAGCAGTCAGCATTCATGATAACTTCCAGCAAATGGCTGGAGAATCAGGGGAACTAGGGGAAGTAGCAGTGCTGCCCAAATGATTAAAAAAACCACACTCTAACTGAGACAGGGAGTACCAGGTGGACTCTCTTTTATGTTTTGGTTTGGGATTTTTTTGGTTTTTTTCCTTTTTTTTTGTGTTTGGTTGGTTGGTTTTTGTTTGTGTTATTGGTTTTGTTTTTTATTTTTTGATTGTAAAAATTTTAAGTGCAAGGAGAAAAAAGACAGAATAGGCAATACATACAGGTTTAGGATACTTTTTTTATTTAGACATTTTTAAAGAATACTGATGACTTGCTTAAAATTATTTTCTCTGTAGTCTTCATACCATGGGAGGTGAGCAATAGAGCTCAGGTAAGCAAAACATCATTGGTACTGCTATCAGCTATTGCTTTGGAAGAGAATATTTTTCTGGGTTTCAGTGTGTGGTTTTGTTTTTTTTTTAACAGGGGTTCATATTTTATGAAAAAGGAAAAAACCATATAATTAAGTTTCTGTTACCTAAAGCATCCCTCAGCCAAACTCATACAGAAATGGAGAGGCTTAAAAATAATTTAAAGTTACAAAATTATTCTTTCCAATTGTCAGTATAAGAGCTAAATAGATGAATAAAAGGCTCTTGATGAAGCTGTCTTCCAGCTTTATCCACCAGCCCTTGAAAATCTTGACAATACTGTTAGTTTTTGTTTCCAGCTCTCAGGAAGTTCTTGTTATTATACATGCAATGTATTCAATATTTATCCTTTAGTATCAGAGGAAAATGGAACTTCTTCCATTGGAAAGCAAGTTCCTTGTTCTTTTACCTAGAAGGAAAAACCTTTAACCATGATCCAGATTACTTAAAAAGGAAATAGATTTTCAGACTAAATTATTTGGAAGAAATTATTTTTGATCCAGTATTATGATTTCTGTTACCTAATTCATGTAGAACAGCTGCCACTGTCAATACCAAGTTTAGTTTTAGATAATCCAATAATTCTTTACAAAAAAAGATCAGCTAGAATGAGGGAAGTGCAAGAAAATTTTCTCCTTTTCCCCTCTCAACAAACAAGATGCAAAAATGAATCAAATAAGCAATGCTTTAAATGTAAAAGATAACAAGCAGAAAAAAAGGCTTGATGGCTGAGACAATTTAATATAATACTATCTGTTGTATTTTACTTGTAGCTTATAGTTCACTCTGAAAAAAAGGTTGTGACTATTTCTCTGTATCACTCCTGCACAGACTGTTATTAAAGCCAAACAGAACAAAACTGCAGAAAAAAGCCTGTAAAAGTGCCTATGCTAAAACAGTCTGCTGCTCTCAGACTTGAAACAAATGATACTGATAATTTCATGTGCTGTATCATTTGTTCAACATTTTCCCAGCAAGGTACAAGCTTATCATGATAAGCAGTGATTTTTATAATGGTATGGTTTATAAGAAAGAGTAAAAATAAAGATTCTTGCCCATAAAATACTGAAGTGGTGCTACATGTACACCTTTCACTGACAAACCTGTAAAAGCACAACTGAAAAAACACACATTTCCTGTGCAACACTGCCAGACTCTCTCATTTCCAGTAATTCCTCAATGGTTCTCTGTAAGACCAATTTCTCAATGCAAGGAAATTTCAGTGGCAAGACTAAACTCCAAAATAACCTAGATTCTTGGAAAATCATCTAGAGAATGATAATCATCCTAATGAGACACTTTTTAAAAAAATTGCTGTTGAATGGTTGAAGAATATTGACTCCTTTAAGAAGAAGACTGTATTAATGGGCATGGGGATACTCAACAGTGAAACTGAACCTGTAAAAGCTCCACTAATGATGACTCACACTTCTGGAGCACTTTGCTGTGAGACTGTGGCTTTCACGAATGAAAGAACCAACCAAGGCTGCTGCCTTTGTATGCACAGATGAGTGATTGCAAGTTTAGGTCTCTTCAAGGAGTGCTCTCAGCTTCAGGATCCCGAAGTGCCCTTAAGGTCTGAGTGCCCATCACAGTCACATCCTGGAGTGAGTTGTACTGTCTGACATGTTCTGGCGAAAGGCAGAACCTCACCTGACTTTGGTGAGGTTCCCACCAACCCTGACCTCCTGCTCTTCCTCCCCACTGTGTGACTTTGGGAAACAAAATCCATTTAAAAAGTTATTTACAACTTGCTGTAGCTTAAAACAACTGGCCGGACCTCACTCTGTGTAACTGCTGCACTAATGATGGCAGAATTAAAACACCGCCTGCCAGCTTCCCTTCTTTACCACTGCTAACAGAAGCAATTTGTCAGGATGTGAGGGTGCCACTGCAGAAGATGGAACATAGAAGAGGAAGCTGAGATGGGTGGTGAAGCACAAGTTGCACGTAGGTTTGCACAAGTAGAAAATTCCTCTGACCATACTATTTGTACCCAGCTGCCAAAGACAGGATCCAACCAAAGGAAGGCAAGGAATTATTTTTCCTTTTGAGACTTCATGATATCAGTGCTTGCAAGAAACTGCTGCTGTGCTCATACCATACAAGGCACAGATATAATGCCTTTTTATCTAAACTTGTACACCACGAATCACATCTATGAAAAAAGCAGAGTCTGAAGAGCAAGTGAAAATAGCAATTATAGGTTTAATATAAAAGCATTTAAATATTTCATGACAAATTGAGGGAAAACAAATCAACTTACCCTGCCTCTCTCTAGGCAGGATCCTAATGCCAAACGTGAGTGATGAAGTACACATTTAGGGGCCGGATTTTCAGAAGTACTAAGAAGCCACAAATTCCATTAAGTCAGAGGTATGTAACAGCCTTGAAGATTAAGCTACTTGTATTTAAGAGCTTTAATGGATATTTAGCAACCTAACTTCATGAAACAAACTTTGAAGGTTTCATTTATATATCAAGGGCAAACGATCTCAGTTTCAAGAAGAGAAAAGCCTGGGCAGCAAGATGATAAAGGTGTTGCTCATCTCTGACCTGAGCAGATGGAGTGGCCAGTGCAGGGCTCTCGGCTGCCCCCAGGCATGGGGCTGGTGCATGCAAGTGTGCAGCTGCAGGGAGCAAGTGGGTGAGCAGGAGAAAGGGCAGGAGAACAGCTCCTCATCAGAGAAGCAGTGACAGCACGTGTCTCTGAGCACGTTGCAGCAGAGGTGCTCTGTTTCCCTCTACTGGTAAAATTTTAGGTGATCTTTAAAAAATGATTTCTGCAGGAGGTTTTCTGCTGGAAGTGTCCCAGGGCCACCATGGACTTTTTTGCTTGTGAGCCCTACTCAGACTTCTGTTGTTCTTCTTAAAATTCCCCCTTGGCTGGTGTCCTTCCCTGAGTTCTGTCTTACAACCATGCCTGCTTAATGTTGTTGGCTTCAACAGGATTGGGCAGGAATTTAAATTACTGAGAAATATTTCAAGGTGATTTATGGATACTTGGAAAGGCTTCATTGATTTCTTAGCTTGAAAGCCATTCCACAACACTGAAAATATTCTAGTCAACTTAACAAGTCTTTTAATGAATTGCTGCTCTTTGGTTGTGTTCAGAAGCCAGAACAGAGGTTCTGTTGTTGGAAAGCCTCAAGATTATGAGGTGGTAAGAAGATGCAGTAATTGTACACTGAGTGCATTATCCAGGTATTTCAATTGCTCAGCTGAACCACATGGCCCTCAGCTGGCTCCAGTAAGACTTCATGCATGATCCTCTATTTGCAGCTGCCAGAGAAAAAAAACCATCAGTGTTCACATCCATTAGTGGCCTCTGGAAATGTGCAAAATTAATTTGAGAAAGAGTTTGCTGAGCTTTCACAGAAAGCATCTTAAGGAGGTGCAGATTTCCCATCTTACAAACTTCTGCTGCCTTGGAGACTTCCAGGATTTTCCTTCCCTTCCACACAATCTCCCTGATGCCAGAGGTTTCCCATGTACTATCCAAGCAAGTGCAATTTTGGACTGTGGTAGCATTAGCAAGGGTGATGTTTTAAACTGAGAATACACTTCATATGTAAACTTCAGTTTGTAACAAGAAAAAATGGAGAATTTTAACTCCAGAAAAATTAACTTATGGCTAAATTTACTCAGATACAGATACACAAGTACCAACACTGCTCTTGAAACATCCAACCATTCATGCTCAAGTACTACAATTTAATGTGACCGATAGACTGATACAGCTATTGGACAAGTCTTGGCAGTATGTTTTAACCAGCTTTGGTTTGGCAAACTGGCAGGTGCCTTGAGTAAAACTGAAGCCAATGCCATACCACCTTGTGGGTCTTGTGGGGAGTAGGAATTCAAATTATAATTCAAGAAAATTATGGGACAAGGAGAGGAAATTGAGTGCTCTGGGGCAAAATTAGCCTGCAAATGCTTAAATACCCAACTAAAACTTTCCTGATAATTTATGAACATGTTTCTGTTACAGCAGCAGTTGGAGTTTTATGGAGATACATTTATAGCTTTTTTGGGCACACTGAAATGTTAAAAATGTATCATAGGTGTTAGATTCCACTGATTATTCCAGTTTTCACATCAATTTGTAGTTACTTTATTTTTTCTTTTGATTTAATTGGGATATACAATTTAGGAGTGCAAATTACCAGCTCAGATGAAACAGCAGTTTAATCTAAAAAAGGAATGTATTTAGTAGTGAGCAGTGAGTGTACACTTCCCTGCTGGAGCTCCAATGTTGTCCCAGGAAGCCTGCAGCCGAGGGTTGGGAGGTGCAGGCAGGTGGTGCTGGGGTGGGAAGCCTTCAGTCCCCATGCATGCACAGGCATTTTTCCTATCTGGAGTCACTTTTGGAGGCTGTCTGTTGCTGGATCACTGCATTCTTGCAGCCTCATGAAGGAGCACGGTTACATCTGAGCTACTCCCTCTTCAACACCTAATTTTTCTAAAAAAAAATCCCCTGTGCCAGGAGCTCACTGATCTAACTGTAAGAGCTCCAGTTTCTGGCCTTGCTCATGGTCAGTTTTGATCTATTCAGTGATGGCTTGTATTGACCATCTTTAAACAGGTACTGCTGAAGCTCAATGGAGATGAATTTTGTCTGCTTGCATTGCTGTCAACACCCCACTTCTGAGCACACACGTGTGCAGTGCCAATGTAGCCAGGAAAGCCAGCACTTCACTGAGGCACTGAATCCAAGCTGTGCTGGAAAGTTGTTAACACTCTATATCAGCCCTGAAACTTCAGTACATGGTAGAGGAGGAACTTGATAGCAAATAACTGCTTAAATCAGCCTAATCTCTGCTGCTGAAGATAATGGGATTCCAGCGACATTAGTCTGAGATTAGCTGGAAGATCATGGCTGCCTGCAATAACTGTGGGCATAATTTAGCTTCCTTCTGCGCTGTTGTTAATGTGCAGGAAAGCATGAGCTCAGATGGATGAGCTGATCTCTGTTTGATTTGCAGAAGAAGCCATTAGAAGAATAAACAATGATTTCATAGTAAACTGAGCACAATTAACAGGCATTTGGGGAAAAAGACATTTTTCCAGAGACACTTCTGAAAGCAGAAAGGGCCACAATGGCAAAATCACATGATTTAGAAATTCTCTAGGGAGCACAGTGTGAGAAAGAATGGTTCTTTTTGTTAACCCTCGGTAAATGACGAGAAAATGGGCAATTTCAGATCTCATTGCAATTTGGAAATGGGAAAGTTGAGTGATGCTGGATCATACATCTCATTACTCACAAATTCTCAGTATTCTATAATATATTTTGCTTGGCTGGAAGCCTCAATTTTTGTGCTTTTTCCCCACTGCGATGTTAATGAACATGAATGCTTTAATAACGGCAGAAGGACTGTTACCTTCTCGTCTGATTTTGCTCCTTTTGGGGATCAAACATTTGCACAATCAGATCAAGCCCTATATAATAAGAGGGGGAAAGGAGACATTGGGCCCCTTCCATTTAACATGATCTGATCCCAAACATGCCTAAGTAAAGTATCCAGAGCAGGAATCCCTGATGAGAAGTGCGAGACAATGGTACTTTGAATACACATGCAGTAGCTTATAACTTTTTATTTTTCTCCACTCTTTTCTCTTTATTGTTTCTGTGTTTTGGTGCCTGGTGCCTCCATTAAATTATGCAGATTTCTATTAGAACAGGAAAAAGACAATTTGCAGTTAAAATTTGTCACAGGACATCAAGACATGGTGGGTGGATATGACAAGTCATGCGGTCTTGCTCTCAGTTTTGCACTGATTTTCCATGTATCTGTTGTCTCTATTTTGGTGTCTGGAGAAAGGCAGGATTACCTAACGCTGTCTGTGAGGTGCTTGGTGCTAATGGGGAGAAAACAGGTTATAGGAGATAATAATCTCCATTTGTCAATAACAGTAGAACCATAAAATGAACCAAATGAAGGAATTTTGTTCCCAAGAACTTGAAGGCATCTTCCATCATGAAGGGTAGGGCAAAACTCTTACTCTCTTTCATGGCTTGCTATTGGACCGAAAATACTGAATGTCAAAAATAACTTCTTTAAAAATTGGCTGAAATATGATTCACTAACTTCACTCTTAACTAGGAAAAAAAATGTGGGGGTCTATGTGCGAGACAGGAATCTCAGCTCTTATTACAGCCAATGGAGATTACTTGGTACCATCAGCATAGTCTAGATTGTGATTCAAATGGCCACAGCTGCAACCTCCTTTTTTTGCCAGGTAGTTTTTTTTGGGTGAGTGCTTGGTGCTGCTGTCAATTACTAATGAAAGAATGCAAAGGACTTTGGTTCAGGACGGGCAGCAGATGTCCTACAGTCAATTTATCTGCTCATTTGATGAGTTATTCTTTTTAATTTCAGCCTGATATGCCATCTAATTATTTTTACACCTTTTAGTCACAGTTTCATTTAGTCCATGTTTTCCTCTCCTGCCAATGAAAGTTACACATAAGACAGCTGAGATTTTGCTGAATTCTAGATGTATAACTTATGTTATGTTTCTCCTTTACTCACAAGACCTATCACACAAAAGTGATGCAGATTAATTTGACAGATATTCCTTGACAAATTCATTTTATCTATTACTCATTTTCATGTTTACAAATTGCTAATTTGTTCCAGAAATTTTTTTTCCCCAGAATACAAAGTATAAAAAACTCTATTCTATTGTTCTAACTTTATCTGGGGTTAATTTTCTTCACATATCTGGTATGGAGCTGTGTTTTGTTTTTGTGCTGGAAACAGCTTTGATAACACAGTGATGTTTTAGTTACTGCTGGGTAGGGCTTACACAGCATCCAGGTCTTTTCTGCTCCTTATCCCAATCTGCCAGCGAGTGGGTTGGGAGTGCACAATGGGTTGGGAAAGGACACAGCTGACCCCAGCTGACCAACAGGATATCCTAGAACATGTGGCATCGTGCTTAGCATATAAAGCTGGGAGAAGATGAAGGAAGGGGAGGATGTTAAGAGTCCTGGCTCTTGTCTTCCTAAGCCACTGTGATGGTACCTGGCTTTCCTGGAGATGACTGAACACCTCCCTGACCATGGAAAGCAGTGAATTAACTCCTTGGTTTGCTTTGCTTTGCTTGCATGCACAGTTTTTTTGCTTTATCTAATAAACTGTTTTCATCTTAACCCACCATATTTTATTACTTTTACCATTCAGATTCCCTCCCTCCATTCCACTGTGGTAGGGAGCAAGCAGCTGCTGGGGCTTAGGTGCTGGCTGTGGTTAAACCATGACTCTTATAATTATGTGGTCCTTTTCCTTACCATTTTTCTCTGAATGACAAACCCATATAAATCAGGAGCTACTCTACTGAATAAGTATAATTATTCTGTTATAAAACCTGTATAAGATTAGGGAAAGCCAAGGCCATTTTCTTGGGGAACTGGCTGTGCACGTACTCTGTCATAATTACAGAAACTGAAAAAACTTCACACGAAAAGCAATTTACTGAAAAATCATGATCTGGAATATTTTACAAGAAGGTTTAACATAAATGAATTTGCTATATAATGTGTTAGGAGCAACAAGAAAATGCATAAGCTCAGCTGGCTGGTATCCTACAGGAAATCCTGTAATGTTATTAATGGGATCAATGTGAATACAGGGTGCTGGAGGAGCAAAACACAACTGGGCTTTCTTTGCCAGCCATTTTTGCACAGTTTAATCTTCCAGTTAAAAACCCATATAGTTTTATTCACACAGATTGTAGGATGTACCCACAACAAGGTAAGTGCCGGAAATACTTTGCTTATGTAATATAAGTTGAATTTGTGCTAAAATCACAGTTCAATCCCATGGTGTTTTTGAGACAACCATTCCAAGATGGTGCAAAGTAGAAGAGGCTGGGTGTTTTTTCTCCCTAACTTTGAGCGATATTATGTCTTTTACAATTTTCTGTGAATTGAATAAAACGGCTCAAAGTCTGTACCTAGGAATGTGAGACCTTTGGGGCAAATGTTCCATTTCCTCCTTTGCACAGTGGGCCATGGGAACTAGAAAGACTTCTGAGTGTTGCTGTCATCATAATGGGGGGCAAAGCCTGGCCCCCTTCAAGGGGATTCCCTCTTCTCTGCTTGCTCAGAGCAGCTTCACAGGCATCACTCACTAAGGTGTATAAATACAGAATGCTGTGTGTTTTCATCTTGGTAGGATCTATGAGAGAGATGTTTCTGTGTTAATTTTTCATAAGGGAAGGCTAAGGAAACAACATCCTCCAGCTCTGGAACTCTCGTGTGGGTGAGACTGCAGCAGTTTTTGTTCATGTATCCCTGCTGCAGAGTTCTCACTACAGAGCAGCATGCTGATAGCTTTTTGCAGGTGTACATAAGAGAGGACAGATTCTTTGAACATTCAAGAAAATTTTATTTATACTGAATATTACAAAGTATGCTCTTATATGCTTATCATTGTTAACTCATCTTGGGGGGGAAAATCACAAAATAAAAACATAAGAATATAGAGAAAATATTATCTTTTTTTTTCAGACCACAGGAGTTTGTCACCATGGAGATCTTCCTGTTTTCTTCAAGAGTGATTCAAATCTTACAGATGGAGCATATGTGACAGCAGCAAAACAAAATCACCAAGAATTCACATTAAACATTTCAGAAAGAGGATTTGAACACCAACCAACATCCACAGACTGTTCATGCAGAAAAAAAATTGTGCTTCCAATTTTTTTCTTCCTAATATTAAATAACTGAAAATTTTCTTTCTGATGTTAAATAACTGAAAATTTTATTTCTAAACATAGCTGAATTTTAAAGAACTTGTTATACAGAGCTGAAGGCTGGAGTACTTCACTATTATGTTGTGGTTTTATACAAAGAGCTACTCTTTCTAGGAGCTAAAGTACCTTAAGTTCATAATGAAGCTAAAACTCCTTGGAAAGCTTGGTTTCAGTATTGCCTGTGTAAGCAGAGTTTTTAACTGAAGGCAACTAAAGCATGCATGAGATGGGGCCAAGAGCAGGACGAGGTGCCCCTGCAGCAGCTGGGGACACAGACATGGGGAAGGTGGAGTGGGCTCAGCTCCAAAGCACTGGCAGCTCCAAAATTGTGTCCTGATGGTCAAGAGCAAATCTTCAACTCCAGGAGCACCTCTGAGAAGGAAGAAAAACTGGATACATTCCTATTGTCCTGCCTCCTGCGGCATATCAGACTGTGCCGTTCCACTTTAGTCACTGCTCAGCCTGCAGAAATGTATTTTTAAATGAGCGTGGAAGAAATTGCAATGACAACCAAGGACAAACTAAATTAGTCTGAAAATGCATGGCAGACTTTCTCCCTAGCCTGCCTTTCTGCCATGCTGCCCACCTGACTTTCTGGTTGGTGGCTGAGGCAGAGCTGAGCCCTCCCCTTCATTACCTCCTCCACCAGTGCTGCTGTGATACCAAGCTGGGGCTTAGCTCTGGTACTGCCACTGGTGCCACAAGGCCATGAGGGGGGCACAGGGAAAGTGCTGCTCAGTTCAGGGCAGAAAAGAGCCCACTGAGCCTTCCAGGTCAGAACTGCTGGTCCTACTCAGATTCCTGAAGAGAGGAACATCCCTCCTATCAAATATCACGATGTGTTGGTGGGGACAGGGAGAAAGCGCAGTCACACAATGTTAATCAGAGCAGTGCTGCAGCTCTAAGAGACATAAATCTGTGTTTAAATGGCCCAATAATGAATCAAAACTCCTGCAGCCATAGCACAAGGAATAGAGGCAGTGTCCACTCACCCTGCTAAGAGTGCACGCTTCACACCTGACAGGGTTTGTTGTCAGCCACTGTAATTTCATGCCAGAAAAGGCATCGCTTGTCCTTCCACAACACATCACAAGATTGGTTGAAGCACAAAGTCACATCAAATATCCTGATGGGCTCAGGATAATGTAATGGAAGGGAAACTGGGTATTTAGCCTTAATCAGGATCAGATTTGTCCAGCTGGACCATGTAGCATTAACCAGTGAGGAATGCAAGAAAAACAGCGAGATCTACTGTCCCAGTCCTAGGGGAAGCCTGGGCAAATCCGTGGTCCATGGAGTTAGGCAGTCTCACAGACAACAGAAGAGTGTAGGGCATCATTCAAGTGGTACAGGCTTTTCTGCAATGGCTTTACCCTAGGAATATCCAGGACACAGCCCAGATGCTGAGATGGGGCTCTGCTTGGTTTTTTTCCCTCATCTTCCTCGCTTATTTTGATGATAATGCAAAGAAAAGGTTCAAGATATTTCCATTATCAGTGAACAAAACAACTTTTTAGAGAAACTGAATGTCTTTGAATTCACAGTATTGCAGGCAATCTACTGACAATGCAGGAAACTTGAGCTAAAAACTTAGCAACATTTGTAGCATACATACATCTTGAAAAAATGTGAACAAAAAAAATCACTGCAGTTAAGAGATTTTTTATAAAATTTGTCAGACCAAACCAATGCTTTCTCTATTTTCATGAAAGTCATCTTCATGAAAGTCAGTAGTCTGGTTGTACTGGACATGGGGAGTGAAACAACATCTCTTTCATGAGCCCAAGAGTTTTTTGTGCTTTGCTCATTGGGTTTAAATACTTCAATTAAAAAAAAAAGTATCAACGTGTTAGTTCTATCTGACACGTAGTGAAAGTGTGTAAGAGAGAATATAGTGTTTCTTTTACTGGAGATGAGCCCCCTTACAATCAGTTTGCATAAATTTATTTGCATTGATGATATTCCCTGGTCTGTTGCAGCCAGTGCTCTGCCCTTGCAGGCACCAGAAATGCACTGTCTACAACATATCACCTTCAGGAGTACTTGGAAAAGATTTGCATGAGCTAGGTTCAGAACTACTTGACCTACTTTTTCTCACTACCTTTTCTGAAAAATTATTACAGGATCCTTCTTCTGCCCTCAGATATCCAGCCAGGATTCCTTGGCAGCCAGTTTCCCATTTAGAAGAGCCCTTCTCACTCTTTGTATTTATACCCTGTACTTGTTTCATTTCAGATGTTGCCTGAAGCTGATCTGTGAGAATTGTACACTTTATTCCAGATAGTTTCTGAACACAGGCCTATAAATGGGTGTTAGTTTTGGATGCTATACATGGGTAGTCTCTAGTCTTTATCCTGTACTGATTGTAAATAGCTCCCTCTGCTCGAAGAGATTTTTGCCATATTTTTTATTGTTTTGTTGTTCTGTTTCTAACTCACTTTGATATTTGTCAATGCTTAGTTCTTCCCAGTACTTCTTAACCAAGAAGAAATGGCATGTTTTGTTGTCCATGTTTTCCTTTCACTCTCAACAGGCTCTTTCCTTGTTCCTGGTGGTTGCTTTTAAAATTATAACTTTTCATCCTGTTGACCATGGTGATCTTCCTTGTGCTTAGAACAAAGACTCATCATAGTTAATGAACATAGTTTTTATTTCTTTAAAGTAAAGAAACTGCCAGATTTTTCCTCAGTCAAGACCTTTAGTACTTAAAAGCATCCATTAACTCCTCATTTTATCAAAACTTACCCTGCTGGAATTAATGGCACTACTTGTGTTCATACATCCCAAAATTCCAGCTGTATCAGTTCAAAGCTATTTGCCCTGCCCAGGTATTCTAAAGGTTCCTCCTATTTTCAAAATCTTTGTGTTGTAGAAAAAAATATGTTGACTAGCACATCTTTGGAAATAACACACCTGAGTGTTGTTAGCATTTTCTCAAGGGACTATCTATTAAAACTGAGAGTTGTGGGAGACAGTGTGGCCTGAAGTAGAGTAAGAGCGCTGAGTAACATCAAGAATTGTTAAACTGTAATATCCTATTTCTGCCTAAACTCTGGTCCTATTGCCTTTGGGAATATTTACATTCTTTCTCAGAAACCTGGAGCAGTTTGGGCTCTATCACTTTGTTTATCATGCTGCAGAGAGTGCTGGGATTTCAGAGGGATATGTATGTTAATGGCTTTGCTGTCCTGCCGCTGCTTTTCCAGCTGAGATTGAAGGCATTGCAATGACACCTACTGACTTTGCACAGATCCCCATCTCATGCCAGTCAGGAATGACCCTTCTTGGAAACATCCTCGTGGGAGGTGTTTCTAGCTGACTCCAGTAAACGGAGCATTTCATCTGCTGGCTTTTCCCTACCCTGCCTTCTTTTTTCTAGGGCATTAAGATCCTCAGCACTTTCTTGTGTCGCAGCCATGCCATTTCCCAGTTTTTCACCTCTGAGTGCAGCTTACCAAAAAAAAGCCACAATCTTGGTGATCAATCTTAGCTGCTGCACCTCATGTTGAAGATAAAACCATGGACAAGCATTTAATTAATTACTGAAATATTTTGGTTTTAGAGCTCCTTAGGACATGAAGAGTGTGAGGCATCTTCCAATCTCTTCTGCTGGCTAACTTGTATTAAAATTCCTGGTGTGCATGGTGTTCAATTGCAAGATACAACAGGTGAGCAGCCACAGGAGATAGGGGTATGAGCAGGATGAGTGAGTGCAGGCAGGATGGGAACCGGCTTGGGGTCAGCAGCAGTGAAGATCACACATGGGCAGGCTGGGGTGCAAACTTTGGCTGCTGGGGCATAGGCAGCAGGGATGAGAGATGCAGACCAGCAGTACAGGAAGGCTGATGTCTGCAGACTGAGGCTGCTGAATCATGGCTCCCATGAAACTCTTCCAAGCAAGAATGGTGTTCATAGGATCTAGACAGCTTTATGATAGGGAAGTGCAGACACAGCCACATAAGGGGCTGTCTTCCTCCTCTCACACCCTGCCCTCAGACATTCCCAGGGAGCACCAGCTCTCAAAGCTCTGCTGCTCCTAAGCTGACTTGAAAGACAGGCTTTTGGGTGTTTTTCTATCAACAATATGCAAAAGGGGCTGAGGAAAGGGAAGCAGAAATCCCCCTGGTCCATGGGCTGCTTTAGGCTGAAGCTGTACCAGTTAAGCCAGGGCAGTGAGAGTTAGGAGGGCCTGGCTATTTCAGGACCTGTGCTGGTGGGTGG
>NW_005054412.1:2386688-2421692 GCF_000277835.1 Geospiza fortis
TTGTAGGGCCCTTCATCTCCTGGGGACACTGAGCTGGGTATTTCCCAGGAGGCCTCCCAGCAGGAGGGTACTGGCTTGGGAAATGTCTGTCTGGCTCCCTCCCTTTTGCAGATGCCATCTCTGTGTCCAGTATCCCAACCCAGCCATGACCAGGCTGTCCCAAGATTACTGTCACCTATGGCTGAGGCTCAAGCACAGGCAGTGTCCCGAGGAGCCCGTACTGGTGGCATGTGCATGAGCACACACTCCTGTGAGCACTGTTTTTAGGACAAGCTGCAGCTCCCTCTCCATTGGCAGGGCTCTCAGCTCCTTGGGTAGGCGGCAGTGACAGCTGTGCTGCCTGACTCATTCCCTGTGGGCATTAACTGGGCTCTGCTGGCACTGCCCTGCACTCACAGAGCAGCAGCCCAGTGAAGACACCAAAGGTGGGTGTTCCAGGTAAGCAGGTGCCACTGGATCCTGCTGCCATTCTGAGAAGGGGCTGGCACAATTGTCCTGCAGGCAGAGCTGCAGCAGAGTCCATAGCTAGGCTGGGCATGCAGGCAGTGTTGTTGCTCTTGGGAAAGATGGATGTAGCCACAGATAATGTGAGTCAACTGGTACTGAGAAGTGGCTGTGTTCTGAGTGATGGGCAAGGCGTGAAATAAGGACAGTCTGCACCACACAAACCATTTTCAGCCAGGACTACAGCCTGAAAGATCTGCTGATAATCAAACCAAATGTTCAGCATAGCTGTCAAAGAAAAAACACAAGGTACCATTAGGAGAAAGCAGTGAAACAGTTGATCAGTGTGGGGAGAGTCTCTCCCAGTGACTTATTTTCATACCATGATCAGACTTTTAAAAAACCAGTAGAATTAAACGGGCACTTGAAGCTGCTCTCTCGAGACTTTATTTGAATGTAATATATTTCAATTATTGTGTATTTGAAGTTCCCATGCTAATATACAATCTGTGGAGACTTATAATGTGGGTTGGTTGAAATCTGAGCTAAATTAATATAATCTTTTCATTAAAAAAAAACAAAACGAAAGAGATAATCTACTTGGCTGCAAGTGCCTCAAGGAATATTGAGCAGAAAAGAGAATAACTGGGGAGTGATTTGAAAGGAGCCCTTACGGCCAATTGCTCAGAGCTAGTGCCAGGAAATAAGGGAAACCTTCTTTTATTAAACATGATTGCTGTGACCTTCTCTGGTTAACCTACAGAGGGGAAAATGAGCTATACTGTGCATGATTTTTTTTTTCTTACGGCTGGGCTGCATTTCAGTGACTCCGTGGAAGCTGGAATGTTTATTTTGATTTATTTTTGCCTCATTTTTGCTCAAAAGAGTGAAACATCTTCTAGAGCTGCACATTTCTCTTTGAGTACTGTGACTGTGAGCCCTGCTGTCACTTTCTCTGTGAACATCACAGCCGTGCACATCCCTGGCCCCCTCCTCCCAGGTATGGACAGCCACGCCCTGCCATTGCCATTGGGCACAGTCCTCCTCTCAGTGCAGAAGTGGGAGCTGTACCTGGCCCTTGAGGGAGGGCTGGTAAGGTATGCTTTCTCTTATCCTTCTTCTGAGGCAAGCATCACTAGGGATTGCATACATGAGATGGAGAGCAGAAGGCTGACGTACTTATGCGCAGCAGAGTCAAGAGAGCCCCTTTGTGCCTGGGATACTCATGAGCAGAGCTCCAGAAGGGTCCCTCACTGGGGCACCACAGGGACAAAGCACAGGGCAGCTGTAAGAGCAGAAAGACAAGGACAGTGCAGTCGTGGGTGTGCTTGTGTATTCTCATCAGCCTCCGAGGTTTTTGCAGGGCTACGCTAATGCATGCAGCAAAATCAAGAGCGCAAGAAAATTCCCACAGAATGCAGACTCGGTGAGCTAACTATGGATTAGGTCATTTTCTATGAGCCTTCCAAGATGACTGCACATACCTAATTAAGTTGCCTAGTGTATTTTGTTTAGCCCAAATGGTGATGGAGGAGGAAGGTTATTGGTCTGGTGTCCGGGGTATTGGCAGGGATGACTTTTATATGGACTGGAATTAAGCAGGCTTTCAGTTTCCAAGGAATAAAGTTAAGAACAAGGCTCAGTCACACAATTACTTTAAGGAACAGTGAAATCACAGAAAAAACATTTTCTGAAATCATAAGATTCCACTGATTCATCTTTCTGTGTCATTCGTTGGCTTCAGCTCTCACTTCAGGAAAAATATGCATTTGACTTTATTTTAAAACAAGGTTATTTAAAGAATATAACAATCATAGAATGTTTGAGGACGGAAGGCACCTGGAGATTATCCATCTTGCGTCCTTGCCCTGCTCAGGCAAGACCACTAGAGGTGGCTGCCCAGGATCACATCCAGATGGATTTTGAATACCTCCAGGGACAGTGACTACATAACCTCTCAGAGCAACCTGTTCCAGTGTTGGATAACTGTAGTAGGGTAAAAAAAAAAATCTGTATTTCAAGTTGTTTGCATTACTTCCCAACCATTCATTTAGTACCAATAAGAAAAGTCTGTCTCTGTCTTCTTCACTGTCTCCCAAACTTAGGTAAACATTTATAAGGCCCCCCTGAGCCTTCCCTTCTCTGGGCTGAACAGTCCCAGGTCCTTCAGCATTTCCTCATATGTCAGGTGCTCCAATCCCTTAATTACTTTCATGGTCCTTTGAGGGACTCTATCCAGTATGTCCACTTATCTCTTGTACTGAGGATCCCAGACTGGGACACAACAGCCCAGATGTGTCTCACCAGGGCAAAGCAGATGGGAATGTTCACCTCCATAGCCCTCCTAGTGACACTCTTCCTAATACAGCCCAGGAGGAAGTTGGCCAACTGTCTCACAAGGATACACCACTGGCTTATGGTAGGCTAGGACCCTCAAGTCTCAGGACCATTATTCCTGCCAAGGGGCAAAGCTTGGCACTCCTCTTTGCTGAACTCGGTGAGATCCCTGCCATAGCATTTCTTCGTCTCTTGAGGTCCCCCTGAATGGCAGCACCGCCGACTGGTGCATCAAACCCTCACCCCCATTCTGTATCCTCTGTCCCATAAACAAAATCATTAATGAAATTGTATTGGACCCAGTAGGGACCCTGGGTACTGCACTATGCCCTGGCCTCTGACAGGACTTCATGTCACCGATTGCATTCCTCTGAACTCAGCAGTTCAGCTGGCTTTCAGTCCAGCTCAGCACTCACATACCTAGCTTGAGCTTCCTCAGCTGGTCTGTGGAGAAAGACTTGACTAAAATCAGGGTAAACAAAGACCACTGCTCTCTGCTCATCGACCAGTCATCTCATCTGAAAATGCTCTTCAGCTGTCCAAATATGATTTCACCCTCATAACCCTCATAAATCCTGCTGACTTCTTACAGTCATGGTTTTCTTCTTCATATATTTGGAAATGGTTTCCAGGATTATTTGTTCCTTTATCTTCTCAGATATTAATGTAAGGCTGACCAGTCTGTGGTTCCCCAGATTTTTCCCTTGGTCTTCTTGAAGGTAGGAGTCATATTTGCTTTCTCCCTATCCTTAGCTACTTCCCCTGGTCACCACAACCTTTCAAGTATATTTAAGAGTGGCCTTGTAGCTACATTAGCCGGCTCCCTCAGGTCCCACAGACTTCTATATGTATAGTTGATTTAAATTCAGTTCAGTTCCCTAAACTGTGCCTCCTCCAGTGAGAGTAACTCTTTGTTCCAGACATTCCGAGGAGTCTCAAGAGCCTGGGACTGCTGAAGGAAAGCTATACTGGAATGACCACGACCAAGTCAAGGATGGCATTGGGTATGTCAGCATCTTTCATGTCCATTGTCACCAGGCCCCCTTCCCCCTTCAGCAGCAGGCCCACAGTTTCCCCTTTGCTGCCACCTCCCAGTGGCATTTGTCCTGTCCATCCCCACGCTTACCCTTTCACCATGAGATGTACAGGGACCACTGCCCCAGGAGAGGCATATGACCATCACAATGCCATCAGGAAGAAGAGAGAGAATTCAGCCAGGCATGGTCAGCCCTGCAATACCCAACTTCTCAGATCCACTGGATCCCTGCCCCAGTGTAGTGTGGCATGCCAAGGAAATATTCTGGTAAGCTGTGTGTTCTGGGGGTGTATGTTGCACATACAGCAAAAATGTGTACAAGATGGTGGGGACTGTTGGATAACCACAAAAACATTGATTTTATATCGCTGATGTGCATGGACAATCCAACTACACTTGTAAAATAAAAAGCAGGTGTAGAAGGTAAGTGCTCTCAGAGAAAGAAAACTTTCATGTGAGGAGATTGAGTTTCAAGTGGTTTTTCATAGGGAAAAGCCTGTGGCAGTCTGTGAATGGCCAAATGCTTTTACATGACAAGTGGCAAGGAGCCAGTGGAAGTGAGAAGTGCCTGTGGTGTCTGACCGAGAGGACCACCCACACACACTTTGTGCCAAGTGCTGCTCTGCAAACACGGTCAGGCAGTGCCTAAATAAATGTTACATAAACCTTGCAGAGTTCACGTATGATAAAACAGTGATGCTGAATGTCAGCTGCTATGCAGCTTGTGGGGCTGAGGTGTTTAATGTCTCTGACAGAGCTCAGCTGTGCTTTCTAAGGCATATGTAATCCCATTTAAGCTATCCAACCCCTAAGCAGTGGAGACTGCAGCCAGTCAAGACTCTTTGTGTTTCATGGCCGCTTGTTCTGTTACAGGGACATTTCTTATGCCCCTCTGGCCACCAGGTTCATCAGTGAGGTCTGGGGCATCCCAGGGAACCTGGCGACCATGTGCCTGGATGAGAACAAAAACTGCATTAGTAGTGCAATTATGAATAGGGCTGCTGCCATCTGTTGGTTGAAATCTCATGGGGAGCTGGAAGAATCCTTGAACTGATGATGCCATATCTAAGATGTGGATACGCTGAGAAAGGATATTTTAGTTTTTATGATAAGAGTGATAAGCTCATGTGTTGGAAGTTTTAAGAAGGGGACAAGATTCTTGGTCTGCATCAATTTACCTACCTGCTGACCTGCATATCAGTTTAAGTCCTTTGCTGAAGCACTAGCCAAAGTTTTAACTTTTCAAGATATGCGTGTACAAACATTTCTTACTGCAGCACTGCCACCTTCAGCAGCTTCTGCTGCTAATTTCTCATGGGCGCTCCAGAGCTGAATATTTATTGACTGCCATCTCTGTGTCAGCACACTGATATGGACCAGGAATAACCCCTTACCTCTTTTTTCTTAAGCTTATTAGTAAGCTGGATCAGTTTCCAGGGCTGGTCTCTACGTCCTCCCGCAAAAAACACAGCTTAGGGAAGAGGCTGCCCATTGAGGCTCCTGAAGGATGCCCTGCTAGAAAATTCTGCCTGTGTCATCAGGGCTCTCAGCAGAACAGAAATCTGTAGATACTGCCCAGATTTGTAAAAGTTTGAGACCAGCCTATGAAATGGCTGTCTCTCCAAAGACTGCAACTATCCATATTTCTGCCTCTCTTTCTCCCAAGCCCAGAGCTGCTCAGTATTAACATTCACCTCACAAAGCTCTGCTCTATTCTCTGCCTGAAAGTCACAGCTACAAAATAACTGTTAAAAGTAAATCCTATAGATTGAGCAGCCCTGAGAGATGATAAATGTTCACTTCTCAGCTTTCCCCACAAGTTTGTTAAACAAATCGACATGCAACAAACATTTCCAGAGTGACTGAAGGGTTTCTGCAGTGAGTTAAATTGAACCTGCAGTCTCCTGTGTCCCCAGTGATGTGAGTATTAGAGGTTAATGCTCACATTAAACATCTTGAGCTGTACAGCAATTTCTCCTCTCTGCATTCTGCCAGCTCCACTTGCAGCTCCATGCAACCTGCCGGTACCTCAACCGCAACAAATTTCTTACAGTGTTCAGGAATAGCTGCTGAGCATACTGAAAAGGCAGGATACTTACCCCAGGGTGTTTCTTGGCCTTTCACTGGAAATGTGCATGGGTAGAAGCACTAACATTTGTAGCAAACATGTTTCCTTTAGGCTTGACAAATTTTTTGTTTGACTTGGAGTTGGGGGTGGTTTGGCAATTTCCAGATTTCTTTCCATGTAGGTTGAATGGAAAGTGGAGTTCCCAAACCACTCCAGTGGTTGTCACTAACTTGGGTGGATGAGGAATTCTTCCTCATACATGACCTAGCAATTGTTTCTTCTCACACTGCTCGGGTCACGCTGCAGCTAGAGGTCCAGTTTCTTTTGCAGTCAGCTGTGCTGGTAGGTTATTGCACTAGTGCTTCCCACTAACTTCCAATGGCTACAGCACGTTTTTGAAATTTTAGGAAGTTTGTTTCAATTTCTGTGTGATCTTGGCAGAACTGGTGGAAACCAGACAGAGAAGAACAAATTTCCCTCAGTAATTTAGAACTCCAGCTGAACTCTTGTTCAAATTACAGGAAATACTGAAGAAAGGCTCACTTTCTGGAAGCCTGCCTGTGGCTTTCAGCAGAGATTAAAGAAGAATTAGCTGGCTAGGTTAAACACTGCTTTACCCACTCTTGTAAATCACAGCTCTTAATTCTTATTTTGCTTTCTTTGCAAGAATTACAGGCTGAGGATGTGTTCTCGTAGTAAGGCAAATACATGAGTACCTACAGAGCTTATAGAAAAAGTATTGTCGAATATACACTAGAGACGTACATACGGTTATGATTAATAGGAGATAATGGACCCTGACCTTCTCTGACCAATGCACTGCTCAGTTTCTGGCTCATTCCTTTGTTCAGTTTTGCATGTGGTCCATTCAGCTCTTTCCACGAGGAAGCTCAGACAGGGCTCTGAGGAGGGCTCGCTACCTTAAATGTAAAGAAGCACTTTTATCTATCTTAGACTAATCTACCATGAGTTTGATCATGCTTCCCCTAGTTCTAGGGATGAATAAGCATTCTGCAATCACCTCATCCACTGCCTTCATGATTTTGCAAATGTCAGTCATAACCCACAGTTTCCTTGCCTCCAGAGCCTTCCTTAGAAGTTGCTTCATTACCTTGATCATTTTATTTGTCCTCTCTGCCCTTTCTCTAACTTCATTGGGGCGGACATGGCTTAACATCAGTAGGAATGCCTTCCCTGTGGGTTATGAAGTGGAATTCCCTAATTCCAAACACAGTGGCACCCTATGAAATGTCCTTCAGCCTTTCTGTCCACCAGCCACCTTATCAAGGGACAGTTTGGCTGTTCCCACCACGTTGTCCTGATCACCTCTTACTGCACAGGTCTGCATGGGCCAGCATGGACCCTACACAGAAAGTCCTTTAAACTGTGTGAAAATTTATGATAAACACAGGTGAGTTCATGGCCCTTATTCCCTTCTACATGCAGTGTGAAGTGACCCACAAACGCAGCCAATGGTGTAAAGAATAGATTGGCTTTCTTTCAATGCCTGTGCCCTTCTGTGAGTGCAGGACAATGGCAGCAGTGTCTGTCTGGCTGCTCTCTGAGGGATGCTCCCCTGAGGGCTGTGCAGCAGCAGAGCTGTGCTGCATCCACAGGGCCATGGGGACAGCTGCCTGCTCAGTGAGGCAGAACAGGATTGGCTGCTAAAGGCGGAGGTTCTCTGGGGTGTTTCACAGAATCAGTTATTTTCACAAGGTAGTATCAAAACCAAAACTCAACAGGCCAAAGAAATGGGAAAAAAATCCAAAAAACAATGAAACAAACTCTCATAGGACCAGGAAAGCACTCGGTTACTGAGGATTTTTCTAGTAAGTCAAATGACTAATGTCTTTCCTGAAACTCCTGGCCCTCTTCCAGCAGCCAGCCAACTACCATGAGCACTTGACAGCCCTGCCTTGGCTCTGGGGGAGCAGCTGCTCCACAATGCCCCTCAACAAAAGCCAGGGACAATTGAACCTCCTGCCAGCCAGCAATATGAAAATGTTCAATTTTGCAGAGAACTCAGAAGCCCAGCGTGTGGTTGGGGTGGGGGTGAGGGGAAGATGTATTGCCAAGCCTGGCTTGCTGGCTCCACTGTCCTTCCCCTTTCTGTGGAATTCCAGCAGAATCATATTCATTTGTATGCATGCATCCATCTGTGCATTTTTAGAAGCTTCTCTATTACCCTTGCTGCAAGGCTTGAGCCCAATGGAGAAAAGAAAAATGTGGTTAGGAGGAAATAGTAATGAGTTCTTACAGATTGCTTTTGTCTGACTCAGCCCATTAGAGTCTGTGTTTAACAACTGAGTGATGCAAAATATGCCCATCCGTAGATTAAACAGGAAAAACAGTGTTCTCTACCTGCTTTACTATGGGAACTTGCTGGTGCTCTGCTAAAGGTCTTCAGATGGACAGAAGGAAATTAGTGTCTTTGAGAAATACATCTTGCACATCCTCTGTCTGTCACCCTTGCTCAGGGCATGAGATGTTGGGCCAGAAGCCAGTGTCTTTATTTGCTCTTTTCCTCTACACAACCATGAAATCAAGTTTATTGATACAGAAGTGAGTTCAGTTTTCATGAGAGAGGTCAGGTGGACTCAGGCCCATACTGCTCTACCCAGTCTTTGTTGTAGGATTCAGTAATGGTCACAGGTCTTGCCTGTCCCTTGTGGTGCAGCTCCCTTGCTTTTAGCTCACAGCAGCACCCAGCTGGCACACAATGGAAGAAAACACAGTCTTTTGGGTCTTTTGGGTCTTTTGAGTTTACGTTTCTGTTTGAGTCAAAATCAGTCTGCTCCCAGACAACACTTACCTTGCTTGCTCCCTTCCAAACATCTCCCAAGGAGAGGCTAATTACTGTGGGCTGCAAACTGCCCAGAAGAGATTTTGGCTAACATGGGAGAGGAGTGAAGACAGGGAGAGAGGATAAAGCTGCACCAGGGACTGACAGTGGTGGAAATTAAAATGGGGCCAGAAATGAAAATGGCTTCAGCACTGATGAAGGGCAGTGCTTGTGCCATACAAGGCAGCAGAACAGGGTGGGGGAGAGCAACAGCCCTGATGGCCTCCCACGTCCTCCTTCCCACAAATCTGCCTCAAGCTGATGGAAGGAGATGTGCTCATCTATTTCCAGTGCTGAGGGTGCCTGTCCTCTTATAAATCTAATCTGATATCTCTTGTCCTGTCCTGACTGTAAGTAGCTGTGCAACTTCTGGGCATGCCAAGAATGAAAATGGGAGTGGTGTAAAATTCTGAGAGGTGAATATATTGCTCATGCTGCTCTTTGTGCTTCTTTATCCCTCTCTTTCTTATATGCTTAATATATGTCTTCTAACACCAGGTTCTGTGAGGATGCAGCGCTGCAATAGCTCTTTCTGTCTCCTACAAATACCGTCTAAACATTAACTAACAGCTCTTCTGCAGGGTTTGAGTTTGTTTTTGGGAATCACTGCTTTTCCTTTAAAATGCTCCTTCAGTGGGACAAGGCAGTCTGCCATAGCTCTGCCATATCCCAGCATTCACTCAGGGCAATCAGATACAATTTAGAACGATTCCATCATTTCATGATGGGTTTCTGCCTTGAGCTGACCCATTTCTCTGTTATTTTTTTTGTATGTGTGTTTGTGTCATGTTTTTTTCTGGGATATAGATAATTTTTTTCTTAGTAGCTGGTACAGTGCTGTTACAGTTTTGGATTCAGTATGGGAATAATGTTGGCTATTGTTAAGTAGTGCTCACCCTAAGTTGAGGACTTTTCAGTTTCCCGTGCTCTGCTGGTGAGGAGCTGCACAAGAAGCTGGGAGGGAGCATGGCCAGGACAGCTGAGCTGAACTGGCCAAAGGGATATTCTTGGAATGGATATGGAATGGATATTCCATACCATAGAACATCATGACCAGTGTATAAACTGGAGGCTGTTGACCAGGGGACAAACTGATAGCTGTTCAAAGATGGGCTGGACATTGGTCAGCAGGTGGTGAGCAATTGCCTCGTGCATCACTCATGATTTTTTTCAATTGAGTTTTATTTCCCTTCATTGTTATTGTTACTATTGCTATTATTTTTTGTTATCATCATTATTATATTTTACTTTGTTTCAATTATCAACTGTCCTTATCTCAACCCACAGGGTTTTTTTCCCTTCCTTAACTCTCCTCCCCATCCAATGGGGGTGGAGAGGAGTGAGCAAGCAGCTGCATGGTGCTTAGTTTCTGGCTGGGGTTAAACCACAACAGTTTGTGTATGTGAACCATCTCCAACAGAGTGATATACACCTATACCGATGGAATAAGTGTATTTCTGATGAAAGACAGGTCTGATAATTGCATAAATAAAGTACAGATAATGGAAATGAAATCAATGTACCCAGGCAGTAAATAAGCAAGTGCGATATGAGATGCACATTACACCACCGACAGGTATTTTAATATAGCTTGTGAATAAGGGATTTATTTATAAGGAAAATGCTAAGACAAAACCTCAGAGTCTAATTATTTATCCAGCTATGCAATTATTAGTTATAAATCTCTAGAATGGCTGAGAAACTGTTTGGGGAAATGCCAAGTCTGGCTCAGTGTGAAATGCTATTGCTAGGAACTGTGTTATTCCTAGCAATATATTATGGTTAAAGACACCAGAGACTTTCCATTTTCTGGGAGCTCTGCCTTTTTGCAGCAAAAAATGTGCTTTCAGTGATGGCTTTAATATCATGTTGCGGGCTTAAGCCACACAGGGGAGGAGGAATGGAGGCAGTTCCATTTAATCCAGACCTTTCTGGATTAAATGTCTGTTATGTGGTTGTAAGGGACAACAGGGGACTGGGTTTAATGGCCCAGGTGGTCCCTTCATATTCTGTACTCATATCCTCTGCTATTCAAATGGTTCCTTGGGGATCTCTGCCTGATCAAATATGAATGGCACTAAATCCTGAGACCTGTTGGAAAGCACTGACCTGAGTGATATAACATGTGCTGAGGCAGAGGAGGAGCGCGCGAGTTAGCCCAGGTCAGTCTGTCTTACCGCAACCCCAAAACTACAGTATTTGAGGTACCAGACAGTGACAGGTCCTCGGGAGCAGGGGACACAGCTCTGCTTCCCTCGCAGCTACTGCACAGAGACGTCCTTTGTGAGAAGCTGACTCTGTTTCAGTGCTCTTTGCACCTTCCATCCAGGGCACACCTAATCCTGTAACCCTAAAATCTCAATGTCACTAGACTTCTGTCAGTGGTAAAACAACAAATGCCATCATGTAATCAGTAGGGTCTCCTGGCACACTGAGAACAGTACTTTGCCCCCAGAACTTTGGATAAATGTAATACTTTAATCTTTACCCACATATATGATGAGTATAAAGAATGAGTTATGTACCCTTGTATAGTTCTGAGAGGGATATACCACAGCGCACAAGAGGGACTGCACTTATGGTAGGGATGGATACCTTAAGCAAATCTCCCACAAATTTCTGCTGTGTTTTATAAGGAAAGACCAAGAAACTGGACAAATAATCAACATTAGGTCTCTTGTTACTGTAAAACCTATCACACTATTATATATATTACACTACCCAAACATGGGGAAAAGCCAATCTGAATTTGCCGTCTGAGTTAGAAAACCCCACAAAGCAACAGTAAAAAACACGGACATGTTTGGAATGAAACTTCTAGGAAACATTCCCCAACTGACCCTTGCCAAAACTCAGCGCAGGCTGGTTTGAGCTAAGGTTAGGGAGCTGTCCATATACAAAGATTTCCTGGGATGTCCTGCCTTCTCAGGCTTGGTATAGCTCCACTATATCAAAGAGCCTCAACACAGGCTGTGCTGAAGAAATGATTGCTGCATCACCCTCTGCATCCTCTCAGCCCAAAAGAGAGGGGAGGAAGAATAAAGGATCCTGCCAAATGTTGTCCCAAGCTACACTTTCACAGCTGCTGGAGCCACACGTCTGACCTGTGTCTGCCCCGAGCCTGCCTGCATTTGGCGGCATTTTTGCTGAAGGAGGCGGAGCACAGGATGCAGGAGGTGTAACTCTGCAGGCTTGTGCGAGCTTCCCCAAGTGGACTGGGGATGACAGCAGGATGCTTTACTCTGTGGGCTGATGCTCCCAACACCACAAGTCCCAGGACATGTCTCCTTCACCCAAGCCTTGTTCGCACTCACCTCGATGCTGTCACTGCCCTTGGGGCTGCAGCTGTGTGGAGCTCCTGCACAAGAACTGTGGCATGCTCCAGACCAGCAGAGAAGTCTCCTTCCCTGGGAAATGTTAGGAGATGGCTACTTCTCCACTGCAAGCCCTGGAGCAGCTTGGCACCAACCAGGCTTGAGGTTTGTGTGTGACTCATGGTCATCAGATGGTGGAGGGAGAGAACAAGCTATGGTCTTGAGGGCCTGTGGACTAGTCTTTCTCTCATTTACAGTGCTGAATTTTTCATGCTACGCTAATAAAAGCCATTTGTACCATCCTGTAGTCATTTGCTGAATCATTTGACAAAGAAACAAATTTGGCAGGGTGTCTCTTAATTGGTTCACAGTGTGCATCCCCACTCTGTTCCCCTTGCCTTGCTGGACAGCCATGGTGTACTTTGCAAAATTGGCTGGGAGCAGAAATTCATCATAACATATGATCAGCTGCACTGAGTTAACCAAAAAATGCTTGTCAACGTGATCCTACCTCTGCTGGTGGCTGAGAGTGAGATCCCTGTGACTAAGTGTAAACACAAGGCAAACAGAATGATACTCCCCAGGCCTCCTATTAATTCTGGCTGCATTTAAAAGCAGCATTTGAGCCTGCACAGGATAAGCCTGTGCTGATCCCAAGTTCAACACCACAACTACTCAGGCATCTTCAAGTGCAACCTCTTCAGCTACACTGAGCAGAACACACTGCACAGAGATGAACACAACTCCCCACCTTGCAATTACCCTAGCAGAAGATCCAACCTCTCAGGCTCTTTCTGCAGGCAGGTGTAACCCACAGAAATGAGAGGACTTCTGCCATTTGAAGGGATAGAGCGGGTCAGGGAGAGATGTGACTGCTGGTGCTGAAGCAGAGGTGGTGGTGAGACACTGGGACCAGGACTGGGAAAGAAAGGGTTGGGATAAGCACACAAAGTTATGAACCTCCTCCTTCCAGTGGCTGCAAGATATCAAATGTGCTCAGTGGTGTGTGAAACCACAGTGTTTTCATTTGATGTGCAGCCTCACAACTCAACCCTCCTTACCCTCCTAACTTGCATGGTGGCAGCATGTGGAAGACCCACACAGATCCCTTCACACCCACTCAGCAGTGCAAGAGGTCTCCCTGGGGCAGCTCTGTGCATCACACAGCTGTTGGTGGGTCTGCAATGCCCATGGCCACAGATGAGCATCTCTGCATCCCACAGGAAGCAAACACCCAGCACGTTGTGCCCAGTGCCCGATGAGCGCTGGGAACATAGCCCTGGTGGGATCCTGCTGTTCCAAATGAGCATGTTGAGTATGCTGTCATCTGAAAGCTCCTCAGACCACACAGGGCAGGAGAAAACCAGAACATGTCACAGGGGATCTGGGAGAGAAGAGGGAAGAGAGGCAAGGGGTGATTCAGCATGCCAAAACAGCCCACCACAGAGTGAGTGGTGATGCAGGACACTCAACACCTTGGAAACCAGGTCAGCCTCTTCCAAACACATTTCGCAGTGAAATCCTGGAGGTAGCTATTACTGAGGTGCAAATGTGATAAGTCATGAGCTCTGGGCTTGCAGCATCTGAGAAATGTCAGGCTTGGGGAAGCACACACAATCCCAGAGACAAGTGGTGGCTCCGGTGGGATGGGCACTTGTCACCTCATGGGATCAAACAGCCTGCTGGCTCAGGGCACCTCGCTGGCATGGCTGGGATGGCTGTGAACAGGTAGGAGTGTGTCACTGTTTGTCCCCCTTTCTGGTTTTCATTTCTGCTATAAAAGACTGTTTCCAAGGCCATGTGAACTGTGTGTGAACAGGAAAAGTTCAGTTGACTTTTGCCAAGGAGTTGGAGCTAATGTGTTATTAGAAACCTCTAAATTTGAGCCAAGTCTTTGCTGCTGCCAGCCCTGTCAGAAGGGCTACATCCTTCTATTTCAGCCAGAAAAGCCCCCACAACCTTACAAAACAAAGACCCTTTTTGGGAAATGAAAGTACTCTTCTGAAATATAGCAACCCACGAAAAAAGCCAGCTGTGGGTGGGATGAGCAATGACCAGCAGGGTTTTTGGTCCCCACAACAAGCTTGGGCAGAGCTTCCTGCTGCTATTTCACACCTGTGAGCAGTGTCACTCACTGGTATGTCATGGGTTTGTACTGCCAGAGATCTGCAGCAGAGGTTGCAAGCTGGGCAAGAGCCCCAGGTCAGTGATGCTCCCTGTGCTGTGTGGGATGCTGTGCCAATCCTACAGACAGTGTGAGGGAAGAGAAGGAGGGTTGGCCTCTGGGGGACTCTGTGGTGACTTGGTGTGAACTAGGGGAAGGACAACTAAACCCCATAGGAGCATCTGATACACTAGCACAGCATTTACACCACGCAGAAGGGAGACACCGTGAGCCTCACAAGGACCTCTGTTAAGGTCCCCACCTGCAGCAATGGGGACCAGAGAGCTGAGGTAGGTTAAAAACAAGCCAGTAAAGGGGCAATAAAGGTTGTTTTCAGCCAGATCAGGTCCCTGTATGGCTTATCAGGTGGCTCTGCCAGTAGGTGCATTGATTAGGAGGGATATGGAGGGGACAACAAACACAGAGAGGGATGAATGGGTGGAGCAGGCACTGAAAGGAATGCTTGGGAAGCAGCCTGAAGGGAGCAAGGAGAGTGGGCACATGAGATTTGGGGAATGAGGTCAGAGCTGAACCAAGCAGTGGGGTCATGTCATGAAAACAATTATTTTCTGCTCTTCAGCAATGTCTCTGCTGAAGGCAAGTGGAGCAAGATACACCTCAAGAAACCTCAGTATTGTTAAACATAGCTCAGGACTGAGATGCAACTTGAACTGTAACAAATGACTGCCTGCTTTGTTTATGTCTGAAGCTGCCTGGGCTGAGAGAAGGAGGTAAATCTGTCCACTAGCAAAGGTGTGGTCCCCACAGTGGTGGTAGAGCACAGGGACATACAACTGCAGCCTCACAGCTGCTGGCAGAGACTTCCAACATCCCCTCCCATCTGCTGAGGGCAGTGGGAAAGCTGGCACTGCCTTTTGAAAAGAAATTCCTTTGCTGCAGCAAAAGGAATAGCAAGAAGCAGCTGGCCAGGAGATACCATGCTGTTCTGTTCAATCCCAGAGGACCAAGGGGGCTCTTGCTGGATCAGAGTGACACCCTCTGAAGTGCTGTGCCAAAAGCACAGAAAACATTGTTTGGAGATGAAGGCAGCAGTGGCACTCTCTTGGGCAAACACAAGAACAATAAATCAATGGTATGCTTGTACAAGTGGTGGTGAACAGCAACACAGAAGGCAGCAGCCTGCTGCTGAGGCCTCCCAAAGCATCCCCCGGCCTTGCAAGAGGTCATGGCACACAAGCAAGTCCCTGCCAGCTCCCAAATGGCAGAAACAGCACTGCCATAACTGCAACATCATCACACCTTCATTTCTTTAGGTGGAAAACACATCCAATTTCCTCTCTGCACCTCGTGTCACAGCTGACCCTTTGGTGTCTGGTTCCCTTCCCCTGAGGATGAGCAGGAAGCTCCAGAGGACAGCATCTGAGCAGCTCAGTAGGCAACCAGCACCAAGCCCCAGGAGCTCCTCTGTCTGATGAAATCATCTCACAGTGTGAAGATCCTTGCAGCTGAAATTGAAAAGTTATTTATTTCTCCTCTAAAGGGGAAAAACATCTCACTGTGGATGCTGTTTGTCCTTTGGGGCAGAATCTCACTTTTGCCAGCTTCTGTGTTTCTATGTGCTGGCTGGGAGCAGTGAGATGTTCTGGCAGGCAGGATGGAGCAGAGCTGGTGCCCACAGCCTCCCTCTGCCAGGGCAGGTACAATGAGGAGCACATTGTACCTGCACAGCTCCCACTCACCACTCCTCTCTCCATGGGACCTGGGGATCACAGCAGTGCTGCTAAGAGCACCTTTTGCTCCACTGCAGCCAGTCAGCAATGCAATGGCTGATTCTCCACCCTCACCCCCTGAGGCACTGAACTGCCTTGATAGGAACCACGACCCGACCGAGGTGTTCTGCATGCTCCCTGGCAGCTCCATGGATAGCAGTCCTCTTTACCCAAAGGGATTGTGAAGCTGGTATCTGCCCCCCACACACTCCAAAGGAATTTCATGGTGTCCTTCCCTCTCCCAGGAGTCCTCATGTTCTCTGCAAGGGCGCTGGTAGGCTCTGCTGGGCTCTGCAGAGCCCCTCAAAAAGGAGCTTTCTCATGGGAATGTTCATCCTACACACTCCAGTGGGAACATGAGAGCAACTTAAAATCACACAATGAACGGTTTTACCACTGTTCTCAGTTTTTACTGTCCTTTCACTTATCATGGGTGGACTATTTCCAAGCATGGCCTAGTCTTGCTCCCAGTGCCATCTGCAAGTGGCACTCCACTGCTCAGGGCCAGTGCTCAGTGCCTTGCAGTATCCTGTCCCAGCAGGGCATTGGAAACCTTCTCTGAATATTAAACCTACTACTCTGCTAGAAGAAAGTAACCTCAGAGCAGGTGAGAGTTGAAGAAAGTGTTCAGTGCCAGTCTTTTCTCCATGCCAGCAGAATCGCTTTCCCAATCCTCAGACACATTTGGAAACCTCACCTGGCAGAGGTGTGACTTAGACCAAGCTGATACTGCACAAGATGATTTTTCAGGCTCTGGAAAACCAGAAATATAGGAACTACTGCAGGAAACCCTTGTGGCTGGTGCACAGAAATTTCTTATTTCACTCAGATTTTACCTGCTTGCTCAGATCCTGTGCTAAGCAGGACTGCTTGCTTTGGCACGGGCAGGGGAGGGGTCCTGCTTCAGCACTGAGCCTCCTATTCAAAAGAATAATAAAAACCAGCATTCAGTAGTAACAATACACCTGTTCAGAAATGTGGATGCTTTTGCATTGCTGTCAGGCTTCAAACCCTGAGGGAGCAGCTCATGCCAGGGCAAGCAGCACCAGCGAGCCGATGGGGCCGAGTTTCCACTAGAGGGTTGTAGTGCTGTAAGGAAGCAGACGTGGTTACTGTGGCAGAAATATTGCAATGCATTCCAGGCCTTTGTCAGCAGATCAAAAGCAACCTGCCATATCCCGGCTTCCAGCAGGCTCCGCAGTCTCTGATGTGCACAGCCGGCAAGCTGGAGAGGGCTGGTGCCTGAGCAGCCTGCTTCCCTGCCTTCCCTGAACAGCCTCAGCACCCACGTGATCCAGCACCTACAGCATGGCTAGAGACATAAATACATAGATAGATAGATAGATAGATAGATAGATAGATAGATAGATAGATAGATAGATAATAGAGAGAGAGAGAGAAATGATAAATAAATGCACTGTGCCTATGCATGTGCACTGATGGACAGGATGTTTGTTTGTGCACCTGGGATTCTGATGCACGAACAGCCGCGAGGTGTGGCAGTGGCACACCGTGACTGTGAGTCAGGGCACCGCTGGTGAAGCAAAGCCCACAACTTGGCAACACAGCAAGTGGGACAACTAGCAGCATCAGCACAATGATGGAATCCTGGCGTCATTCAGGTTGGAGAAGTCTTAGAAGGTCATTGAGTCCAACTGTTATCCCAGGACTGCCAAGTCCAACACTAAACTATGTCACTCGGTGCCACATCTACATATCCTTTAAAGACCTCCAAGGATGATGACTCCACCACTTCCCTGGGAAGCCTGTTCCAACGCCTGACCACCCTCTCAGTAAAGAAATTTCACCAAATATCCAATCTAAACCTCCTCTGATGGAACTTGAGGCTATTCCCTCTTGTCCTGTTGCTTGGCTGTTTGGGAGAAGAGACCTTTTGGGTAGTTGTAGAGAGCAATAAGATCTCCAGTGCCACATCAGTGCTGAATACAGGGGGATGATCATTCCTCTGGTCCTGCTGGCCACACTGTTGCTGATCAGCAGAACTGGGAAGCATTAGCTCTTGATATACAGCAGTGGCTCCAGGTCAGGAGCTGCCATGCTGTGCATTGCGCCAAACACATGCGCTGGCCCCTGGAGTTTTCAAGCCAGACTAAAGCAGGAGCCATCAGAGGGGACTGCCACTTCTGCCACCAACCATGTCCCCAAGTCCAGTGCAGCTCAGTAGGTCCTCATAGGTTCTTGTGAATGTGAACCCAGCATGCATGTTTACAGTGGTGTTTGTATTTTTGCATGTTTATCTGTAGAATCATAAAATCATAGGCTGGTTTGGGATGGAAGAACCTTTAAAGGTCATCTAGTCCAACCCCCTTGCAAAGAGCCTGTGTGTGCAGCTTTCTGAGTAAATGGTGTGCTAAGTGCTGACAACTGTACCAACAAGGTCAGGGTGGTTTTGCTGCTGAACACAAAACCTGGAGCTGTGTAATACTGTGAGAAAAACCCAAATATCAGTGATGTTGCCTTCCTTTCACAGAAAGAGTGGGAAGGCAAATGCAACCACAAGGCCTGCCTGTAATATGGAAAACACACCATGATATTCACCAAGAATTTACATAGTGATCAATTTATGTTGCCCGTGTTTGTCTGATACTGTCACTATTTCCATTTACAAATAGATGGAAAATGGATTTTGCCTACATTTTAATCTCTTTCATTATCAGAAAGGTTTTGAGGAAGCAAGTAGGAGGTGTTCTTGCAAAATAAAACATTGGAGCAAAAGATGGGCTTTGGTTCCTCTGACCTGATGATACCTAAGTACAACTATGTAAAAACCAACCATCCAGTTGACAGAGAATCACAGAATATCTTGAGTAGGAAGGGACCCACAAGGACCATCAAGTCTGATGGAGAGGCCACAGAATGCTGCGATAGGTTATCTCACCCAAAATAGACATTTGAATCTTCTTCCTTTTATAGCTGGCTGGTGGAGAGTCACTTCTCATGCTAACAGGGGAAAGTAGGAGTTCAAGTGAGTTGTTTCTTGACATAGAGGACAAAAAAGCCCCAGGAGAGACTCAGCCATCTGAGGAGACCTGCAAGGTGGACGCACAGAGTTGGAAGAGTCACCTCCCACAAGTGATGGTTTCCATTAACAAGTCCCAGACCTCAGGGAGACCAAACAGGCTGGAGAGCAGGAACCGCTGCTGGTGAAGCTTCTCCTGCTCCGAACTGGATAAAGGTGGTGGCAGCATGAGCCCTTGCTGATCCCAGCAATGCAGAAGAGCTCTGTAGCTCCAGACTCCTGGGGTTACCCCTCTCCTCCTGGAGTGCTGCCATCCCTTGATGGGTTGACACCATGGGGCAGAAGGGTAGTGGGTCTCCACCACGGATAGGCAGCTGGCATCAGCTATGAAGAGAGCTATGGCAGAAAAGCATGTTGTGAGGAGTATTTGGAGTGTGTTATGAGAAGGACAGGAGGGAAGGAACATGAGTGCCCTGCCTGGGAATAAGGTATCTCAGCAGCTATAGGTTGGAAGGCTAGATTAAATATTTTTATTGCCTATTCTAATCAGTGAGAAAATTTATAATCATCAGGCAATAAATGTGTCTACTACTAATCTTTTGCATCTGCAGAAAAAAAAAGAAAAAAGAAAAAAGAAAAAAATATGCGTGTGAATTGCCAGCTGCAGAGGAGAGCAGCCATGCACAAGCACCTTTGACCCATGAGACAGCACCAAAACCCTCCAGCCTTGGTGTAGTACAAAGGCAGATGGCTTTCTGCACCTGCTTTTGTGAACAGCTCTGCAAACCCTCTTCTCACATAGTGAGGAGTCTCATTCCCTCCCGAAGGAGTCATAAAATACAGCTTTATCCATCCTGCATGCAGCAATCAGACAGGCTTAAGAGCTTAAGCACTCGGAGGGTAGCAATGTTTAAAAAGATTGCACAGACCTGTTTGCCTGACTCGGTCTGCACCACTAATCAAAGCTCCTCAGCGTAGACCTGCGGGGCACATGGTCAGAGCTGGGAGCAGAGCACTGACCGTGCTCATAGAGGGGGACTTGTTCAGCTCTCGGGGCGATCAGAAGCTCGCACAAAGAGCCCGGTGCTGCTGCCCTTGCCCCGCTCTCCGGCCGGACGCTGAGCCACGGAGCAATGGGATCACGCACCGGGCAAAGAAGACGGCAGCAGACACATTTCATCGCTCTAGGCTGTTTTATTAAACAAAGCCAACTAAAACAAACCCAACCCCACCGGCGATACACCAGCTCCTCATTTACACACCAGTCCTTTTCCCAGTTCTGGGAGAACAAAGAGGCTGGAGTGTAAATGAGATCAGTGCGGTGAGTGTTAGGTACATGAATATTTATCAAGGAAGACAAGAAAGGGGCCAATTTGCCGCCCTCCTGCACCAGCAAGACCTTGGTCATCAACGAGTCGGAGGGAAAGGGTAGGTGAAGAGGCTGGTCCATGCCTTTGTGCGGGCAGGGGAGTAGGGAATGCTGGTGAAAGGCTGTTCTTGCATCTGAGGGTGACTGGGGGAGCCACCAGTCAGGAAAAACATTGGGAGGATCCTGGGGTTTGGAACAAAAGCTAAGCACGATACAGTTACGAAGCAAGCATACAGTGTCCCTTCCAGCCATGCAGCCAGCTTGCAAGATGCCCTTTAGGGAAAAGATTCTAAAGAATTAACTGAAAGTTGTTGCCATTCCTTGGGCGTGGCCAAGTGCTCATGATAAATCTTTTTCCTGAAGAAGAAAAAAGCAAGGCTAAATCAAACTACAGAGCTTGTCAAGCATGAGATTTACAGAAATCTCACAGGGTTATGGGTTCATTTCTTAAACAGTTGAATTATAGCAGCTTCTGGGCATCAATATATGAAGCATGCTGACCCTCTCAGTGCTGTGGGGAGTTAGGGTATGAGCAGCAATGGAGAGATCGCGCTGGTTATCGTCTTAATGTGTATTTCAAAGTCACTTCCAAAAAAGAAGATAAGATAGTAGTTGAGTATTCCAGCCACAGACATGAGGAACAGGAACAAAATGATGCGCTTTCCAAACAGATAACCAGGAGTGCTGAGGAGACAGAAATGGGGGAAAACAATTTGTTATTGTGCATCATCTCACACAAGAACCCTCAGACTTAGGACTCTATTGTTGAGACCAACTGAAAGACCTCAGGGGTTAAGGGAGTGGGGAAAAATTTCTTTTCTGTCTTGCATTGCCAGGCAGTTGAGAGGACTTAAATGTAATTTTCAGGATCCATTTGGATCTGGATTAGGCCTTCTGTTCTCAGTGTAGGCTGCTACTTACAAAAGTGTCTGTTCAGAGGCACTTGAATGTGTTCTCATCCATGACAGGCTGTGGGACAACTCTGCTTCACATGCATGTAATTTGTTTTATTAATATAAATATTAATATAAAAGGACAATCTTGTGCAAATAGTGGCACAGACATGCAAACTTGTGTTTGCAGAGAGTCCTGTGAGCACGAACCCTTACCCCAGTGCTGCTGCACATCAAACATCTCCCACAGCTACCCCCATTCATCCAAAAGAGAGGGGCTTTCCTGCACTATCCAATGCCAGCAGCTCTTGCCGGCAGTACCAGAAGCCAGTGGCTCTGTCTGTGGAAGTGCAGCATCCAGCTGTGCTGCTACCACATTCTGGATTGTTTAAAGAGGCTCTGCAAGTCCTTACCTCTGAGTCCTCTCCCCGAGGTAGCCCACAAAGTACTTCTGCCTCACAAACAGGTACATCAGGCCAGCAAAGGCAGCAGGAGCTGGGTAAAGGACAAAACAAGGCATTAACAACACCAGCCCAGCTCTCACTGTACACACTGTCCCCATCTGCTGCCTGAGCTGGAATGGAAATGGGAATCTGCAGTCTTGGGTTATAGGACAAGCACTGGAACTGGGATGGAGACCTCTGCATGGGAAACAGCACTTGCCTTGCCCTCACTCCAGTTTTTCTCAAAACTTTGTGGGTGTAACCCTGCACACAGTTGTGCCCACTGCAGAGCACAGACTCACCACCATCCTTCCAGTACCTAAAGGGAGCCTACAGGAAAGCTAGAGAGGGACTTTTCACAAGGACATGAACTCATAGGAAAAGGGGAAATGGCTTTAACCTCAAAGAAAGCAGGTTTAGATTATACATAAGGAAGAAGTTCTTCACTGTGAGAGTGATGAGGCACTGGCCAGTGCCACACTCTGGTTTCCCAGAGAAGTTGTGGATGCCCCATCCCTGGAAGTGTTCAAGGCCAGGCTGGAGGGAGCTTTGAACTATCTGGCCTAGTGGAAGGTGACCCTGCCCCTGGCAAGGGAGCTGTAACGAGAAGATCTTTGAGATCTTTTCCAACCCAAACCATTCTATGATTTTGTGAAACCCAGTGTGGTACCAGGCTCAGGAAAGGGAGCCCCAACTCATGCACTGTCCTCAACAGAAACAAAAGGCTGTTGGTAGATGTACGTTACTAGGAGCAGGTGGAGGATACACTATGGTCCAACACTAACTTTTGAGCATTAAAAAGGGGCTTTCTCTCATAATTCTAGCCTTTTCCACAACTGCAGATAAAATCTCTTTTTCTCCTGATCAGGAATCTCCTTTTTTTTTTTCCAGAAAGAATAGACACATACCTCAGGTAAGCACTTATCTTCATGTTAGATAAATTCACATTGCATTGGAGGGGATCACAATTAGAAATTCAGGTCAATAGTCCTAGGGACAGGTGGCAGTTCCAGAAATTTAATAAATTGAGCCCATTTTCTGTCCCAAGATGGAATAATGTGGCAATAATCCAGCAACCAATTACTAAACCCTCCACCCAAAACAAAGGGAACTCATCCATAATGCCAGTATGGGAAATGCCCCTGGCCTGGACCACCTTGAATCAAGTCTGGGAACACATCTGTTGACATAAGCCAAGCCATTCCATGAGTGTGCTGCTACTCCAGCAGCATGCTTAGCTCCAGGACAGAGGGGGTGAGAGAGGCTCCCCTGCTGCAGGAGGCTTGATCCCTGAAACTGCAACTTCCATAGTGCTCACCATCCTCTGCTGAATGTGGTGCCAGGTTGAAGGGGGAAAAGAAAACAAACAAACAAAAGAGTGTTACCTTGGCTGCAGAGAAGGCCAGCACACCAAAGCACAGCGAGGAACGTAGGATACGCATGACCGCAGTTCTGGCTGGAATGGAATTTATAGGAGAGAAATCAGAGCACAGGCAAATAGAAAAAAATCAGTATGTTTCACCAGCAGAGACTGGTGGCAGGGGAATTTGGACTGCACTAGTGCCCTTGAGAGCAGACTGTTACCCCAGAGCAGTGGGAGGCCCCTGACCTGCCATGGGCTGGGCTCCTCACCCAGCTCTGCTTCCCTGTTTTCTCCCTCAGATAATGGATGCCTTTGTGCTGCCTGATGAGGAAAACAAACCATCCTGTGCCTCCTGGCACCTGTGAAAGCCGCTTTCTCCTTAACCTGTTTGATCATGATAGATGCTGTGAGCTTTATTGGCTTAAAGTCCTTTTAACTGAGTCATATTAATAAAGCTATAGGATGAAACCAACAAATGTAGAATTGCATCACAACTAAGAGTGTCTCACAGAGTTAACACGTGTCTTTGCAGGGGAACAGGAATGGTGTCCAGATGCCTCCTTCAGCTGTGAATGCTTTCTGAGGGGGAGAAGTGAAGAAGCTGAGAGTGATTCCATGTGGCAAAGGAGTGGAGAAGTGGAGGGCTGTGTGCCAAGGGAGGTGCCAGAGACCAAGGGACTTGTGTCAGCTCTGCCACCTACCTGCTCCTCAGCAGGCTGATGTCTCTGCTGGCTCTTTCCTTTTGAGCCCTTGACACTCTGGCTGCATCAGGGAAGAGTGAACTGGTTCCCAAATGAAGGGACACAACACTTGTGATGGCTGCAAGACCTATATACATGCAGCACACGGTGGCAAGAAGGGTGCTGGAATGAGCCAGCAAATATATCCAAAAACCTCATGTCTGAACACTGAGCACAGCTAGGGATTAAGTACAAAGCCCTCATCTGAGGCAATCTGGAATCCACCCCTGGCCTCCAAAATGGTTTGGATTTAATTTTAATGCAGAGCATGATGAACCCCACTCTGCCCTCACCGACTCCTCAGTTCTTGTCTACTCACTTGGCAGTGTAGACACGGTCGAAGGAGGAGGATCCCTGCCGCTGCAACACCTTCCCATTGCAGTGTCTGCTTTCATGCTCCACTTTGTTTGCAAAAAAAGCTGTTAAAAAACCACAGAGTATTCAGTCTGAGATGTCACCTGAAGATATTGCAGAAGCTGGGCATTGTGGGCTTAGCTCTGTTCCCATGGACAGGTGGCAGGAGAAGACACAGGTGCATGAGGGTGCAGGATGTGGCCAGCGTGCTCACTCTGTCACCCAGGTTTAGCCAAACCCTCCATGGATCTCCACGTGTCTGTATGTGACTGGTATCAGGCTCTTCACCTCCAATCCCTGCTTCATCCCAACTTTGCACTTTGAGCAGTCTCTGCATCTCTGCTGCAGAAGCACTGCCCTGACCCAGTCCTTTGAGCTCCCAGTGGGAAAAGAGCTTTGCAGTCAGAGCTGCCAACCCCAAATCCTGCTCTCCAACAGAGTAGGGAGACAAGGGACTCTATTCTCTTTTAGTGAAACCCATTTGCCAAACCAAGGACATCCTGCAGGGCTGGTTCTTTTCCCAGAAAGGCCCAAAGAAAGCCTGGTCTTAATGGCTGATCTCTGTGTATCCTCCTTTTTAAGCAACAGAGTTGTGTCAGAGTGTTAGCTGCTGCAAAAATGCAGCACCTCAAGATAATGCATCATGCTCTTGACAAACACGTTTTATCTGATGACACTAAACCAGAGACCATCAATCATATGTCTAAGTACACCAGAGAGAGCTCTGGCAGGCTACAAGCTGCAAGCTTTCTGCTGTCTTGCACCCCATCTCAAGTGTGTCCAAATCACTCTATGCTTGGAATATTAACCTAATATATACACATGAAAGATAGCCCATCAGGAAATACATTATTACAGCAATAAAAATTTAGCTAGATAAGCTGCAGGATTTCATCCCTGCAATCTGAAGAGTTGCATTTTTTCCACTTCATCGATGCTGTAAATAGGTCCTTTGTACTTCCACTGTCTTTAACAGAAATGACTGGGTTTTTCAGTTCCCAGTATTGTGGGATCCCCATGGTACATACATTCCTTCTGCAGAGAAACCCACAGTGCTTTAAGCCAGCACCCCTACTCTGAGCCAGACTGCAGATCCTCCCACAGCCACCAGCACAGTGTGCTGGCTCCTGGGGGACACAAACCAGACATCATCCGGTGGCACAAAGTTCTCAGCATCTCCATCTGCACACCAGCACAGCCTTTGGCAAGAGGTTACCCTGCTTACAGGCACTAAGAAGACCTAATTGAAGAAGACAGAGTTGATCAGCACTTTTGTGTCCAGTGCTGAGGTGCAGTGATCGACTTCCTGCAGGTCTGGGACCTCATGGACTCACTGGTAGCACACCTCCTCACTTTCTTTTATCATGCTTGAAAATCTCTAGAAAATACCACATACTTGGCTTTCTTTTTTCTGAGAAAGTCAAGTAAGCTATTTATCTCCCTCCCCACTGCTGCAGGTCCTGCCACTTCCCAAATATCAGCTTGCTGCTGCAGAGAAGTTCCACTATGCTAGGAGGCAAGAGGGTGCTTTCACAAGCCATCATGAGAAGAGTGAGCAGAGCAAGGCTGGAGTGGAGAGGTTTAATTCACCTCAGTTGTTCCAGGAGATAATTCCCTGAGGCTCCAAGATTCCACAGACTGCCCAGAGGCTGAAGAGTGGCAGTCCCACTCTGATCAAGGTAATGTGCAAGAGTTCAATGTAAGCCTGGTAGTTTCACAGGTCCGTGCAAACAGAAACTGGGAGCTGATGATCCCATATAGTCAGTGCTTGCAAACATGCCCCTTATTTCTCTCCACTTTGCTTTCTCTGTCCTGACCTGCTCAGAAATGACCACTGATTTGCCCTGAAAGATGCTGGATTGCAACATATCTCCAGTAAAAGAGCAAAACTTTAGGCTGCATGTGTCACTCAGTGGTATGTGGCCACGTAAGTCATTCCGTAAGATGTGGAGATTCCATCATGACAAGGTGACAGTAAATGGACACCAGACTGGGGCAGCACGACAGCCCACCTCCATCTTCAGGAACAACAGCATTCAAGCTGTTTTCTAGTCCTGCACCCTGTGCAGAGAAGTATTTAATCACAGAAGTATTTAATCACAAATTTACGTGGTACTGACTTCATGCGCTCAGAGACAGTCAAGCAGAGGCCCAAGTGCTTTGCTGAATGACAGCCACAGCAAGAGTTCAGCACTCCTGATACCCCTTGACAAACATTTCTACTGCTTTCATAATTGCAATATGAAGCATAATTCACTGCAAGACTGCATATCAGGTCTGGTCTTTCTAGAAAGAAAGCTTGGGAAGAGGAAACCAGATGACGCAAAGCTTGAAATCCTGGTTTAGGGCTGTCTGCCTCACGCGCTTCCCTACTTCCCCTTTTATTAGTTGGGTCCATAATCTCACAGACAGACAAAAGCACATGGATGGAAGTCTGACATGTCCGAGTGAGAAGAAAAAACCCCTGTATATAAAGTCATACGATTACATAGCAAGAAATGTATATTTGACACCTTTTCTTAATTACGGTATGTGCTCTGGTCTTAATGTGCCATATTCTGGTGATGTCATACGTTGTTCATTTTCCAGAGAATAGCATTGGGTTAAATGATGTGGCATTTACTGCCTATGTTGAAATTAAAGCAGTCTGCATCTCCTTTTTTTTTTTTTTTGCTCCTTGGCAGCTAGGCTCCCACCACTTCCCCCTCTTTGCAGCAGCCCAAGAATAGAAGAATAGCTCATTTCCTAGGACTTTGTGTTCAGTGGGAATCTCCCATTTGTAATAAGAAGCCTTCACTACAGATTTCTGGAATTTTTACCAGCTGCCCAGCCCACTGCTGAATCTCTTTGAACCTGGGCAAATGTAGCGCAGCTGAGGCAAAACTCAATCCTTTCTTTAAATTCTGGGCAGAACTTCCTGCTAAAAGAAGGATTTGTAAGAGAGGATGAAGACATTAAAATCAAATTTGTACAAGAGAGATAGTTGTTCTATTTAATAAACCTTGAAGACTATACAAGGGACTATGCAAGGTCTGAATAAGAGCTGGAGAAGGAAACTTCACCATCTCAGGAAATGAACAGTGTTCTTGGGACCACAGTTAATTGAGATTAGTTATACTGCAGGACTTGGAGATGCAGGAAAGCAGGAGACCTGCCTGCCCACAAATAGCCCACACAGACTCCTTCAATTCTGAGCTTCACCCAGCTCCATGCTCCAGCTCCCATTGCCACCCCCCAGGGACTCCATCGCTGCCCATGGTAGCAGGGCTCAGCTTGAGAGCAGCTCTGCCTGACCACAGCAGGGACCTAGGTCAGAAAAGTCATCAAATCAAAATTCATATTGCCACAGGGTATCCCAGCATATTAGTCCTTACATTAGCTGAAAAGTGTAACAACTCACTCCAGAATGTCAGAGAGTAAGATGTGACTGTCAGGATACTGCTGCAATGTGACACAAAATTACATGCTTAGAAATCTGTTTCTAAAGCCAAAGCCATGCCTTGGCATGCATGCACTTATAACTAAATATTATCTATCCAAAGATCAGCTCAGCATACATCATCCTGAACTTTCCTCGTCTCCCTTCTATCCCTTAAATAAACGTTTATTTTTGTCTTACCATTCTGGACGACACTGATCAGGGTGACGATGACAAGCAGGACAATGCTTCCCAGGGTTTCCTGGTCCATTTTGTGAGCGGGCTCTCGGGGTGGATGGTGCAGCCTCAGTGGTACAAGCACAGAACGAGGAAGTGAAGGTCTTATCTTGAATCATGAAACACTTCCTATGGTTTCACAGGAGAGTGGCAGCACCCTCTGCTCTGGTGCCTGTCAGACCAACAACCACAGGCTCACTCACTCACTTGTACAGATGAACCCAGGGAAAAACAGATTACATGTCTGTGATCTAAGATGGTATGTGATGTGGAAAGATACCTACTGCCCTTCCTACACACAAGCAAAACCTGGATGTCTAAAGCATGTCGAGCATTTGGCTGGCTGTGTGGAACAGCAGAAGGCTGGAAGGAACCAGTCAGGCTACCATGGCATGGTCAGCAAGTGCCCATCCACTCCACAGGCAGCTGGGAGGAGGAATAATGTTCACAAATCTCAGCAATGGTGCTGCTCTCATGCAGATGCTCTCCCTGGTCACATCTCCATCAGTCTCACCAGTGAGGAGACACCAGGCCTGCATGTCACAAGCCAGAGCTCCTGACCGCCCTGGCATATTGGAATGGGCAGTAAGTACAGCATTGCCGTACTTACTGTGAGCATTGCTGCTGAGCACAGAAATATGCCTTTTGTTACCAGGCATGGATCCTGCATCCTGCCCCCTACAAATAACTTCTTGGAAGACAGTGACAGCTACAAGCATTCAGTGTTTTACAGGCTCAGACTTCACAGCTGTACCCCAATTTTAGTGCTGGGAGCCCAGTATAGCTGAGCACAATTGCTGCAGCATGTTCACAGCTTGGATCCAACCCCTTGATGGAGCTGGCACAGAAGCACAGGCTGCAGTGCTGGACAGAGGGCTGGGCTGACCTTGGCTGAACATCAGGTGCCCACCCAAGCCACTCTGTATCTCCCCTCCTCAGCTGGGCAGGGAAGAGAAAATACAACAAAAGGCTAAGGGGTTGAGATAAGGGCAGGGAGAGATCACTCACCAGTTACTGTCACAGGCAAATCAGACCTCACTCTGGGTGGGACACAGCCAGGCAGGAGTTCCAGCAGGAGCCAACCTGCACAACCTATCTTTTTCAATGGGGACACATTTACTTACAATGGTGTTTTTACCCAGTCTCTCTATCATGCAAATTTTTATCATCCATAGTCTTACATATGGAAAACACTCATATACTTTGGGTATAAACAAATACACAGAAATGAACTGGCAGAGGTAGGTGATTAACTGTGGGCTGTGACATAGTTATCAGCATAGGAAAAGGCTGTCTTTCTGGGATGCCTTCCCTACAGTCCATACAGATACAGCTGTGTGAGAAGCAAGGCCATAAAGAATATCAAGATTTAGATTTGGCCTGTGATTTTTTCTTCAGATTTTTCACTTTTGCCAGATTTGCTTTAGGAAAAAACCCAAATCAAGAACAAAAAGAGAATGACAACAGCTCTTTGAGAATGCTTTTACTTGGGCTAAAGTTCTCTTTTTCCCCAGAATATGATCTTTTCCTGCTTGAACATCAATGTTTTTGTTTTGTGGTCTATTGAGCACAGGATTGTAGCTGGTATTTAGGGATGGTATTTAATGTTAAGCATCTACCAGTGCTCTGAGAAGAAGAACCCGTCACCTAAAAGCCATGATGGAATTAAGTCAAAAGAAGAGTATTGTCTAAGCAGAGATCAGTGTTTGACTGTAAAGAGAGGAGCTGTGCATGGGCATTTCAAAGCAGGAGGGAGCTGCTGACAGGAGAGGGTGAAGGGGACAGCACAGGTCCTCAGGGCATCTGTGGTAGGAGGATTCCCACTCATCCTCCTGCAGCAGGCATTCTCCTTCTGCTTCCTGTTTTGTGCTGGTGCAAACCTACCAGGCAGCCTGCAGCTTGCTTTTGATTTACAAGTGGCAGTACAAGCACATGAGCCTGCTCCAACTTGCCAAGAAAACACACATACTTCCCCACTATCAAAGACTTCCCAGACGTGACTTCTATTCAGCAGAACTCTTGTATAAAAGAGGGTAGGAATCAGGCTGCTGAGGTGTGAAGTTGCCATAATGCAAAAAACCCCACAACACACCAGGAGTTCGTGCCAGCAGGCTTTCCAGCTGGCTGACCCAAGTTCCCAGCCCTGTGTGCTGGCCACATCGTGAGAGATGAACTGTTGATGCCTTTGCTTTCTCCTTGTCCTGCTCCATGTTTTGCAGCTCTTTGCTTTGCTGCTGCACAGTGCCTCTCACCACAGACTCATCCGCACTTTGCTGTTCTGCTCTGCCCCTTCTGATTTCCCCCTGTCCCCTGGAACTGCTTTGGCATTTTGGCACTTGACATCCCCAGTGCTTTTCTGGAAACCCAGCCTGTTCCCTCCTCTCATCCAGGTTTGCTCCACAGCTATCCCACATGTATGTATGGAGGAAAGCAGGGTTTCACACTCCTCTCTGCAGTAAAAAAAAAAACAAAAAACAAAAAACAAAAAAAACACCAAAAAAAAACCCGTGACATCAACTCCAGGGCTTGTTAAAATGATTTCTTGGTGTGCAAGGAGAAAAAAGCTTTGCTAGCAAGAACCACTTTGGTATGGCTGCCTTAAGAAAGGAACTGCAGGGGGTTTTTTTGTTTGGTTTTTGTTGTTTGTTTTGTTTTTTAAGTACAGCATCACTCTGAGGGCTCTGCTTGAGGAAAAACAAGGAAATCAAGATTGTATGCGATACATTGAAGAAGAAGAAGCCCTTTTACCATGGCAAGGCAACACCGTTGCGTAGCCAGACAGAGCAGAAACCCTCTTGCGGGAAGGAATATTACCTTCCATACCCCTTGGCACTGTAATAGCTGCAGGGTAGAAGGAGATTCTGGCAATATTTTTGTAATTTCGGGAATTGCCTTGGCAAGGGAGGGCTAAAATTACTCTGCAGCAGCTTTTTCCATATCTACACACTAAATTGTTCCCTGTTCCTAAGACCTAAACACACACAGGATCACTGTCTGGATAAGACAAAGTTGGCACCACTGGAAAACCCTGTCCACCTGGGAGAAACATCAGTGCAAAACACCTCCATCATACCTCACTTGGCTGCTTGAAATAAGGGATTCTCCTGAGTAGACAAAAAAAACCGAAAAGGGGGTATGAGGGGAGGGATACACACCTTAAGGAACAGTGTCTGTACCTTCTGTAGCCCCCAGCTGTGCTCAGACCTCTTCAGGCACAGGCAATTCAACACTTCAGCAGCTGCTGTCAGACCCCAGCCCTTTTGCTTGCTGCATGGCTCTTTGACATCCACATCATCCTGTCCAAGGAAGATAACCTTGACACAGTGAGCCATGAAGCTCACAAAAATGTGCAAAGCCAGCAAGCTTTTCCAGTTGCACTGCGAGGCTTCCTGAACATTAATCTCCTCCCCTGGAATCTTGAACAGCCAGTCAAAATAATCCCTTTGTAGAATTGCTTTCATGGTGAAGAGGAAAGGAGTGGGAATGCAGACCTATAAATACTTTTTGGGATGTTCATCTCTCCTCTCATGCACTCTGATCAGAGCTCAGGAGAAAGGACTCCAATGAAAGTGTGCCTCTTGATAAAATAAGGGCTGCTCGTGTAAAGCTCCCGCATATGAAAGCCAGGTGACACCCAGCTGTCATGCTTTGTCACAAATGCAAGGGGACACAAGCCCCTTGGACTGTCTGGTTAATATGAGCAGTGTGCTTTGCAAAGGTAAAGCGCTGCAGCCCCATCAGCTGTAGCGCACAGGCACACGTGTGGGTGACTCCCTGCCTGCCTCAGCATCCCATCCTTGCTGAACCTGACAAAATCCCAGCAGAGAGCACAAACAGAGCTGGAACTGTGAAGTGCAGCACAAAGAAAAGGGCAATGCTGCAGGTTTTAAGATGTTGCCTTCATTCTGCACAGCCAAGAGAATGAGCCGACAGAGCACTGCCTCAAAAACCCTTCCTTCTCCACATTTCACAGGCTTCCTCCTTTCACTTACTGTTTTCATATTCCTTTGGTACAAATTCAGCTCAAAACAGAGCTGGAAGACAGAAGCAGTAGTCCATTCAGGTCCCTTGGCACAGCCTCCTCCTCCTCACCCTCTTTGTCCCGTTGTCAGAGTTCAACCCCAGCCGGCAACTTAGCCCCGCACAGCCACTTGCTCACTCCCCACCACTGAGATGGGGGAGAGAATCAGAAGGATAAAAGTGAGAAAAGGGTTAGGAAATTCCACACATGCAGGCAAATAAAAACAATAAATGCATTCACCACTTCCCACAGGCAGGCAAGTATTCAGCCATTTCCAGGAAAGCCAGGTTCCATCACATATAATGGTTACTGTGGAAGACAATGCCATCACTCCAAATGTTCTGTCCTTTCTCCTTCTTCCCCCAGATTTATATGTCGAGCATGGTGCCATATGTTATGGGGTAATCCTTCGATCTGCTGGGGTCAGATGTCCCCGCTCTGTCCCCTCTCAACTCACTGGTGGGGTGATGCGAGAGGCTAAAAGGCCTGGACTTTGCATAAGTCCTGCTCAGCAGTGACTAAAACAACCCTTTGTGATCAGCAGTGCTTACAGCACCAGTCCAAACCAGAGCTACATGCCAGCTGCTAGGAAGAAAATTAACTCTACACAGAGTATTTCAGATCCAGCCTCACCAGAGCTGAGCAGAGGAGCAGAATCACCTCTCTTGACCTGCTGGCAATGCTTTGTCTAATGTGACCCAGGGTACCATTCACTTGGCCACAAAGGCCCACTGCTGGTTCATGGTCAACCTGCTGTCCACCAGGACACCCCAATTCCTTTCTGCCAGGTTGAATTCTAGACGGGTACCCCCAGCATGTCCCAGTACATGATGCTTTCTTTTGTCTACAGCTGCAGGACTTTGCACTTCTCCTCGCTGAACTTCATGAGGTACCCGTCAGCCCATTTCTCCAACCTGCCAAGGTCCCTCTGGATAGCAGCATCATCTTCTGCTCTGTCTGCCACTCCTGTGGGTCTGGTGCTGTCTGCAAACTTGCTGAGGCTAAACTGTGGCCCATCATCCAGATCACTGGATGATGGGCCACAGTTGTGCAATATTGATCCCTGATAGTTACTGGCAATTGAATGTTGTGCAATATTGATCCCTGATAGTTACTGGCATCCAACTACATCATGCCACCACACTCTGGACACAACAGTTTGGCCACTTTTCAATCCACCTCACTGCTTATCGAACCCACACATCAACAGCTTCTCTGCAAGGATCTCATGGGAGACAGTGTCAAAGGCCTCGCTGAAGTCCGGGCAGACAACACCGGCTGCGCTTCTCTCTTCTACCAGGCCAGTCACTTTACCATGGGGGTCTACCAAATTGTCTAACATGACTTTCCCTTGTTCAAGCCATACTGACCAACTGCTGGCAATTCCACTGTCTTTGATGTGCCTGAAGGTGGTTTCAGGATTAGCTCATCCATCACCTTCCAGGCACTGAGGTGAAGCTGACCTCAGTCAGTAGTTCCCCCAGTCACCCTTCCTGCCCTTCTGGAAGACGGGGGTGATGTTACTTTATTCCCATCCTTGGACACTTCCTCTCATTATCATGACTGATCAAAGCTGATGGAAACTACAATGGATCTACCATCTCTCTCAGTACCTGTGGGTGTATCCCACCAGGGCCAATGGACTTATGTACACGCAGGTTGTTTAAGGACTCTCAGACTTGGCCCTCATCCATCTAGGGTATATCTTCCTTGCTGATTTGTTTTTTGTAACTCATGTTTGCTACCATTATCACCTTATCACCTTCTAGGTGGCTGCAATTTGATTAATAATTCATTTTATAGTCTGTTTAGAGCTGAGGTGAGGCTGCCTGGGCAGCAGATTCACAGGTCTTTCCCTCCACTCTGCTTTGAGAAGTCTCTTTCACCCTGTCTCATTTCTGTTCCTGCTTTCCATTAGCTCTTGCAACTAATTATCAAAGATCTTTGAATCAAAAGTTACTGTGGAGTGAATTTTGTCTTCTGTTCTTCAAGTTGTCAAATATGCATATTTTATGACTGGCTTTTCACAAATATTAAAATGAATATTATATGTGTTGTGTAAGAAAGTAATGCTGTATTCATTTTCTTAAGTAGTGTGTTAAATACAGTTTTAGGTTATAAAAAATGTTAAAATAGAAACTATGCTATGTAGGATACTTTTTTTTAAAGAAAGGACTCACAGCGAGATAGCAGCCACAGCACACCTAAATCTTTCAGAGAAAAAGAATTTATTGCCCTCTTAGCAGAAGAAACGAACTTCTCCCACCTTGCTCAGCCCTGAAGACACTGTTAGGATTCAGAGGAAGAAGTTGACACTGACCAGACAGAATCCTTCGTTTGAATGGAATTTATACATCATGTATGAGGTGTATGAATATGCAACAGGCTATTGTTTTTAAGGGTTAATCCTCTGTTAATGTGTGTCCTTTTTCAGGCTTATGTTGCCCAGAAAAAGGTACCCAGACGTCCATAACTCTTGGTTTTTATTGTCTCATGTTGCCCTAATCCAAATTGTCCAAATTATTATTACTCTAATTATATTGCTATTTTAATAACCATTTTATTATTATTAAACTTTAAAAATTTTAAAAACAAGTGATATTGGCGTTTTTCACAAAGTCTGTGGTCACAACTACTCCTTTTGGCACTGTAATTATCACAAGGAAAGATGTTGGATCCCTTGACCACCTCAATAACAGGGCAATGCTAATTTTTGCCTTCCTCATCCCTGGCACATAGTGTCAGAGCTTCCTCTTGCCAGCTGAGCTGCCTCGGAGAGCAGCCTTCAGGCTCCCATTGGCAACCGTCCCATCAAGAGGCAGAACTTCAACCACTACATTTTTCTGCTTGTTCACTCTTCCCCAATCCCCCAGGAAAATAAAGGGAAAAGGCCACAGAGAAAACAAAAACAACAGAGAAAACAAAAAAGGGAAGCCAAGGAAGGGCCGTTTTTCAGATTAATAAACCACTCAGGCCCCACAGCCGGTGATTAAAGCCCAGCCCAGGCCGCCCCCGAAGGAGCAGGAACAGGAAGGACACAAAAGAATGCAGAACCCGCCCCGGCCGCCGCGGGACCCAGGCGCGGCTCGGCGGCACAAGGTCGCAGCGCGTCTCTGTGGCGCAATCGGTTAGCGCGTTCGGCTGTTAACCGAAAGGTTGGTGGTTCGAGCCCACCCAGGGACGGAGCGCCGTTCTTTTGTGGTGCGCCATGTGTTTTTTCCTTCCCTCCTGCGAGAGGCGGCGGCTGGAAC
>NW_005054412.1:2421951-2441062 GCF_000277835.1 Geospiza fortis
GGCAGGGAGGAGCAGGAGCCGGGCTCGGGGCTGTGCTGAAGCTCTGCTTCATTGCCATGCAGGAGTCCCTCGGCAAACCCATTTTTCCCCGGAAAGATCGCCCAGAGGGGAAAGGAGCTTCAGCTGAAACGGCCTGAACATCATCAGAAAACCTGGGACAAAAACTACCACCACTTGCTGTGGCATTATAGAAGGCCCTTTAGCTATTAGCTTACATAAAAAGAGTAATATAGATCCAGGTCGGGGGAGAAGCATCTCTTGGGAGTTTCTTCAGCCTCTTCCTCGAAAACATGTGCTGGAGATACCCAGCCCCTTCTTCCTTACACTCCTTTCCCAGCATTTTCCTGAGCCCTGTGGCTCCACCATGTTGTCTTGGGGTATGCAGCTTCAGCATCTCCCTCGCAAACAACCACAGTGTGCTTGTGCATAGCAATGTAAAACTAAAAATGCCTCAAATTCCATCAGCCTTGTTATCCCACTAAACTTCTCTTCTCTCTTGCTCTGTCTGTACCCTGTCTTAGATCAATACTTAGACTGGAAGTTCTTCCACTCTGAGACCAAATCCTGGTGGACTTCAAAGCACAGCACACACTTTCGAATATAAGCTGCTCAAAGGCAATGTGTTTTGCTCTGGGCACGAAGGGGCTCACATCAAGAGCAGCTGTTTAGCTTTGCAAAAGGAACACAGACAACACAGAATGGCTCTTGCAGATATGCAGGAAGGGAGCAATTATTTAAAGCAAAAAACCAGTGATGGAAGAATAAATGGCAATACCCAGCCATGAAAAACATCAAGATCAAAATCATATTTGTAATCGGCACCACAATAGATTTCTTGAACTGTGCTCTAGCAGGTATACAGCTAAAAATCCATCCAGGCAGCTCCTATGCAGATGTGTTGGTTTATTGCAGGCAGGATGCGAGAAGGCAGCCCTGTTTTTCACCCTTTACTGTGTTATAAGAAGTGTTTGAATGTATCATCAAGTAGTCAGATCATAATCACAGCACCTTCTCTGCAGAGCTGATTCCAAACCCTGAGTGCCACGATTATGCCTTTCCCAAAGCAGAAGATACAGAGTAACAAGGCTCTGCAGAGGGCTCTGGACAGCCTGGGTTGATGAGCCAAGGCCAATTGTATGAGGCTCAACAAGAACAAGCACTTAGTCCTGCCCTTGGGTCACAACAACCCCAGGCAATGCTACAGAGTGAGGGCAGTGGCTGGAAACTGCCCAGTGGAAATGGGAATGCTGGCAATGGCGATGACATCCTGGCTTGTGTCAGGAGTAGTGTGGCCAGCAGGACCAGGGCAGTGATTGTGCCCCTGTACCCGGCACAGCTGAGGCCACACCTCAAGTTCTGTGTTCAGTTCTGGGCCTCTCACTGCAAGAAGGACATTGAGGGGCTGGAGTGTGTCCAGAGGAGAGCAACAGAGGTGGGGGTCTGGAGTGCAAGACTGATGAGGAGCAGCTGAGGGTGTTTAGCCTGGAGAAAAGGACGCTCAGGGCAGACCTTACTGCTCTCCACAACTACTTGAAAAGAGGGAGTAGCCAGGTGGGGGCAGGGCTTTTGTCGTAGGTAATAAGAGATAGGATGAGAGGAAATGGTTTGAAGTTGTGCCATGGGAGGTTAGATTGGATGTTAGGAAAAATCTCCTCTCTGAAAGGATGGTTAGGAATTGGAAGAGACTGCCCAGGGAAGTGGTGAAGCTATCATCCCTGGAAGTGTTCAAAAAATGTAGATGTGAAATTTAGGGACATGGTTTAGTGGTGAAGATGGCAGTGCTCAAAGCCCTTAGACTTTGGGAAATCTACCCTAGAACACTAATAAAACCTCCATAATAGAGGGGCCAGTTTCTGATCACTACCTGTACTTACTGTATGCCTACCTGGTGTACTTCCAATTGACAGAAAATGACTACAATACTTTGTATTCTCTTCATGGCAAATTAAGAGCTGCATTTAAAAACTACTCTTGATATAAAATACCCAGTAACATTTCAAATTCCAAACAATTTCTTCAGTCATGGGGTTTTCATTCAACCTCAGCTGAATTCTCACTTGCACAGGATCGGAGGCAGCAAAACATTTATGGAAACAAACAAATCTGCACTGCATCATCTTTAGTTTTCTGTTTCAGAGAAAAAGGCAGCCAGGAACATGCAGCACCAACAGATTTTTATACCTTCTCTAACTTCAAGTGCTATTTGTTTGCTCTTGGAGCTTCTATACATACCTGTACCCACACTGAATCCCACACAGCTGCAGACCAAACACTCCCAGCTTCAGTTTGTGGAGAGGGTGCCAGTGGTGACCAGAGGTTCTTGCTTCTGTCTAGGTGTATGTGCAGAACAGGTGTGCCCCCACACCCTCCCTCCTCTGCCATGAACCACATTATAAACCTCTCCACCAAGACCTCCTCATCTTCTAGCAGGGTTTCTTCCTCCTGTTTCTTCCCCCTTTGCATTCTGCATCACCAGTGCTGGGCTCACTGCTTTACTCACCCCTGGGTCTGTGTTTGTGTCCCAAGCCAGTGGTGAAGGAGCTCCCATGTCACAGCTGCAGGTCATTGCAACCCATTGCAACCCATAAATCAAACTCTCATTTTCAGCTCTTTTTTTTCCCTTTTTTTTTAATTAGGGAATTCATAAATGGGCAAACATTTCACAAGCAGTACACCAGCCCTTAACATTCAGAATCCATTCATTTGTTTTCTATTGTAAAATTACAATTACAGTATTTAAAACAAAGAAGAAGCTCAAGTTCTTCACAATAACTTGAATTTCAAAAATTCATTGCCTAAAGGACCAGTTTGATAACAATGTATCAAATTGCAACAAGTTCAGGGCCAATGATAGTTTTTCAAACTCTTTTTAAACCTAGTTCAAACAATCCAAAACCATTAGAATCTGTAACCATGCCTTGTAATAGCATTATGTTTAACTGCATCTACTGGAAAAGTAAGACTGAGCATTTAATGTTTTGAGCTTGGGATCTGAAACAATGAAAAAATGCAGGACAGCTCTAAATATGCCTGATATAAAGACTTGCTGATAAAATCCTTATTTCCAAGAACAATAAAAATGTACAGCTAATCTAACTTGGCATATAATACCCTCAGCTTTGTGGCCATGCATTTAAAAAAAGACTCCAATCTAGCAAAATGAAAGCTATACATATCCAGAAACACCAAGGTGTGAATCCCTCTGCTTACTCACTGCTGTCTTGCCACATTTTCCCATTACTTTCTTCCTACTGACCTTGCCTCTCCTTGGCATCTCACATACAGCTGGGGGTGCACTGCCTGAGTCATGAAAAACTCCAAGTGACAACAGTAATAGGCATTAACTTACAGTTAAATTAATTCTAAGAAACCTCTAAGTTCATATCAGAGAATGCAAAATTCCCTACTTACAGAAGGTACTCAATTTTTTTTTTAATGTTGGACAAAATAACTTTAGGAGTTGAGTGGTCCTGTAAAATCATTACTATATAAATAGTATTTCTTACACCATTACATCATCAAGACTACAGAACTTAATTAGTTCTCAAACACACTAGAGTATGGAAGATTTTCATATTAAAAGCAGCAAAAATTAAGACTCATAGGAGCTTTTAATTAAAAATCATTGTCATATCTGACAGCTAAAATAACTGCTTCTCAGAAGAATAGAATACATTAAACCCTGATTTGCTTGTTACAGTAAAATATTAAGAAAAAAAATCTCAAATGTAAATTGTTCAAGTACAGCCAGTGTGCAATTAAACTAGTTATAAAATATAATTTAGTAGTGCTTTGTTTCAAAATATACATAATACTGAAAAAATACTTAAAGTCAAGAAACTGAGTATTTACCAAGTTTCAAACAGAGTTTCATCAAAATGAGGTAAATCCATGTCATCTGCCATTGAGCTTGGTGCTGAAATGGAGAACAGGTCTTCGAGGATATCATCTGTTGTAGGACTTTCAAAAGAAAGTTTTTTCACACTGTGTTTGTTTATTGCATCAAGCTCTGAAGTAGTGTCCTTTACAGGACTGTAGTAATTGTGGTCCTCACTTGTCACTGCTGCCTGTGGCACAGTGGTGTTCTCCTGGGGCACGGTTGTTGCCGCGCTGCCATGCACCATTTCCATGTACATGCACTCATCTCCGCTCTTCGGCGCCTCCAAGGAAGTGACAGTCGAAGTAGGGGACAGTAATTCTGCCAGTATTTCATCAGTGTTATCAGGGCCAGTGCACCCTGGCACAGTGTTTGCATTCAATTCAGATCCATTCCCTGTGACATCACTCTGATACTGCAGCTCCCTGAAGAAGCTCTGCAGTAATTCACTGTTGTTCTGAGATTCAGTCTGCGATGGGGTGCTCACGTCTCCACTCACAGGTTTTTCCTGTTTCATCTGTTCCACTGCTAATCTATCCAGTGAAGCCAACTTCTTCTTTTTAGCATTAAGTTTTTTTAACAATTTTAGGCGAAGTTTTTTTGTTTTGTCACTGTCTGACTCTTCTGCCTTACCAGAGTTATAGCAAGGTGAGGGGAACTGAGTCACTTTACCTGAGGTACCCAACGTACTTTCTGACTTAATCCAAGTTGGACCTACAATAGTGGTATGATTTGCTGTTGGAAGACAAGTGCTTTGAGAAAATCCTTTGAAATTTGATAAAGGATGAGTATTATTACTCTGAGGAGCCAGTAACTTTGGGGTCTCAGTTGTTTTCTTTGTACCTCTGCTTTGAAATCCACCGAAGTTACTTGCACCCTTAACTGGCAGCCGAACTTCACTTATTTTTTGTGATGAGGGAGTTTTGCAACTTCTCTCATTCTTGAGAGCTGAGGCACTTGAAGGCATAAAAGAAGTACTCTTGCTTAATTTCTTTACCCAGCTTCCTACAAATCCTCCTTTCCTGTCTTTGTGTGAGGACTGAACTGAATTACTGGCACCAGAAGAACTGCCAGCTTGAGAATTAACTACAGTTTTGCTTGCATCTCTCAAGTCAGGTGGTTTTTGTATAGTATTTTCTACTGCTAACCACTTCTTGCTTAGCAGTAGTTCTGAATTTAATCCATGCTCTCTCTTAGCTAAATTAGCTCTGTCATTTAATTGAGAAGGCAATGTGTCAGATGAATCAGGGTCATGTTTTTTGGGCACAGGAGCAGTAATATTTACTGGGTTCAACTCTTCTAGAGGTAAGCAAATACTGGAATTTTCATACAACATGGAGTTGTTGTTCATAGCTACACTAGTTCCAGCAAACTCTCCCACATATGGAGTGCTAAGTGAAAAAGCTGGTTCCAGCTGTTCTGGTGTGCCCCATCCATCAAGAAGGTTATTTCCCACCATCCATCCATTAGGCAGCGATTTATCTTCTGAGTCAACTAGAACTTCTTCAGGCATCAGTGTTACAAGATCACCATCTGCCAGATTTTCTGAACCATGATGAACAATACTTTTGTCCTCAGTTACTTGCTGCTGTTTCTTCTCTGGAGTCCTCACAGAATCCTCTTGGTGAGGTTCTGCAGGTGTTTTGCTGACAGTGTTATCAAAACCACAATTCAACACCGTGGAATTTGAATGTACATTATTAAGAGGAGTATCTTCACTATTTTTACTTTGGAACTGTGAATTCAGTTCTTGCGGCACATGGGATGCTTTCTTTTCCCAGATAACAATATGAATCTCTGAAGGAGGAACTTCAAATCTTTTATGTCTCTTGCAATACGGACCCTTTAAATCATCACATTCAAGCCAAGTTCCTGAAAAACAGCAATCAGTGCAGAGACTCAGAGACTTTTAAAATTGAAATCACTATCCTCACACTTGTCAAGTATTTTTATTAACCCATTCCCCTGGCAAGCAGAAAATAGAGTTTGGGGTTTTTTTTCTCCAGAGAAAACTAGGAGACTTCCACTGGTCAACCATAAAACAAAGCTAGCTAAGGGATTTTTTTGGCTGAAACATCTTGTCTGAAAATATTCTCACAAGTCTGAGGTAAGAACCACCTCTTAAACTAAGTTTCTCTGGAGACTTTTTAATTGCCTGGGTAGGAAGCACAGGAGCTAAAAAGAAACTGCTTATTTTAAAACTCTTAACTCATCACCTGCAAACTGTTCATAGATCATGAAAGAATATTTTATAGCTTTAAGAATTTTAAAACAGATATATATGGCATATAGGAGCTTCTTAACTAGGCATTTCCCAACTGCCTCCTCTTCCCATTTCTTTTTTATCTCTGGCAATATGACTTAATTTTCATGTTGTCACAACACTTCATAAGACTGTACCCCATGCTCTCTACAGAGGCATGATTATCAAAATATCACCTTTTCACCTTGTCTGTTTATGGATCTTCCATCAGTGGTACAACCATCATACCACCACATTAGTAATGTTCCCAACATGGATTTCTGCCTCCCACCCCTGAGGTGCCATAAAGTTCAGATATAAAAAATAACTTCATTAATTGCTCATAGTACCATAGGTTACCTTGCTTCCAGCCAAGAATGGAAGCACCAGATGAATCACTGGTTTAAAAATAAACAATACTATTTGTTCTACAGTCATGGTCAGACTGCATTTTTTAACTTTTACGAAGTTATGAAGGGAAAAAAAACTCTATAGCCAAATTACTTTTTCCAGTAAATGCTCTGTAAGACAGCACAGTGCAGTAAAACGAACCGAAAACCTTCACTCTGAGAAACAAGTCCCCACAATTATTTGCAATGTTTTAATATGAAGTTTAGAATGCAGACAAAAGAAATCTTTGTTATTATACATCAACGGTTGAGACTACTGCAGTAACCCATAAATCTCATGAAATATTATGGTAGATAAGAACCATAAACTCTATCTTATCTCTTTCTTTTGTGAGGAAAGACTGAGGGAGCTGGGCCTGTTCAGCCTTGAGAAAAGACAATTGAGAGGGGACCTCATCAGTGTCTGTAAGTATCCAGAGGGAGGTGTCAGAAGACAGACGCAGGCGCTGCTCAGCAGTGCTGAGCAATAGGACAGAAGGCAACAGGCAGAAACTGATGCACAGGAAGTTACACTGAACATGAGGAAGGACTTCCTTACTGTGCAGTGGCCATACACTGGAGCAGATTGCCCAGAGAGGTTGTGGGTTTTCCCTCACAGGAAATATTCAAGAACCATCTGAATGTCATCCTGTGCCATGTGCTCTGGGATGGCCCTGCTTGAGCAGGGAAGTTGGATGACCCACTCTGGTCCCTTCCAACATGACCCATTCTGTGATTCTTACCATCAGGATTCAAAGACCAACTTATGAAGTGCTTCTTATCTGTTTGGTACTGAACAACAGATGTTATTTGGTAGGTGTCTTCCTCAAACTGAAATGAGTACTTCTCCAGGTTGTTATGTGGCAAGCCTTCCACAAAATGTAATGTTAATATTGAGGGTACTCTGACAAAGAAAAAATAAAGAACCAGTTTATTACAATGAAACAGTGGCAAAAGCTCCTAATGAAAAAGCAAGATGTCTCTAAGAGTATTTGGTTCTGCCCTTACTATTCTACTTCCTCACAGGCTCTTCAGATTGCACAGTAAGCAGAAAGGAAAAGGAATATCCCAACTGGATGTTCCATTTAATTATAGATTAGGGGGAAAAAAACCCCAACACCAAATAAGAGATTTGGGGAGTGGGGAAAAGTTGAGAAAAAATATTCCCATGCCATAAACACAGTAGCAAGGGACATTGTTCCCAGGTCAATTAAGTAGACAAATGATCAAACAACTTTCATCTACAGCAGGGGCTGTGAAAAGGCTGACACTGGATATCAGTTGTCTGTATTTACTACTTGATAGTTAAGTATTTATGACCTAGTTCAAACATGTGCTGGTCAGCATGTTAAACACTGCTCTGTTTCATCTTTAGTAAACACTATTTGCTATTTCAGCTTATAAGAATGATCTAAAAATCTTTAAAAGCAGGTACTGATCAGAGTTTAAGGTTTAGAATCTCTGTAAACCCACAGTAATAGTTTGGTTCCAGAAGTCATAGGTTCAATAAATGAAGTCTCAGAACTTTATGTATGTTACTCTCAAGTTCACATATTCAAACTTACTTTTCCAAGATCATCTGTTGTCTTTGAAATGTATTTCCACAGTTAATACACGGTCCAATATGAACAGCATTGAGAGGATGCCAATCAGAGATTACATTTGTAAACGTTGTTAGGGTTTTCTTCAATCTGGACACACACACACACATTTAAAGAGTAAGCTGAGCTGGTGATCAGAAAACCATAAATATACATACTTTACCAGGAAACAAGTTATAAAAACATTATAAAAACCCAAATTCTATTCATGTTCATGCCCATTGTGTGGAATTCACTGTGACAGCATCACATCCAAGTCGGCCCTGAATTCAGTTCTGCCAAACAGCATCAGTCACAATTTGTTTTCAGCAGCCCTGTGGCCTTCAGTTTCACATTATTTGCTTTTTCTCCATTTTAATGTTATCTCTGTTTCCTTTCCAACACAAGACAAAGCTTGTACCAGGATCTGCCTAATTTACTACCTAATACAGATGTTTTTCAAATAGAATGAGCTGTATTCTGAAGGTATCTCTCTTTACCTGCTGACTCTAAAAGGAGCCTAAATTACAAGCTTGTACCTGTGGCTGCACAGAACTAAATCAATTCTCAAGAAATTACTCCCGTGTAATACTATTTTAAAATAGACAAACTATGTTAGAGAATCTCTGATTATTTGTAACCCAAGTGAATATTCCAGGTATTTCTCAATAGCAAAAGTGTACTAGGCATACATTCTTTAGAACCACGGCATTTGCATACTCTCAACAAAATATCGGAGTGAGTATGTCCAGAGACTCACACAGTTACCTATGGTATCTTTCTTAATTAATTGATAACATGGTTAAGACATGGAATATCAGTAAACTATTTGCAAATGAAAAAGCAGATCATGTAAAACTTCAACAACAAGCTTAAACCTGGAAATCTGAAGAAAACCAACTATTATATGCAGATTTAAAAAGGTAAGGTAAAACAGCTATGTAGAAGCTATTTCTATAAAAATCTCACCGGTCCTGATATTTGTGGCCACAATGTACACATTCAAACTTCCATGAAAACGAATGCAAGAATAGTTTCTCAGTTTGTTGATCCACTTGTAAGAGTAGTTGAAGTGCAAACACTGGATTCTTCATATTACCTTCAAAGATGGGGCAGAAAAAAATGGTCACTAAATATCTGAAATCACCTTTCAGTACCTCAAAAAGGAAGAAGATAGGCTTATTACTACGATTTAAATGTCAGTTACTATTTCGAGGCTCTATTTGCAATTCTTACAGCAAAGGGATGGATCCATGTAATTAGATTGTTATCAGTGACAATTTCATGACTACAGCAGAATTACAAAGATTATCTGCTCCCTAAAAAGTCTAAATGGGCAAAGGACAAACCAGCTGATCATACTGTAAAGTATGTGTAAGTCACCAATAGAAACAAATGTATTTCCAAACTTTCTTGTATGCATTCCTACACACATACTTTTATGTATGACATAAAAGGCTTTATATCTAGGGTTTCCTGAAAGTAATTACTGAGATGCTGTATTAATTACTTACCCAATTCACATGTCAGCTGAGGCTTAAGTTCTGTAAACATTACGTTTCTGATTTCATTGAGCTGAGATTCTGCTTTTGGAAGAACATCTAAAGAAAAAAATATGTATGTATTTTTATGTATCATGTAGTCATGTGTAACAGCCCCACACCTTTTCACACACATATGTACCCCCAGCATGCACTCCCTCTCTGCAAACCAATGCCTTTCATATTGACCCATACTTGCCTAAGGCTTGTTGGTAGAACAGCCAATTCTTGGTATTAATCGATTTGAAAATTGGAGAAGAATTTACAGAAGTTACTCACAGTTTACTGCAGTCTGCTGGCTAAAAACTACTTGCTCTGACTTAAATTATGACTAAGAGCCTGCACCAACAGCTTTGTAGTAACAATTTTTAAGGATAGTGTGACCACACATTACAAATCCTGAAGACTCAGAGATTAAAAGAAAAATTTAAAACTTAAGCATTAAGACCAAAAGCACAAAAATTTGCTTACATGCACTTTAAGGTTATACAATTCAAATAGTAAAACACTTTAATGTATTGTTTCAGATTAAATACCAATTCCCTAAGTGAGCCTTTAAAACAGTAAAAATAATTTTAAATTTAAAAATAACTTTTTACTTTATATATCTTAGTATTTTAATTTTGCATATTGTTTAAACACAAATACATTCCTTAAACACAAGCAAGAACATAACTTCTACTACACAATCATGATCATAACCTGCAGAAATTAAAGGAAATATTTAGAATAGCCATTGAAACTGCTTAATACATATAAACTGTGTATAGAAAAAAAGAAACAAAGTTTCTTGCAGCTATATTGCTTTTGATTGTTTTTAAAAATAGCTACATGCAAAAGATACGGTAAAATTACACAAAAGAACAGTATAAATTCTACACCTATTCTCCACAAAAATACTTTTCACCCAATCCCCTCCCCACCGTTACCCAAATAAACTGATTTGTTTTGCAGCAATTGAAATGAAAAGGTTTAAGTTCTTTCAAAACAACACTGTATTCCAACACTTAACATTCCCATTTAAGGGTTACTGCACACCAGCAGAGCTCCTTTGCAAACCCAGCCCAACAAAGGAAAACATCTCAGATAGGTTCTAGGATAGCAAAGGACTTGCCAGTAACAGCTGAACACCTAAACTCACGCATCCTGACTTCCTGGCAAGCACAGTACATGAACTAGTTCAGAATATCTTGGGGTTTTCTCCCCACTTTGTAACATGGATTAAACCACTTCTGATACACATTATTTTTCCCAGTAAAGATAGGACCTTTTTCAAGTTACCTAGGGCTGTTCTGTGACTGTGCTTTTTATATTCAAATACACATAGTACAACAGAGTGTCCACTGAAATTCAGGAGAGGTACTGGCTAACCAGAGAGCTTTATTCCTTCTGTAACAGATCATATCTTAGAAGTTTAGACTTATGACACCATGGTCCAGTTCAAGAGAAATAAAAAAAACCCATGATCTTAGTTTAGGAGTCTTAAACAGAATCCACAGAACAGAAAATTACTAAAGGCCACACCAGCAGAATACAGTGACACATCCTCCTCAGTTACAATCCTCCAATGTATAAAGCTAAGCTGACCTGCTAACCCCCTGTTAAGGGTTACTGAGTACTAACTAACCCTTTCCAGACCATATGATCCAGGTTCACGTGTTTGACTACGTCAGGCTGAATCGGGTTAGGAAACACTGTCATCTACAGCAGCTTGCAGACCTCAGGGGAAGCATTCCTTCAATGAGCACAGCTGGAGCCAGAAAAGAACTTATGTTCCCAACTTTACTATTTTCAGTGTGACAAGGCAACTGCCCATTTACACAAGGATATAAACCACAACAGAAATTGTTTCAAAGATCAAGATTATAACAGTATCCTAACACGTTAACCAACAGAGGGGAAGGAAACAAAGTAAGGGTGAATTACATAAACAATTCATAATATCTTTGTGCTGGATATGACAAAAAAATTTAAGAGATGCTTGGTGTTTGCCCAAGAAAAACAATTTCAGATGTTACCAGGATTTTGCTAGATAATGCACACTATTCTGCAAATTCATGGTAATAGTTGTACTTTTTGCCATCTTGAAATAGAACAGAGGCATATATATAAATTCCACATATTTGTGGCAAATCAGTCTGACTATAGAAAACAGCAGCTAAATTTACTCACCTTTTACTTTACTCCTTTTACAAGTATTCAGAAGAACAGATGCTTGATTATACTTTGTTATAAGTTTCTGGAGTAAACATTTTCCATTGTCACATTCTTCTGCTAGAGCAGATTTTAATGTTTCTAAGTGTACCAGTGCTGACAAAATACAATCTAACCAACAAAGATTATGTTTGTTTCTCCACTGAAGACACACATTTTTGTTATTAGTGGAACCTTTATCCTCTTTGAGTGAAATTTCAGATGCTGTTGATAAATTCTGAGAATTTGGCAATAGTTGTGTTTTGGGACTAGAAGTCTTTGGTGGACTCTCTTGGTAGTTGTTGGTCTTGGTGGTTGTTTCAAAATCCACGTTCTGCATGCAAGATCCCACACGATTGCCAGGGTTTTGCTGGTCATTTTGTAATACATTGTGTAGGCTTGCCTTGGGAATACACAAACTATTCTGGCAGCCTTTCACAACTGAGTCTGCATTAATGGCATGCTCAACATTGAGCACATTGTTACTTGCTTTTTTTGGATCTGATCCAACAGCAGAAAAGTAACTGATATCACCAAATTTCCTCTTCTTGTGAGTAGATGGAACTTGATGATTTTCTGAACCAGTAGAAGTAATTATGCTGTTTAATGGTTTATAACCAAGTGGGTAGATACACTAAAGGAAAGAAAAAAGGTTACAGTGAAATCTACAAAGCAATTTCAGGTGAATGAGAGCTAAAGAAAGTACAAAACATACTTTTAAAATGGAGTTAAATCACAGAATCATAAAATGGCTTGGTTTGGAAAGGATGCTACAGACCATTCAGTTCGAAACCCCCTGCCATGGGCAGGGACACTTCTACTGGACCAAGTTTCTTAAACCTCCATCCAACCCAGCAATAGGGACTCCTGTAAAGTGATATTTTAATTAAATCAATACATATATTCAACATAGGTATGACAGGAAGGGTGTGTTATCCCACCACTGTCTTACAAGCAACTATGAAATAAATACATCAGTAGTGATACTTCAACACTACTTTTCCAGTAAATTCCCCCAACCTCTGCAAACAACTTAATTTTGCTAAGGAGAGTCCTCTTGTCTTATTCTGCTCAATCCACTCCTTTAGGGTAAAGATTTGACATTATTATCTCATGCCTGAGAGACTACTGGTGCCCAAATTGAGAAGGTATCTTTCAGGCTAGCTCAATGAATATAGACAAATCCCTATTACCAATCTCCAGAACTATACCGTAATTAGTTAAAAGCAGGAAAGAATGGGAAAAACAACTCTGAGACCCATATCTAGTCAAGTTTCTACTAATTTAAGGGCAATTTAAGTCTGTTTGGGATTGCTATACACTTCCCACAAACACAGAGCAGTGCAGGGAGAGGTAGCAAAATCACAGCTCGAATATTAAGCAGCACAGAAATCCAGCTAAGGTTAAAATTAAAAATGGGGGAAAAAAGAAATAAAAGCATAGTAATTACAATTATAAACCTATATGCATTACCCAGACTTATAGAAGGGAAAATGGGAGACTCAGATCTGCTAGAGTTATGCACTAGTTCCATGGATCATCAAATATTCACCTTCTAGTCTGACTTGTACAAAATTTTATTTAGTACCACTTGTGATCCTTCGCTAATTGAGAAGAACTCTCCTTTATTTCATTATTTTTTTACTCTTTTTAATCCTTTAGGGGAGCTACCTATGCCTAAACACTGCATATACACAGGTTAGTTCTGTTTTTCCCTATTTGCAAGCAAACATCCTGCAGCATACAGACTCAGAGGGGTCCTATTTCAACAGTCTGCTTACTACCAACAAAATCACAGACTTAGAGAGGTGTAACTGCTCAAGGTAAAGGCCTCTGCAGGGGCAAATAAAACTCTTTATTAGTGTAATACCTGAGGATTTTCACAAAGGAAAATGGACTCTTGAAAATTAAGGCGGTAAGTCCGTAAACCTTGGATCTGACCCTTCTCTTTGCACACTGGACAATACTCATGTGCAGTTGTTTCCACAGGATTACAGTTCTAAAATAAAAACAAACCAGAAAGATAAAGCAGCATAAATTTATGTATTTCATAAATTTTCCCAAGGTAAGACATACTTATACAAAATCATTGTTCAATTTTTAGATATAATACAATACAATATAAAAAGCAAATGACATTGGTTTCTTTTTAAATATTTTTAATATATTTGTACAGTAGCATAATTTAAATAAATTTATCTTTTTAGTTAAATATTCAAATAAAGTGTCTTTAACAACACATTTTATTTTTGCACATTTTATGTACTTTTATGCACATTTTATTTTACTTGAACTAAACCACAGGACCCTTATTGTCAGGGAACACAAGCTCAGATCTTCGAAAGACAAATCAATTTTCATAGGAATGCAAACAGTTGTAAAAATAGTGCCAGTAAAAATCATAGGCACATATTTACTTAGAATAATCTTTCGCCATTGTTATAGATTTCCGTGGAAAATAATTTTGAAATTTTTTTTTGGGGGGTAAAATTAAGACCAATTAAAAATCTCTCAAAACAGAGAAAAATATGAACTTTGCACATATGTAAAACAAATTTCAACTGACTTTTCCCAAATACCCCACCATGTGGAGTGTCGATTTCCCTATACCAGTCCCTTCTCCAATCACTTGCAAACCATTTGTAGTCTTCTGGGTATCCATCATTCTGAGCCACTGGCTAATTTATGTCACTTGTAACAATGTCATGACCACTAAGGATTTTTCAAAGACTCCTGAAAAATAAGAAGTGAATAAAACAATTAAAGAAAAATTAGACTGAAGTTTGGGGGGAAAAAATCAACAACAATGCAGCTTGCATAGTTTGTGGAAATTAATTCAGAAGAGTATTTCCTAAACTAAAAATACTTTTTTTTTGTTCTAGTGCAGACTGTGAACTCAAAACTTTAAATTAAGAACTATAGAGACCCAATCCTGCTCCTGTTGACTTGAAACTGACTAGAATAAATATACATCTCTTCAAGATGCATGACGAAGTTAGGTTGAATTGCAAAGTCATCAACACAGTATCTTTCCTTCAGCCACAACTGCTCCCTTTTCATTACTTCAATGAAAAACATTTTCTCCCACACCATGATGTCCTTTCAGCCCTTTATACAGTACAGCAACAACTCCTTACAAAAAAAAAAATTCTCCAGGCATTCTTGAGACCAGTATAAATACTAGTTCAACCTAAACCTACTTACAATACTTGGCAAGAAGTGACCCTACAGAACTGCATGGAATGCCAAAAACCAACAGAGCATGAACTAAAAAAGCACAACAGAAAAACAACCACTCAGATTTCAAATCAGACCCCCATGGCAACTTATGAGTGGGTCAAAATGAGATGATATCCTATCTAAACCTTCAGTGTGTCCAGCAGCCCTTTTGAGAATTATCAGTCTGCAGCATGTAGAGACAGTATTCCCTGACTGATGAAACTAATGGTTGTAATAGAAGGCAAGAACGTAAAAATAACAATCCATGTCCCTTAGAGCACATTTAGCTTTCCAAGTAATGTTGTAGGGCGCCCATGAAACAGCATGGGCTCATACAAGGTGAAAATTAATGAATTAGCTCAAGGTATACAAGCTTGTTGGAGTGTAAAGGAAAGACAAGCACCCTGACTTTTCACACAGCAGCAACAGCACTATCACAGTGCAACTCAACTCTGTTATCATATATTTAGTCTAGCCAGGAAGTTGACTTGTTTTATACAATTACAAGTTGTACAGATAAGAACCTTTATCATAGGATATATCATACTATAATACATAACTTTCTTTTCCAAGTGACTTTTAGTCAATTCCTAGGCATGAAGCAGTCTCAGCGCTCCAGAGTAAATAAAAAACAGATCACATGACAGAAACTCCTGAGAAATTTCTCACCACAAAAATTCACCACACACTCAAAAGGTTACTAACACTAAGAACCTGCAGGTTATTCTGTTTTAAGCATGTCCCTTGGTTTTATAAAACATATGTATTTTTTTGCAAGGCCCTGTTTACACTATTAGCCCTCTCAAAAGGAAAGCAAGTATTTTTTTTCTGGTTGTGTACAGTTTCTGTTCTGCTGTTCTTTTTAAAGCTTGAATACTGAGATGCATAAGATTTTCTGAGATGTACAATACCTTCCCCAGCTAAAATCACCCAGCCAATAGTACCACAATCCTGAAAGAAAGACTTCTATTTCTCTTACAAATATAGTAACCTTTTTTAAAAATTAATTATCCTTTTAAGTCAAAGACAAACACAATGAGCAGATAAAATAGGTCTGCCAGTACTAAATATGCACAGTGCTACCAAGAGGCCTGCCTGTACTGTTCAAAGTTTCTAACATTACAGGAAGGTATTAGTGATCTTTGTACAATGTACAAACACTGGGCATCAGATCACCACTGCCAAGAAAAACAGCCAAGTAAAAGATTGCTGCATTGAGTACTGCAACAACTCATTGCAGCCATGTGCAATAACTGCATTACAGATGTGCCTTACAAAGGAAGGCACATTCAGCCTTACTAGGGTATGTTCTAAACAATTAATGATATTTTCCTTCTTTAAGTCTGCATATTGAAAAATGTTATGGAAAATATGCTACGGATGTGACTAAATTATCATCATGCTGTGGCTATGCTTCCTTGACTAGATCTAACAACTTGCTGCTGCAAAACAGGGGCATCACTTTTCTTTTTATTTCCCTTCTCCCCACTTTCCCTGACAGCTCATGTCCTCATCAGACTTTTTATGAACTAGATGAACTCACAAAACAGCAGAAAACTTAGTAAAGAACAAGTTTTTTTGCTATTCCATGGAATTAAATTGGCCTATGAAAACTCCAATGACCTAGGGAGGGCAGAAGATAGAAAATAAGGAAAAGATGAAGTAATAGAGACATATGGCCTTGAAAAACAACTGCTAAATGCCTAAGGAACTGGCTGGATGGCCACATTCAAACACCTGCAGGTCAATGTACCAAGCACAAACCAGTGGTGCCCCTCAAGGGCCCACAGTGGGGCCAATACTGTTTATTATCTTCAGCAAAGAGACACAGACTGTGGGATCTGGATTCTGCCCCTCCAGTCTGCTCTGGTGAGATTCCCCCGGAAGCGCTGGGAACTGAGTAATGATGCAGACCTGCTGGAGCAAGTCCAGAGCACCTCTCCTATGCAGAAAGGCTGTGAGAGCTGAGATAGTCAGCCTGGAGAAGAGCAGGCTCTGGGGAGACCCTACTGGAGCCTTTCAGTAATTAAAAAAGGCTTATGAGAGATAGAGGCCTTTTACTGGGATCTATGGTGATGGTACAATGTGCAGTGGTTTTAAATTTAAAGAGGGCAGGTTTAGATTGGATTAAAGGAAGACATTCTCTACAATCAGGATGGTGAGACAGTGGGAGAGGCTGCTCAAGGAAGATGTGGATGTCTCATCATTGGAAATGTTCAAGGTCAGGTGGGACAGAGCTTAGAAGAACCTGATCTAGTGGAAAGCATCCCTGCTCACTGCAGGGGGCTTGGAACTAAATGATCTTTAAAGGTCCCTTTCAGCCCAAACCATCGCATCAAACAATTCTATGGAAAAAGGGACCTGGGCCTTTTTGATACCTTATGAATTAGAATCAGTTACAAAATGCAAAAAGCAGGCCACAACAGTGGTTACACTACAGTGAAGAGGACATCTCCTTGTTTAAAGGCTAAAAGGGCATTTAAAAATAACCTTTTCGTAAATCACCTTACAAGTCTTGTTACCTTCATCAAGGGGATATTGAAAAGATTAAAACAAACAAATGTGAAGAAAAAGAAAGTGGTGTTACCTTTCCATTCTTTACACAATAAGAAATCAGAGTACTAAGGTTTTTCTTTATCTGACGTCATAACTACAAATATCCAAATCCCAGTCCCTCACTCAAAAATTGACAGCTTTAGCCACAAAATATATTTTGTTGGATGCAACAGTAACATTGTTCCTGTGAGAAAGCAACTTTCTCCAGCCTAGTAAGTACTGGGCAGAACTGCAAGGCTCCATGGTGTAGGAGTGTTGGCGGTTGTCACAAGGGTTTTGGGGTGAAGGAAGAGATGAGATGGGCTCTATGATCAGAAGGCTTGATTTATTAAGTTATGATATATACATCTATTATAACTATACTAAAAAGAAAAAGAAAAGGGAGTTTCCAGAAGCTGCTAGCTACTTAACAATAGAAAGTAAAGAATGAATAACAAACTAGCTCTCTCAGACTGTGTCTGAGAGATCTCAGTTCTGGATTGGTCACTAACTCTAAACATCTAAACTGGGCTAATCTAGGCAGACTTGTTACATTCTACAGCAGCAGATAACTTATTGTTTATGTCTGGTTGCTGAACTTCTCAGCTTCAGCAGGGAAAACTTTAGAGAGGGATTAGAAATGTCTCTGACATAGGAGAAAACCTGAATTCCCTTCCTGAAAATAGCCTAACGTAGACTCAGCAAATAAAGATAAATCTGATGACATTGCAAAACGAACCAGCATGCAACACCATTACTCCATTGTTCTAAGAGTTTCTTCTACAGACAGACTTCTCTGAGATGTCCACATGTTAAATGAGTGTATGACAAAGGACAAGGACTACGCTTTGCTGGCAAATCATTCAGTCCTTCTGAAACAAAAATGGGAATGTGTGAAAAACACAGCCTGAACTAGTTCAGTTTATTTATTATAGCTTTTATGGGTGTATGACAAGGGACAGGGACTACGCTTTGCTGGCAAATCATTCAGTCCTTCTGAAACAAAAAGGTGAATGTACAAAAAACACAGCCTCAACTAGTGCAGTTTATTTATTATAGCTGCAGCGAAGAGGCAAGATTTCAGGAAGGCAGGCGATCTGTGTCCCAAGGCAGTGGAAACGAGAGGCACGGGGGTGTGGATGCCACTTAACGAGGCGTCAGGGCAGGGCCGGCCCAGTGCGGGGCTGCTGCCCTCCCTCCCTCCCTCCCCGAAATGTGCTCGGCTTTTTCAGGTAAACCTACGGGTAAACTGCCTCCTGAGCTCTTATTCCACATCCAGAGTGATCCACACGCTACTGCAGGGGGAAAAAGCGTTCACAGAGTTAATCGCTGAGCACCAGAGAACCGTGCCAGGGGCAGATGCGAGCGGACGCACACACACGCGGTGCCTCCCCGGGCGCCTCTCTGAGGAGCGAGGCGTGGAAGGCCCGCACCCTTCCCCGCATTGCTACTGACATGAAATACTCAGTCGGCATTTCGGGACCCGCGAGACCCCCCGCTCTGCGCCCCGCTCGCACCGAAGGGACCGGGACAGG
>NW_005054412.1:2441461-2464740 GCF_000277835.1 Geospiza fortis
CTAGGGGCAGGGAGTTGATGATTAACCTGCGGGCCATTGAGTGCCTGCCTAAAGTGGCGCCCAGGGTGGGGTTTAACTTTGTCCGGGGCTCGGTGCCTCCGTGTGTGACTCTGCCCGAGACCCTGGGGCAGCCAGTTTTGCTGCTGGTGCTGCCGCCGCCGCCGAAGCGCTGCGGGGATGCGCAGCTCCCTGTTGAAAATCTCTGCTCTAAATCTCAGCCTAGAGCTCGCCTCGCAGTCGTTTTTGGAAGTTTCAGGCTCAAGAGGTCGAGGTGATGTGGGGGTCTCGGCGAGCGTCTGTGCAGCAGCAGCCTCGGGCTGCAGGAGTGTTGGTGGCTGGCACTTGAATCCATGCTGGCCCCTTTTCCTCGGGCCGAGCTGCAAGGAGCTCAGCAGCTGCGGCATTTAGGTCAGTGCTCCGCTTCTCTTGCGTCAGGAGAGCTGTCAGTGCGGCCCCAGCCTCCTGCTCCCCGCGGCTGCAGGAGCCAGCGAGTCAGGAGATTGTTCCAGTGATAGCGCAGAAAATCCTTCTCTCCTCCTGCCTGCCTCTGCTTTCCTGACACGCTACTCCCGGTTGCGTTTTTAAAAAGCGCTTAGCACTGTATGATTTGCATTGCGAAATGATGTATTACTATAACGGGTCCGTGGTAACATCCGTAATCTAATTTTTTGCTGTAGTTATTCCTTTAATTTGTGCAGCAATGTTGTCAAGGTTGAATTAATGTTTGAGAGTATTTTGTTCTATTTGGAGGAAGTTTTATGCCTGACTGGAGAAATACTGCAATGAAATTTGTGAAGAATTATGTCACGAGTGCTTATTTTTCAGATTGATGTTGGGGTTTGCTTCATTAGTGCTTTGATTTTAGTGTAAGTTTTACCTTTTCCCAGGGGTGACTAGAGTCTGCCGTTTTGTTTTGGCCTTCCACAAACTTTTGTTTCAAGTGTGTACAGCCTAAGAGACAATGTGGCAAAAGGCGTTTACTTGTGTGTGTTTGTGCTCTGGAAGGATTAAATAGATGTTTTTGCTGCTTGTTAGCAGGGGCTGATTTTGAAAAGGCTCTAGTACTAGATCCCAGTTCTCTGGTAAATTAGAATTCATTACTCAATACTGTTAAGACTTTTTAAACTGCCTAATGCCTCCATTCTCTGCTTTGTCTCCTCCCTTTCACCTCCCAACTTTTTTGGTAAATTAACTTATATTTGGGATCAGGCATTTTAGCAGGGTCTAGGAAGAAATACTTTACAATGAGGGTGGTGAAAAACTGTCAGGTTGCCAGAGAGGTGATAGATGCCTCCTCCGTGGAAACATTCAAGGTCATTTTGGCCAGGACTCTGAGCACTCTGGTCTTGTAGATGTCCATGCTCATTGTGTGAGGTGGGACTAGATGAGCTTTAAAGGTCCCTTCCAACTCAAAGTACTCCATTATTTCAGGTGTTTTTTATATACCCCTGGGTACCACAGTAGGATTTACTGGTGTCCTTTATCTTTTTTCCTCCCTGACATTCTAGTTGATTAAAGGAAAGCTCCTGCCACAGACAGAATCCAGAAACTGAGTTTTTCCATATGCTTAAGGAACAGAATTTGTGTGTTGGCGAAGAAAAGAAACTGATGTTTTTCATCTCATTTTACCATAGAAACTTCATTTGTCCTGAACAAATGAGTCCTATAGTAATAATTACTATGTGATGCCAACTCTGCAGTCACGAGGAATTGATTTGAGTGTTCCAGATGTGGACTGGTAATGACTTTGGGATCTAGTTAGACTGCTGTTTGCTCAAATGGAGTTTTGTCTTGCATGTTGTGTTAATTTGACTAGATTTGGTTTTGATTTAACTAACAGTGCATGAGCACACGGCTTATTTCTTGTTTTATCAATTTCTATCTGCCTTTTGAAACTTTTTTCACAACATAGAAAGAATTAGGAGGATTTTAAGATACAAATTTTGAAGCTCCTTTGGTTCAGGCAACTGAATGAACCTCCATGTCTGATTTAACTTCCTGAATCAGGGAATCATCCTCTTGTTGTACTCTGTTCAAGCATTGTTTGCCAACTTTGTGATTACACGGACACAGTGAAGATTCAGAGTCTCCCCCCAAACCCCAAGATGAACTCTTGAAATGTGTGTTGTTTAAGGCTTGATATAAATATATATCTCCATGTGTATATGTATATATATATATATGTATGTATGTATATACATATATCTGGTGCTTTTGAAGAGTAACAAATCTGTACAAGAAACCATTATCTGGAATATAGTTAAGAGTGTTGGGAAAACAATATTCAGGGCATTTATTTAGAAAATTGTACTTGGGCTGAGAGCATATGCTATTCATGTGTGTCGTCTAAAAATATTTTCACATGCAAATTACACACCCGCTGGCTGCTCGGTTCTACCCATGTTGTTGCTGCATGATGATCTCTGAGAAACTGAGAATGGAGTGGGAGGTACCAGCTGAAAACTTTTGCTTTAAAGGTTTTGTTTCTTGGATTTTGCTTCTGTTTGACTTTCCTCCTTTTTCAAAAACCTAACATAAGAACATTTCAAAAATGGCACTTTGCAAGTTTAAATTTTAATGTAAGAATAATAAAGTAACTAATTATATATGTACGTGTTTTTCTCTGTTTAATTGCTTAAATGTATTAATTATGTTCTGTTTTTCAAGTACAGACCACAAGAAAGCCATTGTGTCAGATAATTTTTTTTGTATATGAAGTCCAGGTGACTGTGATTGTAAACTATCTTGCATTCCTCAGCTATTTTTAAGCCCACAAGTTAGTAACATTACTGATTGTGATATATACACGTAATATCCTTTTGCTATTGCATTGCAGTACTTTAACCAAAGGGAGTAAGATCTTTTCTGAGAGAGATTCTAAAATAAGACACCAGGGGTTTTTTTTGTCAGCTGCTGCCTGTTTAAACCCTTTATTTTTTCTGGAGTAAAAACCTCTTACATTTTTATGACTCATTTTCAAAAGTACAGGAAAAAAAAGAAGTGCTACATTTTTTCCCTACTATGGTGCCTATAGCCTTGACAGAGCAAGAGAAATCTATATATTGCTCTGAGGTAAAGGTAGATTTCTTTTTTCTTCTTGGATCTTATGAGAGTGCCTCTTATTTTGTCATCCTTAACAGGAGTGTGTTTTTTGCTGTGTAGAAAGAAAGAAGCTGAACACTTGACACCTGATGCAGTGCTTTCAGAAATCACTGCAAAGATTTCCATTTGGGAATTGCAGCTGGCCTTCAAAATAATTTCTTATTTTTCATACTATTCTTATTTTACCTCAATTTCGTACAGCCTGTAGGCTTCTGATCCCATTCTAGTAGGGAACAACAGCCAAGAATTAACTTAGTATCTCATGTGTTTCCAGAGATGAATTATTTTCAGGAATCTTTCTAGTGGGAAAATACTAGTGATGAAATGTTGTTTCTGAAACCCGTGGAAAGCTGATTGCTATCTGATATGATCATGGTGGTTATGTTGTGCATTTGTGTCCTTAGGAATCTTCCAGTAGTTAGGTTATGTTTCTGTGGCATTGTGATGTTCTATTGCTACTCTTGTGAAAATCAGCAAAAATAGAAAATACAGCTTAATGTTGATGGAGGGATTTGGATAGGACTCAACATGAAGTAATATAGCAACAATCAAACAAAATTCATGTCTCTGTAGTGACAAAGATATTGGCTAGCTTGATGTTCAGGACTTGAAAAACTGATGTGGGAGTTTGGAGTTGCATTGGTTAGAAGACTTACAAAGTAAGAAGGATTACAGCAGGCCAAGTGTTTTGAAATTAAATGAACAAATAGTTAACACTTGCCCAGATATGATATGCTGGTTTCTGGTTTCATGCATTAATTGCTCTTTTAAGGCAGGTTATATTTGACTCTCCTTTTTGTTTGGCCTTTATACTGTTTTTCTCTTCCTCTGCATGGAAGTCTGGAATTTCTAAAGTGGTTTTAGGTTTAACTGATTGACTTATAGCAGAATTCCAAGATGTATTATGAGTAAAGTTTCATTCATTTTGAGAATAGTGATTTTCAGCAGTAGTTGCTAAAGACAGTATTATACAGGAATTTAGGAAAACTGTGATGGTGTCAAAGGTGCTATCACTCTTTTGTGTGTGTTTATAAAAGGGAAATTAATACTAAATTATATCTATGCAAGTAAACAATAGTTGATATAATGACACTTTTAAAAAGAATCTTAGTTGTTTCATTCTATTTTCAAAGTAACTTTAAAGGCTGTTTTGTCTTCTTGAAAAAAGTAGTGGTAATTAGACATATTAGTTAAAGTTGAACCCTTGTGAATCTTGAGAAAAAAAATCTAAATTACTTGGCTGCAGAACCTGGTTCCTCTGTTAGCAGAGCAAAGAATATTGAGTAACACACTCACTGTCCAAGAAACTGGCCTGTTCTTTTTACACTCCATAATGTTCTTGAAGATATTTTTCGTGTATTCTGGTACTTTCAGAAGGAAGAAGTCTTTTCAAATAGACTGATCCTAAGTTTGTAAGATGTCAATTGGTACTGACAAAGGAAAAAGAACAATGATCCATTTTGTGAAATTTGAAAGTGACAGATTATCCATTCTTACTTACTATTTAAACTTATGCTGATGTAGCATTACCTGTCCATTAAAGATTTCAAGTACCCTCTAGTACTTGAAGCACTTGAGCTACATTTTATCACCATTATCTTGTGGTTCTTTTCTTATTTAGTCTTGGAGGTTTTTGCTTTCTGCAGTCCCATTTGATTAAACGTGCTGTGTAAGGACGCTGGTATTGTTATAGCCACTTTACGCTGTGTGTGAACAGAAGCTCCAGCTTCTGGCATCTCTTTCCAGTAAGTGCTGCGTAAATTCAAAGACTGATGCTTATTCTGAAGAGTTTCAAATACTTGTCCTGTCTCCTCTTTCTGGAATTGCCAGAATATTGCATACTTCCCTAATTTTTCACAGAGTTGCTTGAGTCTAGAGAGTTTGTTAAAGTTGGTGGGACTAATTCTGTGTGAGCTTAAAGCCCTTGCAAAATCTTTCTTGTTTGAGTTATCTTGTGGTGGTTTTGTTTGGTTTTTTAACGTCTGAAAAATTTATTTGTGTATGAGTTCATTCCTTAGGTAGGGCTAATGAAAGAAAATAATTTGTCTTTATTAAAGTGTAGGACACAGATATTTTTATGTGACAGCTTTTATTTGCTTCTGGTGCTGAATCACCACATGATTTTGTTATGCTAGTTGCTGTAAGAATGCATGTAGCTCTTCACCCTCAAATAGGAGACATTTTGGGCCGGGAGACCACTACTCTTTCTAAAAGAAATTATTTTTTTAAATCTCCAAACTGTTTTTAGAGCGTTTTTTCTGTAATTCTTGGACCCTGGATTGACAAGGGGTTTAGGGAGTGGATGAGTGGGATCATGGTGGTAACAAAAAGTGATTACCTTTTTTCCCCTCTAGCCTAAAATATCAATAGTTCACCTTCCAGTTGAAATCAAATATTGCTGAGTTCTGGTTTGCTGATGTAAATTTAGCACCTCTCTCCTTCTCAAGAGTTGCAACTCATTGGCTGTTAAGTGCATCTAATTGTATGTGCTCTTTCCTGTCAGTCTCTCAACCTTTCTTTGTACTTTAAAATTAGAGATATGTTCCAAAGCTATGGTAGTGTTCAGTACTTGTTCTATGTAAAGCACCATTTCTACCTTTGCCTTTAGAACAGAAGGGAATGGCTGTAATTGTCCTTTTCAGCCTGATAGTGCTTTTTCTGTGTATCAGAAATGTTATTAACTAGGCAGACTGGTAATTTTTCTATAATCTGTGGTGTGCTAATGCAGAAGTTTTGAGGTGTGCTGATGTCATTCTCTGTACACAATATGGTATAATTGATGCAATTTTTTTTTTGGTTGCTTTTTTCCTAGTTAAAGTTTTCAGTAAAGTAGTTTTGCACCTTGGCCAAAACTCAAAACCAGTCATCTGCTTTTTACGTGGCAGCAGCACCTAGCAATGTGTGGGCATACCTGTGTTGGCAACATACCACAGAGCATCTCCTTGCAATTTATTCTCTCTTCTCTCAGACAGAGTGCCAGGACAGGGGCTTGTTGCTTGGTAGTCAGGTATTGCCCTTCCTTTCTCAACTAGTATGCCAAACACCACTCCTGTAAAAAAGGTTGCAAACATGGAAATGCAGTTAGTTTTGTTGCAAACAACTATTCTAAAGTAAATTTTTTCTTTCTAAAACACAAAAGCAATAGTTTATTGTTAAAAGGGAACTTAAATATTTAGTAGACTCAATTACCTTTATTAATCAGAAAAAATACTGAAGTTTCTTAACACAAGTATAAAATAAAGATATCTAAGGTAGGAATTTGCTGGTGAAGATGCTCTGTCAGTTTGAGAATCTGGCTGACCTCTTGTTTTTTGCTTTAGAATTGCTGGCTTGATTGTTGTCTCTTCCTACCTACATCTTTGAACCACGTCCCTTACTTTCATGACTTTGTGGTTGATATGGGTGCACCATCCTGTGACCTAACTTCTGCCACTTAAACATTGGTGGAAAATTTAACTCCTTCTGTGGATGTTGTTGGAGTATCCTGTAGTTTAAGTGAGTGAGGTCAAATGGGGACAGGCCTTCCATGCAACCTAGCAAACAGCAGTGACTACTAATGAATGCTTGGGGAAGGCATGTAAATAATGTCTGGAACTGTAGAATTTAAAAGGTTTTCAGTGTATTTAAAAATACCCCAGAACTCAGTGTTTTAAAATGCCTTTTGAATGGTCCTAAGACCCAGGTTAGCAAAGCTGCTAAAGTAAATTTCTTTTTTTCTACATATTTTGCTATTTATTTCTTGTTGCTGTTGTTACCACTTAAACAGTGCCTATATTGTTTACAGTAGTGCCACAATATTAATATTTGAAGTTACTTACAACATCAGGTATTAAATGTTCAAATGAAATAATTATTTAGAAGATGAACTTTTTTTAATTTAGTTTGTTTGGCAGAGTTCATGTATTGTCACACAGCATAGATAAACTGTCACTGTATTTCATGCTTCAGAACAGAGGATATTACTGAACTAATATAAGGCAAATTTATTTTGTAATTCAGCTTGTGTCATTGGGTTACTATGTTTTTATAAAACATTTCAACTTTTTGTATTATTACTTGTGGATTGTTTCAGTGAGGGTTTCTTAATTGTTTTTTTGGATTTTTTTTTTGTAATTAGCAATGCTGTACCATATTTCATGCATGAAATAAAAGTGTAAACTTAAGCACAAATCCAAAATGGAGGTCCTTATCAGAGCAAAGATGGAGGAACAAAACAAAATGGCAGTACTGTAACAGAGGTTCCCAAACTTACTCTGGTGAAGTTTGGTCCCTGATCTTGATCTCTAAAGGACTGTTGGTGCCAGTGATGTTAATTTCTCTTTATAGGTATTTTTTAGGTTTATAGGTATCTCTCAGAGCAGGACATCTATCCCACATTCATCAACCTGCAAACCACCTGAAACCAGGACCCAGCCCTGTGCTTCTACCTTGCTTAGGGGTTCACCACCCCCTACTTCACTCCATCTGTTTGTCATCCATCAAAATCTACCCCTGTACAGCAGGTCCCCTTGGTCAGCTGCTCTCATAACAGTACCTGATTAGAAGACACTTGAAGTGAAATGCAGGGGTGGTACTGGTTCTGAGTACAGCCGGAAGTGCTATAATGTTCCATGCTTAGGAGTAATGTGTGGCAAGTGACTGGTCCCACAAACCCTTCTGCAGATAAGTAATCCTATCAAAGGCAATTGAGTGCATTTGATTAAGGATTACATGCGATTAGTGGGCTGCAAGGTTGTGAGTACAACTTGTATCATTAATGAGTATTCACATATTAATGCTGCTTTGAGCAGAGATTGAACTAGGTGACCTCTGAGACCTGCTCCTACTAGAATGATTTTTTGATGATCACACTTGTATTATGCAAATAGATAACTTCCTTTATAAAAAAATGCATTAGTTGGGTAAGTTAACTCTAGTAAGTCACTGCCATTATTTTACCTAATTGCACCATGTTGTAGCATGGAGTTGCAAATTTGACCCAAGTTTAAGATTTAAAACAGTAAGCGGAATACACCCATACCTTTTTTTGTGTATTGCTTAAAATTCTTTGTATACAGTGTTATGTCAGCTTGAATTCCTTGTGTAGGAATTCTTTCCTAGCATGCAGTTGACTTGTTCAAGAATTAGTCCAGAGGAGAATGGCTGAAAATTTGATGCTTTATGTGCAATTGAGGTGCCTGAATGGATTTAAATTTACTCTGCCTAATTCAGGTACCATTAGTACTGAGACTACAGTAACAAAGGCATCAGTGCAGATTAGCAGCCTAGGAAGGGCTTGAGGCGCTAATATCTTTTCAAGGCAAGGACTCAGAATGTGAGAGGGCATGCTTATATTTAAAAAAAAAAATCCCACTACCACCCCAACAAATCCTTCCGCTGTTAGAATATGCTATGTAGAATCTGAATATGTGTAGATGTTGAGACACAGCTGGTTGAGTTTAATAAACAATAATCCTTCTCATGTGCAGGGAGATTATTAATCAATATGATTATGGATTTTCTTCCTGTGTCTGGATAAACTTTGTACCCATTGATACTTCTATAACTGTTCTCATTTGGTATTGTTAATTACTTACTTTTAAGCAAGAAGTTGGTGATAAGAGATGAAGTCCCTTATCTGCTGCCTGTAAAAGGCCAATCACTTTCACTTGCATGCAATTAGAAATGTTTTTATGTAGCATTTTAAGCCTCCTAATAGTTGCATTAATCTCAGTAACAGGCTATAGTTGTTGTCATGTCTTACTGGTAACAGCGTATTTCAGGAAAACACTTGTTTGTGTGCTTTTATTTAAAAATACAAGGAGTATGGTAACATTGCAAGTAATGAGTTAAGGACCTGACGGGTCTCTTGGGCTTTTAGGGAGTATAGAAAGCAATTAAAAGGAATAAGAGGTGCTAGGAGGGAGTGGAGTTACTTCTTTATGCTGCTCTTCACCACAAGGATATTGTGGGCATTTTGTTCTTTTCAAATAATGTTGATTGGATGTTATCTGATTATGGGATTAGAGTGGCAAAAGACTGAATGCTAGAATGAAGTGCTAAAGACTCCTAAGTCACCAGGACTCGATGCTATTCATTCCTTTAGTGGTTCTAAAGGATGAAGTGGCTGATCTTCTAAGAAGAATGCATCTCGTTAGGATGAGATGCTGTGCCAGGAGACCGGAAGCTGTCAAGTGCTGTACATACTGTACTTCTAAACTGAACACAAAGAGCAGATCTGGAATTTGCAGACCAAGGACTCTTATTTTAATGCCACTTAAGTAGCTTTGAATTCTGCATGGATAGTCTAGTAGTTCTGTGAGCACAAGATACAACTACATAGAAAGCTGTTGTATCTTAGAGGTAATAAAAAATACCAACTGCAGCTGGGGTACCTGTCATGTGTCTTTTGCTTGTGTGTTTGGTCCCTAATAACAAGGGCATAGACTGCTGTCTGTGCTTCACTTTGGTCTGTTTATGGGTTGGTCTTCTATATCTATCTGCCCAGTACTTGGATTTCTGAAATCTCTGAATTCTTATTAAACTCTAAATGACTTTTCGGTTTTCCTTTTTGATAAAGTTTCAAATCAGGGAGTGGATTTGAAAGTTAGAAAAGGCCAGGCCTAACCTAAGCAGACATGTTTAACTGCATTAATCTCTTCTGTGTTTAGCAGTCTAAAGAATGACTAAGTTGCTTCTGTTATTAGTAGACAAGAGAGGGATGAACCTATATACTGATACATTCACACACCCTGTTTAGTTCATCCCACCTGAAACTTGCAGTGTATGGCCTTTGGCAGGAAATTGTACCCCACGCAGTTTTGGTGAGGCTCTACAAGTCGTCATTTTTGATGCCATTGTGGGGATGATGACCTATGATGCAGGGGTGGAACTGAAAGTTAAAGCAGTCCCGTAGTATGCTATGCTGCTTTCAGTGGTAAAGCTGTGATGTACCTTGTAGTTTACACTCAGGTGACAACAGCAGTTCTTAAGTACTGACACTTGTAGCTGCAATTAGCTGTGTGGTCTTGCTCCCTCACTTTCCCTCCTGTTGTATTAGCACAGTGATTTGTGCCATCATGCAGTGACTTGAATCAGAAAATTGATTCTGACTTCGAGAGTGGTCTGTGGCAAGCAGCAATTTCTAACCCAAGCTACTTCCTCACTCTGGTCTAGTGGGTGGCTCCACCAGGAGATGGGATCATGGCCTAAGGATCAGAGCAAGCAGCAGGAGGGTCCTCTCTCTTTGAACTGGCATTTTACCAGAATAGATGCTCATCAGATTATGCCTCTAGAATCTGTGACTCATCTTGCCCTCAAGTAAGCATCCCAAGTAGTACAGAATATATTCTGTAAAATCAGAGAAACTTGAAGTTGTGAGAAACTTGAAGGCAGCCTTCTAAAGCTGTCTGTATTAGCACGATGGTGGTAGATGACATTTGGTAGTTTTAGTTAGAAAATATTTCATGCTGGAAGGGATAACTTCAACTACTTGAAGATAATTCTATATTACAAGCAAAATATTCTGCAAAATACATGTATCATTATAGATACCCAGGTGAAAGCCTCTTTGAAGAGAAGAAATATATAATGTATAAGAAACATCCCTAAAATGTATGGAAATGGTGCTCTGCAGTAGCATTAAATGGAAGTTCCTTATCTGGGCATCTCTGCTTAGATGAACTGTCTCTCTGGTTTAATGAATTAATTTATACTTTATCAATCACTGCATATACATATACCCTTTATGTATTTTAAATGTTATTGTTAAGTAACAAGTTCTTGAAAACTAAGTAAAGTATTTTCAGTAAGTTTAGACCAAATAAAGTTGCTGTATTTCTTGCTTTCAGTTCAATTACTTCAGATGATCTGTAAATTTTCAATAATGGCAATACATTCATTCTGCCATTTGGAGGAGCCTGTGCCACAGAATAATGATCTGAAGAAAGCTCACTCATTTGCAAGGAAGAGTCTTCATTTGGGAATTAGCACTGATGCGGCTCAAGGGTGCTTTTTCAAGTCCAGGTACGTTTTGCTTAATTATATTTACTTGAGTTTGGTATGCTGGCATTTGATTTACATTAGCATATATGCTGTGTCCTGTCAGAGCCTTTGTGTTGGTCATTTGACACATGAAGTATGTTGAAATTAAAAGGCACATGTAGGAGCAGACATATGAGATGAGTAGAGGGAAATAGTCTGGAAAATAATTCTGGCGCCATTTATTATCTCTGGAGTAGCTATCAATAGAGCTATCAATAGAGGTTATGATCTTAATGACACCGTTCCCTTTTGCTACATGTTTTTCAGACTTTTAATATGTGTTTATTATATAAATTCAGTATTTTGCTAAGCCTGAGTTGTTGTTTTGTATCAAAATGTTATTAGGTCTCAAGTCATTCGGAGGCAGTAAAAAAGAAGGCACAGTTGGGTCTTCACAACTTGGAAAATGTTCTACTTCAAAAAAATCAGCCTTGGAATTTTTAAAAGTTTATTTTAATTTTATTTTTTCTAAAGTGCATTATTTAATCTTGGCATTGTAACACCTGACCAGGATTTAATTTTAGACTAATGGTTTCTCTATGTAGTGTTTATTTCTTTTCAAGATATCCAATTATTTTAATAACTTAATCATGACTTCACAGCACAAGTTGGTTTCTAGTAATATTCTGTAAGGGAGCTATATGCAATGTAGCTATATGCAATGCAATATACATTCAATAAGAAGTATTAGCAGTAAATTAATAAAATAATTGTGACTATTTCAACAGGAACTTGAATTTCTTATGTTCTCATTGCAAACTGTGGGGATTCTTTAACTGGTGATGGGTTTTGTGTTTCAACCAGCAGGCAAATAAATGATAATTTGGGAAAAAAGCCCCAACAGCCAAATGCTTCTTATCAGGTACAGTTTCTCAGCCTTTTCACTGGTGCACAAATCAAGAATCTTTTAATGATATCTGTCTACTATGTTAGTTAAGTTACTAGTTTAGTTAGTTAAATGAGATTTATTACTTAAATTACTGGATCTCTTGCATCTTTCTAGATGCATATATGATCCGAGAAGCCTTAACAATAACATTTGTCATGCTAAAAATCCTGCAAACTTTAATTTCAAATTTCTCAGGTATATTACTGTGGTATATTTTGGGTCTGGAAGCAGAGGCTCCTGTTCTGTGTGTTTTCATGCACGTTTGACTTCCTGTCAGTGCCTTCCTGGTAGAGAAGTGATGCTGAGAACTTTGGTGACATAGAAAGCACATAGCTTTTTTTTTAAGTGTAAGCCTTTAGTTTAGTCCACTCATTCTTGTAGGAATCATGAAGACGATGTTTTAAATAAATGCTTTATAATGTAATGGATAATTAGAAGTCCAAAACTGGTTTAAAATAGCTTTTGAATTGTTTGTGTACTCCAAACAGGAACGGCAGTAGTGAAAAGGAGGCTGTTACTTCAGTGTACTTCTAAAAATTGAAATGCATGTCAATAAAATCATCACAAACCAGAATTATCTGGTCCTAATTTGCAGTATGAATGCTATGAATAGTGTTCACTAGATACAATTTTTTTTTTAATGATACAGAGTCATAAAAACTGAGAGCTTTGGTGTATCCCAATTTATTTTTAATGTAATTGAAGGACAATATTTATTCTTAAGCTTATTAGGTCCTGTTGGTGAGAATCTATTCTGGCTGCACATGAAGTCGAACTTTAATGGAACACAGTTCCATTGAACCCAAAGTAGGACAAGAGTAAAACAGAAACCAAGGTCCATATTATTCATAATAATGCTTATGGTGTCTATAATATGGATATTGAGAGCAGTAAGTGTATTTTTTTTTCAGACTCTTTCAGCAGAACTGTTATTTTCCTAGCACAACCTCTGGTGCAAGGATAAAATTGGGTTTTTGTCGAAGAACAGAGTCCTGTATCTGAAGTATCAGAAGGTAAGGTATTTCAGATTATATAATTTCAGCACGCATTTAACAGTAATTTTGGTTATTTGTTACTTTGCACAGAAATATACAAAAGTACTTGATTCATCATGCATCAAGATGTCTCAAACATTTTATATCAGTTCCTTTTTGCTGGCTGGGATTTTTTTTCCTGTTTTTATCTCATGGGTGGAATTTCTGAAAGCATTCAGCTCTGCTTTCTAAATGTGTTTTCTGTGAAATCAATGAGCTGACCTGAGTGGGAATGAAGGTTGGTTTATCTTTGGTGAGTCAAAGTTAAGTTGTCAATAACTGATGTTGAAATACCAGCCTTCAAATGCTAGGTCCTTGACATTCAGTGGGATGAGAATCTCAGAACTGACTACTGGGAACTCCCAGGCTACAGATCAGGTAAATAACTTCTTTGGAGGAGGAAATTAAAGGTGTCTTCTTTTTAAAATTATGATAATTAAGTAACAAAGTGTGCAACCTAAACTATAAATATTTCCCACTTAACATTTAATTTAAAATAGACATGTCTATATTTGTGAGAGGATTTGTTAGTTGCAGTTTGAGCCTTATATAATTATCTAACATTCCAGCAGTACTGTTTCTAAAGAGGACTTCTATACTGACACAGAACACAAATGGCTAGTTCTAATCCCATTTTCCAATGTGAACCTGTGTGTAGTTAGTTCAACTACTGTGGTTTTTGTTTTGCAAAGACAGAGATGTCTTCTCATATTGAATGTATAATTTAGAACTAACAACTTCCATGTTAGAGTAAGTGATAAGGACTCTATTCAGATCATGGGATTAACTTGGTTTGTTTCCTTCTTTGGCTAGTCCCCACTTTCTCTAAGGACAAGGTAACTCAGTTTGTGTTGTGACAGCTCAGTATATAGTGGGTAACAGAGCCTTAAAGTCCCCCAGAACTGGTGCTACAGTACTTTATTTCTTGTCTTGAAAGTACAGCGGTGCTGCTGCCTCAGTACTGGGGGCAGGAAACTTGGAGAGGAGCAGTGTGCAATGGCAGCAGGAGCTGTAATGGCCATCTCTGGTAGCTTCTCCTAGTTCATCATCCAGGGTCCTCTTTGCTCTGCTTTTTGGGGAGGATGGGGAGGAAAAAGTGGAAAATAGTTCTGTAATTGTTAAAAAGAGCAGTAACTTTTCCTTGTTAAAAAACAAAAACTTTTTCTTCTGTTGTAGTGTTTCAAAGAGAAAACATGACAGATTTGGGTATTTGTTTTTAAGACTTAACCAATTTCAACTATAGACTTACTTCCTTGTCACCTTCAAAACCAGAAAGATAATATAAAAGGATCATATTTTGAGATCAAGAATAAAAATTGAGAGTATTTTAAGATAAAAGATTACAATAAATCAAAGAAATACATATATTACCTTTTAAGATATTTAACTTCAATGGGCTGTTAACATCAATGAGATATATTTAGGGTTTTCTATGTTCAGTTCTATAGGCAATATAGAATGTAAGAGAAACAGCTGCATCTGAAATAGATCATCTGCTTTAAAAAGTAAGCAATAATTCCTTCCAAGCAATTGATTTAAAAAAACCTATTAAAATACAAGTGGCTTTACAGTAGCTTCCGAATTCATTTCAGTAAGTAGGAGGAGAATCACATGCTTGTAATGAGTTGTGTGTTCCTAAGTGGTGAAGAGTATAAGGTTTGGGTTTTTTTCCCCTATAGAAATGAGTAATCCCTGTAATTCTTGCCACAAGATATACTAAACTACTGGGGGCAAATTCCTGTACCTCTTGAATTTGTAAAGTTATTGAAAATCTGAGCAACAGTTATTAAAGGTTCTCTATAATGTAAAAAAAAAATAGTGTAGCACACAGCGCATTCAATCTTAGGGAAGTGGCGTGTTTTAAGAGACAGTTCATGCCACTGTATATAAGTTTGTTAGCACTTTAAAATAGAAGTATCTGAGCAACACATCAGCTGTGCATGTACCTCTCTCTGTAGGTAACCCATTGATATATTAGTTTTATGGAATATCTTTGTTCCAGTGTTCTTTAGAACACAGCTTCCTGCCTGCTCAGAAGGACGTATCTTAACTTGTTCTTGGGACTTGTGTTCCAAGAATGTCTAAGAGAGGGCTCATGTGGAAGCTGATGTGTAGCTTACCTTAGGGTTTAGCAACAATGGCAGGACTGGATACCACCCAACATGCTACACTGATTTTGGGTCCCAACATCATGACATTTTTTTGAGAGCCGGCCCAGAAATTTGTTATCCTAGTCATGAACATCCAGCTTAAATGCTCTCCTCTTGGATCCCACTCTTTTATTGTTGTCATATTGAACTGGTTGGTTATATTTTTGAAGGAGGAGAATCTGTTGCCTTATCTGCAATACAGCTATGGGAGTTTCAGGGTCTTCCAAAAGAGAATATCTCATTCCTGACATGGTCACCAAGAAGAGGTGATGAAGCCTATGTAGTGCTTTGAAGATTAATTTCATTATCATGCTGTGGAACGGTAATTGTGTACATTATGGAATACTGTCAAAAAGAGCAGTGAAGTTGATTTTTAAGGAGTAGATTAAATATTGCATCCTTCAAGATGCTTTCTGTAAGTTAAAAATACTTTAAATTATTTTTACAGAATTTCAGGGTATTGAGAAATTATAATTTCTGCATATAATATGGACTACATTTACTGGCAGGTCTTTAAAGTGTTCTGTTAACTATTTGCAATGAGATAATTTTTCTAAATAGAGACATCATGTTTGTTTAACAAGATTTTCTATATAAGTATGCCCTTCCCATTAATTTATGATAGCATGCTATACAAGAATTGTAATGTTGAGTTTTATTTTCAACTTTTTTCTTCTTGCTGAGGTTCATCAACTAGCAAACAAAAACCCCCTACTTTTAAGCATCTAATTTTTTAACACAGGTTGATCCCTGGATGAGAACATTCATGCTATTAAAAGTCAATATTTTACTATTTTTTTAATAACTAATATACCTATCAGTACATGTGCTAGGTTATGGTTGCTGCAGTTCATATTCTTAGTGAGGCACATGCAGTTCACCTTTGATAAGTAAGTTACACTTGTAGATATTTCAGTGTATCCAAAGATTCCTGAGAGCAGAGATCTTATTTTAGGGGGAGGCAGAGATAGGGAGACAAAAACAATGCATTTCTCTTGAGTCTGTTTTGGAAGCTGTTGTAAAGAAGTCACAAGTAAAGAGAAAAATGCATTCTTGTTGTATCAGGTGATGCTGGTGTCTCAACTCAGTTGTCTGGGAGTTACCATTCTTAGTGTCCCAGGGACAACACAGTAGTTAAAACTTTTTTTCATTTGTTTTGTCCTTTAAAGAACACTGGGATAAATAGCTAAACTTTATTCCTTTAGAAGCAAAATGTTTGGGTTTTTGTTTGGGTTTTGGGGTTTTTTTAACAGCACAGCTGGAATTGGCAGATGCTGTTTCAAACAACCAAGTAAAGTGCAGGTAGTGTGGAAGTACTATTGTGCAGCTGAGCTAAAGGAATTTTGCTGGATAACTACTTGCCTGTTATTGTCATTGGCAAGTTACAGGTAATTTCCAAAGCTGTAGTCTGGCAGAGAAGTAATAATTGCTTTTATGTGTATTTTTCAAGCCAAGACACACACTTTACTTTTACCAGTGTTTTTACAAAGATTCAAAATTACCGCAACATTATTGCTTAAAAAAAAGTTTGTTTTAAAAGAAAAGGAGGTATGAAGAGAATATTGACACCTGAGTGGCACAGAGGAAACTTTGTCAGATGAACTCCTACAGAATCTGGCAGAAATTCATAGTCTGATTTGTCTCTAGTAATTCCATTAGCATTTCAAAGGTTGGTGGTGTTCTGGGAATGACACGGGAGGGATTATTTTTCAAGTTAAGAATTAGTACTCTAAAGTGTTGCCTATGCTAGGAATATTGTTGCTATCTTGCAATAGGTAAATGGACTATATCTGAGACACTCAGTTTTCTATCAGACATTTCTCTACTTTATCTGTACTGATATAATTAAAGTCTCAGCCACCTTTCCCCAGTGTGAATACAGCTGTATCGGTATAAAACTGTATCTATTGGTAGGTTATTTCCACACAGAAGGAAACAACCTGGCAGAGCTGGCCCAATTCCAGGAATTGTTTTTAATTATATTGCAGTTGCTATGCCAGTATAAATTATTCCTATTGGAGATCTCGCACCAGATGAAAGTGACTTCAATCTAGTTTATTTGCCCTTATCCGTACAGCCCCATAAAAAATTACACCACTTCAGTTTCACAGGTTTGATTTGCCTTTGTAGGCAGACTTGCTCTTTACACTGACTTACCTCCATTTATGCTGAAGGATATAAACAATGAGTGTTTTGAAAATGAAAAGGTATCTTCTGTTCTGATATAAGCCTAATCTATTCAGTTAATGCTAGAACAAGTACAGTTTACTGTGAAGGTTAGAAAGTTTCCATCTGGCTGTGTGCACCAGAGCCTATAGAGCAGCTGTCCCCATCCTGAATCCTAACAACTCTGTTATTCGGCATGAAGTACAATGTTTTATGTACTCTTGTCAACTTTCAACTGCTGTTTTATAGAACAGTGTCTTGCTTCACTTTTCTACAATCCAGTCTGTGTTACCTAAGAAAGAGTTAGGAAGGTTGAAGTCAGAATATAAGAACTTGGATCACTTGCAAATAGGGCTGATCTGCATGTGCTTGTTCTATACAGATATTGTCGAGTCGATTCAGATCATCTCTGTTTTAAAGCTACAAGAGAGGGAGAGATCTTTGACCCCATCTTAAAAAGAGGGGAGGGGATTTTGATGGGGAAAAGAATGAAAAATAGGTATAAAATAAGTCTAAGTATACTGCTCTAAGCCTGGGAGCAGTAAAGAAAGGACCTTGCCAGAGACAAACTCACAGAAACAGAAAGAGCCAAAAGCCCAGGGACCTTTGACCATTCAGAGAATGTTCACTAACTTTAATTAGCTGTTCTCTGTCCTGTACTTACTGATTGTTTCTTCCACCTCTTGCTGTCCATTCTACCTCTCCACTTCTGCTTCGTTCCTGCATACTATGCTTCCTCCCACCCAATGTGTCCTCCTTACCCTGTACCTCCTTCTGTGTTGTTTGCAAGCAAAAGCCACATGCAAAGTAGAACTACTGTTACATTTACTACAGTCCTGCTGTTTGTGCTGTGTGTGGACTTTTCCCTTGTGCTGTCTTACCTGTTTAGACTTGTTTTTTTAATGTGTTCTATGTATTTGCTCTATCCAGCATAAATGGAACTTCATTTTCATAAGTCCTTAGAAGACCTTAAGTATAGTTTAGAATGATGTTCTTTTATCCTGTTCTTTTATAAAAATCATTCACAAGCAAATGACCACCCTTAATGAGATGAAACATATGAGATTCCATGGGATGAAAAGGAATTTTGCTCTTGCAGTTTTTCTATAGGTGAACCATGATTTAAAAGTATAATGTTACAGCTGTGGTTATATTAGTGTCCAGCACAATAGGATGAATATTTCAGAATGAATTTTCTATTTGCTGTGTTTGCATTGCACTTGCAGTGGTTTGCAAATTGCTCGTTTGTTTTCCATGTCTTACAGCTATATAATTTGCTTTCTAGAAACCGTTTTGGTAGGTGTGGGTTGCTTGTCAGAAATCCGTTCCAAAGCTTGAATGCAAAGGAAGCAGGGTACTAATGATGAATAAGAATGGATATCTTGAGGATAACAATGGATATGGCATCTTCAAAAGCAGTGGCATTCTGGTAAGAATTTGCATGTAATTTATTAAACACTACATGATAGTTCTCAGTAAAATGTGTTTGTGTCTCTCTCTGAGGATTTGTCTGATGAAATTTTCTTCTAAAATGTGAAAAGTAGGAGGATTGCTCTATATCATGAAGTATTTTAAATTCTGAAGCATTGTACAACAACTTTACTTAGCATTGAGTTCTTGCATATAAAAATAGTGAAAACATCTTTTTAGAGAAGTTATTTTAGAGAGGTAGTTAGTGGCCGTTTATGGTTCACTGTTTATGAGCCTGTTTCTCTGAATATTTAGAACTGAATATTTTTGAACTGTCATTTAAAAAAAAAACTGCTTTTTTTTCGCTCAGAGTATACTCTCTCGTGGCATATTTCACCACTACACATGAGAATGTTCTAACAGGCATTGCATCCAGCTTTGCAGGAGATACAAAACCCATAATTATTGACAAACTAGTCATAGCTGGAAACTTTTAATCCTCATATTGGTTAAAAAAATATGGTAGTGTGCTAAGTTACTGATTGGTACTACTTTGTTGGAAGTTTCACACCATTTAAATAATGTACACAATTAGAAAGTACAAGTAAAAACACCAATTAAAGTTTTACTGTAACTGCAATGTAGTACAAGTGATTCCTTTAAGTTTAGTATTTGAAATAACTTAGGCCAACAATTCCCTAAGCAAAAATTTTTGTTTTCACCAAAACAAAGTATATTCTTATCTGTGTAGATAATGACTTCTTGAAATTAACAAAGAATTTGTGCTTCTTTTCCGTCCTTCTCTTTGAATCCCACTGGGGGTTTATATTGAAGTTCTGTGGAACTGTTCTGTGGCAGCTGGCAGTTCTCAAAGCTCCTTGGTTAAGGGTATTTTGAACTGCTGGATGTGCATATGCTCTGTAGTAAAGAGCAGCACAGACACTGCACATTCTTCTGCTGAGCCAGTTTCATAGCTGAGATAGCTGTTCCAGAGTGTGCTACTTGCAGTGAAATCAGGGTTTAGACACACCTCAGGAACTCTGAATTTTGTCATGCCCTGCAGAAAGCAGCGGTGGCCGGGAGCCGATTCACAAGCGGATTAGGCGTTAATCGGATAGTCTGTGTTGGTCAGAGGGCTGGTGGCTCATGTCTGAGCGGTAACAGCGGGCCTGGCAGAGGCCTTAGCCCTGCTCAGAGGCAAGGATAAGGAGCTCAGACACATCCTTGTGCCAACACAGATACTTTCCATGCACACACGGTGAGAGCAGGAAAACAGGGGTGTATTCTCATGGGGGTGAGCACCAGCCAGGCTGGCAGAGCCCAGCTGCTCTGGACTCTGCTGCACAGTATAGATGTACATCATAACAGGTACCTAGGGCAGCATTCATGGAAACAGAGCATCCTCACTGAGATACTGGGGGAGGAAGGACAGAGAATGCCTGGTAGGTGAGCTCCTGAAAGGTCTGTGGCCACACTCCAAAGGTCTCATATAAGTGCATAAGTTAGACCTCAAAAGATTAATGTAAGCAGTCTCCTTATTTGAAATTAGATTGGCAAGCAAGGTGACTAAGAGTGACTATTTAATATCCCTTTCTCTTACGTTCAGTTTTTCATTCTTACTTTCGAGGTGGGAGGGAGATAAAATCTGGCCCTCAAAGTACTGTGTACTCATTCCGGTGCCAAAACACGAAATACAAATCAGCAACTTAAATTTAAGAGCATACTAGGTTCCCTAGTGCACTTGGACAAATATGCATGTTAGATATATGAATGTAAACTTAGCTGCTTTGATGTACTTATAAATGTGGGGTTTTTTTGGACTGCTGTGGTTCTGTGCGCTAATGTAGTAAGAAGCTAATGGAGAGGAAACTAGGCTGCTCTACAACTTTTATTTTTCTTGCCAGGCTAATCTTTCACTCAGGTTCATTGCACGTCAAGTGTTTCGTTAATTATTTTATCTTATTTATATTTTAAACCAAGTTTTTTCAGGGGGAGGGGTGGAGGGAGAGGGGTCTAAGGGAGTGATGTTAAGTTCTTAGTTTTAAATTCCCTCAGATTCTGAAGGAGGGTACCAGTGAAGAAAAACCTACTTTGCAATTTCCATATTGTAGAGGTATCTTATCTGTGGTTGCAGTAGTTATAAAAGTCAAATCTGGAGTGTCTTTTTTTGTTGATCTTTTCTAAGATGACTGTACTGACTGCTATGATTTCAAATAAAAACAGTTAAGTTATTGACTTGTAAAAGAGTTGACTGTCATTTTCTGCTTAATTCCTCTTTTGCTGAATAGTTTGTGATATTAACTTCATTTGTGACACTTTACTAGGTGCTGGCCTGAGGGGGAAAATGTTATAGTTCTTTCACAATTCATTGGTTTGTGGATATTTCTGTTATGTTGTTTCCACACTGAATGACTCATATGTTAAATGAACATGCCAGCCCCTAGGCATGCCCTTGCTATTGCAGCCCACAGTGAAACTTGATGCCGTAGCACAGAAAAATGTGGAAGATGCCCATATCCATTTGAATCCTTAGGAAGTTTTGCGCACTTTGGCCACGTGTGCTAGCAATTACTCAATGTATGTTCTTTCAAAAAGCTGTGGTTTACCATGTCTGATTGCTCTTTTTCACACTGTTGATTTGCTGAGTTTGTAAGCTACATCTGTCTTGTGAGCCCAAGTTGGAACTGAGAAATGGTAATTTTTAGTTGTTTTTTTTGTTTCTTTTAACGAGGTGGTACAGTTTCATTGTATTCATTTCTGGACTATTTGATGAGAAGCTACAGAAGTATCTGATTTGCATTGCCACCTGTGCATTTTTTAAAGTATTTTGACAGATTCAGAAATTGTTTTATTTTGGAAGTTGATAGCACAGATCTAATGCTCTCCACATTGTGAAAGCACTAATTTGTATTAGATTGAACAAGTCGGACCTGATTACCTTAGCTCTCTTTGAATTTTGGCTTTCTTACCCATTTGATTTTTCATTGTTTAATAAGAATGTGAAAGACAAAACAGATTTACCTATTGATGAAGTCACAAAAATTATCACATTACAGAAGCTTCACATCAGAATGTTGCTAGGAGCAGGCTCTTTGGTATCTGTAATAAGGAGAGAGATGTGCACTCACAGCAGTGAGATGAAAGGCTTTGAAAAGTATATAAAGTAAAACTTTTTTGATGCTGTTTTGAATCTTTAGGACATTTGGGCTTTTTTTCATGTGCCATATAGTGCTGTTAACTCTAAGCCTTCATTGATTCATATGGTGAAAGTATGTGTATGGCTCCAGAATTTTTGTTCTGTGGTTTTGTTTTGTGGTTTTGATAGGAGTAAGACAGATTGCTGTGACAGGATAGATAAAACATATCACAAGTCAGGTATTTTGGCTTTTAAATAATGGTCTTGTTCTGTCGTGCATAGAATGCAGTGGAGGAGTTCATGCCAAAGTGAACAGCTACATTTATGGGAAGACCACTCTTCAATATAAATTTTTCACTCAACATTACTCATGGCTGTACATTGGGCGCAACTTTTTCTGTCTGTGTCCCTGCTTGTTTTCATGGGGAGGTTGTCACTGCCCACCTGACTCTACTTTCACTGATGGGGAGCTTGTCTGTCCCATCCCCTGTCAGCTTTGGCAGCAAGACTAGGCACGTTAATGAAACCTGTGTGCAGCTGTTAACAACATTGATCGCAATTGCACAGGAAAAACTGGAAAGCAATAAAAGCAACTGTTTCAAACCTGTTTGCAGTTGTAGCGCCCCCAGACCAAGTCATCTCACATCACTTAAGGATGTCTCACTAAAATGATATTAAAACATATACAGTTACAACAAGTCTACTGTTTGATCTTCAAGTGGTGTTGAGGTATAGGCAAGAAGAAGGAGGTAGCAAAGTGAAAATACATCAGAAATTACTGCTCTGGCCAGCTGATGTGTTTGAAAGAATGGTGTGAAGGTGCAGTGGGTGGTAATCTTGTACAGCTGCATTTGCTTTTAATAGACCATAGTAACAACAGCAAGCCAGAAAGCAGATGTGCTGGTGTATTCCACATCCATAGGTGTAAAAGCTGCCTCGCTGGACTTCTTGCAGTCTTTGGCTTGTCAGGAGCCTTCTTTGTTTGCCGGGAGAGATCCTGGAATTGTGCTGGTGTCTGCTGCAGCATGTACAGTTTTAGGCCTGCTCTCTCATTTTCCCACCTGTTCCAAAGCATTTTTTCTGTTCCTGTACTGTGTGATGAAGATGAGCAGCTCTCAGGTAAAGCTCGGGGCTGAGTTTTGACTGACAAATCAGGGTTTCTTACAAGTATAGAAGGAGCATCGATGTCAGGGGCTGGTGGTACCATCCTCTTCCTTTTCCCGTGGAATCCTTCAATGCTTTTCTCTCGGGGGAGGTGGTTTCACCCGTGGCGGTGCTCAGTTCTGCCGGTGACCTGCGCACGGACCGTGTTGCACATGAGCACGTCCGAGTGGCCTCAGGGTGTTCCTGTGGGATCTGTCCTCGAGCCA
>NW_005054412.1:2464836-2483345 GCF_000277835.1 Geospiza fortis
CGGAGCGCCCGCTCCACGCTGCCTTCATGTCAGGTTTCTTTTGTGCATTTATAGCAGAAACTTAGCTCTTCCTTCAGGGGTTGTGCAGGGGATTGTGGCACTTGTTCTTCTTTGAAAACGTGCTTTGGCTAATGTTAAAATACATCGAATGTAATGCCTAGGTGATATTTGCAGTACAAGACTTCTCTTTGAAGTATCATATTTGAAACAAGACCGTAAGAATAAGAGTTCTAACCATTAAATTAGAATTAGACTGGAGCAGAAGTTGATATATTATCTGACACTTGGCTTCTGTAGTGCCTGTCACAGAGTAATGGCTCTCTTAAACTGCACATTAATCATCAACAACAAGTTCAGAAATGTCTGTTTCAGTCCAGAAACTCTTACTACCGAATAAATAGCTTTGGTACTGTTTATTACCAAATAAATAGCTTTGGTACTGTTGGAATGGGCCAAGAAGTGTCCTTAACAAGAAATTCCTTTACATCTAGATGTAGTAAGTTTACACCCTTTCTCCCATGAGTTTAGTTTATTGCTCTTGCCCACCTTCTACTTCAAAGGAAAAAAGCATGGGGCAACTTTGCAGGTAAGTGTCCAATGAGGTATATTTCAAGTTATGTACATTCAGAACATACTATCAAGCATATAATAGCTTTAGAAAAGCAAAATGTCACTTTTATTTCAGAGTAATTTGTTAATGGGATATGTTATTAAAACGATCACAGGTAGAAAGGTAAATCTGACGAGTGACAGTTCTTGCACTCAAATACACAGCCCATGAAAATAGCAAAACAGTCACCCAAGGAGAATAATTTTTATGTTCTTAGTATCCTGGTGGTGAATGATCTGCTTTCAGAACACAGATGATGTTGCCTTTTGGGTTCAGAAATTTTATACAGCCTTTCTGCAACCTGTTGCATTGCTTTTATTCCAGACAGTTTTCCTGTCATTGCTGGCAGTAAGGTCTTCTCAGACCCACAGCTGCCCATGGACTGAAATTCCCTGCTGTACCAGAACCAGAGCCTATACTCAAGTATCACCACATGAAGTTCATGTAGCTTTTTAAGTCTCTCCATTTCTTGTGTCCTAGTACAAGCTGTATTCTCTTTATCCAAGAAAGAATTCCCAGGCAATCTTTCTGGTTCTTTGCACTCTCTATATTATTGACGTATGAGTCTTCACTTTTACTGTCTCTTGCACTGTGTGGTGCTGCAGCCTTTTATTTCTGCCCTGTTTACCTGACCCAGCCCCTGACTAGGTCCAACCTTGCACTGACAGTGCTGGTAGCCTCTCCTGCTCCCCCACCTCCAGACAATATCATATTCTCTTTACCTTCCCAGATATGATGGAAAAAATCAACCAAAATACATGAAGCCACATCTTTATGCTCTCTTTCATTTTTGCCTATCCCCATAAAATTAAGACTCTGCTCCTTGATAAAAAATTATAATGCTATATGTTTTATATAGGTTATAATGTTATATATGTTTTTGTAATTGCTAATACAACAGGGCAGCATGGGTCTCAGTATGTGCAGTGACAATGTGCATTTCAAACTAAACCAGGATGATCTTATCAAGATAACCAAGCAGTATAGTTGTGGCATGCTAAGGACTCAGTGCTTAAGCTAATTCTAGCTGGCTTGTCTGTGGGTGAGTGGTAAGTAGTCAGTTTTTGGGTGCTTGTTAGCAAGATTTGTGATGAGAATCCTTGTTAAAATAATCTTTTTAAAAAGTGATAAAGGGAACACTGTTCAGTATCAGGTCTTTGAAAAATAGACAAGCTTCTAAGAAACTGGCTGTGATTGGAAATGAGGGAAAAAGATATTTTAGATAGAACCTGCAGTGATGGAGTAAACAAGTTCATAATCATGCAGTTTTTAACTTTTCGTGTACTTGACTTTACTGCTTACATAAAAGTTTAATGTGTCCAAACTTCAGTTGTTTCAAAACCTTCTAAAGACCACTACTGTAATTAATGAGCTATTAATAGTATTTAATGCAAACTGTAGGAAGAGTTACTGTGAAATTGTGAATAAAATTTCAATAATGAAATCAAGTTGCTATTCCTTTTTTAATTTATATTTTTTCAAAGGCATATCTGCTTATCATATTTGCTTAAACCATAATACAGTTTCCCATTTGGTAAAATACCTCCTAATGCTTCAGTGGATGTTAACTATGAGTAAGTTGCTTCCTGATTTCTCTATGTAGTAATTGATTTAATTTATACTGTCATTGATAGGGACATCGTGTTAAGATTAATAACTGAATTTTCATGATAATGAATATGAATGGATTATATATGATGTGAAAAAAACATTTCTTCTGCTCAGTTTTGAATTTTTCACACTTTCAGTGCTTCTTTGTATTTTTCTTGTGTTGTAAGATAGCAAGCATACAAATGTCTGATCTGACCTCTCTAGAGCAATTACTTTACATGTGCATGCATGATATTCCTGATTTGAAACTTTCTGATTTCTCTTCATAGGATATTTTCTATGTTTAGTACTGTTCACACTTGAACCCTGTCTATATCTTTAGTATCCTTTTGGAGAAAGAGTGACCTGTACCTCATACGGGATTTTTTTTTCTGATAAGGTCACAGTGCTGATTTTTATAATCCTGTTACATTGGTTTTCTTCTAAGTGTCTTGCATTGTTTAAGATGCTTGTTTTATTATTTTTATTTTGATTGTAACGGTGTGTTGAGCAGAGATTTTTCACTAAACTGCTGAAGTGGGCCATGGTTCCTTCCTGAGGAAAAAGCAACTGGTGTGTTTTCCCATTATGGGATAACTGATCTAATGATTGACTTCCATTAAACAGATGCAATCCTACCACCCCCTTGCACCTGACACTGGCATGTACTGATAGGACAAGGGTTAATGGCTTCAAACTGAAAGGAGATAGATTAGATGTTAGGAATTCTTTAGTGTGAGTGTAGTGAGGTACTGGAACAAGTTTCCTAAGAGAAGCTGTGGATGCCCCATCCCTGGAGGTGTTCAAGGCCAGGTTGGATGGGTCTTTGGACACATGGTCCAGTGAAACGCATTCTTACCCATGGCAGGGAGGCTTGGAACTAGATGATCTTTAAGGTCCCCTCCAAACCAAACCATTTTATAGTTGTATGACTTGTCCAATTAATATTGATAATGAAAACAACTCCTGAAATGGTGTGAGGACTTTATAGCTGATGGCCCTTGTCTTTTGTTTTTCATGGAAGTTATCTTGGCCAGACCTTTAAACAGATAAGTGTCAGTGCTTGTAAGTCAACGTAAGACTGTGAGTAAATTCAATCTGTGAGAGGCTAAATGTTAGTGACTAACATCAATTTATCTGGAGATTTTGTAGGTAACTGTTACCCTCCCTTTGCCTAACACATTGAGTTTTATCACACTAAGTTCCTTACAGTTGTGTCTTTAATTTGAAACCTTATAAAACACAGACTGATTTTTTTTAATGGGTTTATTTTAATATATGTCTGTTATCTGTCTGTCATCGTTTAAACCTTATTTAGTGTTTCTGGGGTCCACTTATTAATTTTGGTTAGATTAATAATTTTCCTTCATTCTGAGTAACTGAAATAACTGCAGATTTTCTGCCATGATACTTGCCCCAGTTTCTGAATTATTAACAAGTGTACTGTAATACAGGACCAAATATGTCCCTTTCAGCATTTTGTGGTTAACTCTTTGCTATTAAGGACATTTATTATCATGAAATTAAATAATTTAATTCAATATTTTCCCTGGTTAGATTTTGATCAGATTTTCACCTATGACTGACTATCTCCTCATTTTTTATTTGATTTCTTCAGGAGGCATTTTTCTCTTTGGGCTTTGAAAGAACTTGTTTTCTGTTATCTGGAGCAAGAGATTATCACCAGTAGCAGTTTTCTATTCTATTTTCTTTTTTACATGGTGCCTGGTATGACTTTTGATTATTGTTTATGCAGCCCTTCCAATATCGAATCACCCTTTATATGAATAAATTCTTCTTGATATCCTAATTCTTCCTAATATTCTTCTTTTCCCTTCTCTGCTTTTTTAGCTATGTTGATTTGTCTTGAGGATTTGCCCATGATTCACAGTGGGGAGAAAAAAGCTAGTGCCAGACATGAAAGCATTCCTGGTCTTTATTATAGGATTGAGGAATTTAGTAAATATCAGGGTTGAAGTTAGTGCACAGAGCTGTGCACTATTCACCAGGCATATGTGTGTAATGCTATGATAATTACATGATCAGGATCTGTATAATGAAATACTGTATAGCATTGTAAGACTGTTTTTGTATGATTGTAAAATAGTTAGTTCCTGTGATGCTTTGCGTCACACAGATGTGTGCTGGAAAGGATATCTGCAATTTTAAATTCTAGCAGTGTAAATATAATACAGCTGAAAGTAGCAAATACAGAGAGGAAAATGGAAATGCTAGTAGTCAGGGTACATTCAAACTTTAGGGATCCAACTCCTGTAAGTAAATCAAAAGACTGATTTCCTTAGGCCGTTTCCACAGTGTATGCAGAGACTCCTTCACAGGACATTTTGTAGCATTTCAGGAGTTCCTTCAACCAAATCTCTCTTAAGGAGCCTCTCTCTATTTACTGTAGGGTAGGATCTGTCTCCTACATCCCACTCTTGCTTACTTTTGACATTTGAAAACAGGTGATGTGTATATAACTACTTATCACACCTTTTGCTCATAGGGGCTGTAGGGGCATGTTAGTAAGTTGAATTTCAGAGAAAGCTTTGAACAACAGTAATGCAGTATGTTTTCAGATATTTAAGGGAGTTTCCATAAAGTGTAAGGTGTAAGACAGAAAAAGGCACAAGAAGTTTATTTGAAAATACACCATGTGGGTGTGAGAGAAGCTGGAAACTGGACTCCTGACACTGAATGGCAGGTGGGAGATAGGAAGGGAAGAGATACAAGAAGCATCCCTGAAATTTATTTTTGTATCAATAAAAAGTGGAGGGTTTTTAAAGTGTTTTAGCCAAAAAAAACCCATAACAATCAAATTAGACAGCATGATCTAATGGTCTTTTGAGCTTTGTTTTATGAAAATTGGCTTGGTTTCAAACATGAGCAAACCACAGCTGTCTTCGTGAAAAAGATTAAGGAGTAATAGGTGTGGTGGTGATCAGCAAGGATGGACCTTGACAGTGAAGACAAGTGGTAGATGCTGCAGAAATATCCAGGGAGAGCTGTTGAGATTGTGGAGATAGTGATGTGTTCTCCAAGTGATTGACAGGAAAAGGGTTTTTGCAGCAGTTCTCTGAGTGAATGTGTGTGATATGAGGCTGTGTTTGTCAAAAGCAAAGAGAAAAAATGTTGCTGAATCAAAAAACAGAGAGCAAAATCTTGCTGAATCAAAACATGATGATGATGATTAACCTGATTGAATACTTTAGCTGATTGGGAGGATTAAGAAAAATACCATCTTGGAAATGTTGCATTGAAAGTATCTGCAAATTATGAATATGAGTCTTGGGATTTGGAGTATCTTTGGGATGTAAGGTGATGCTAGAGTTACATGTCTGAGCAATAGGCAGGATGATGCTGTAGCTGTACAGCTTTGCATGTGTCACCAACAGTTAAGTCATTCATAGGAAAAACTGTAAAATCTGTCCTCAAATATAATTGTATTATTTATTATTTGACAGTCTTCACTCCTACAACTGCTTCCCACATAATATTGCTTAGAATATTTCCCCACCTGCCACAAAGGACTGGACATTAATTGTTGAGTTTGATTTGTAATGTCACAGTGGGATGCCTAGTATGAAAAGATGTATTTTGCATTTGCTGGGAAGGCACTGATCTTTTCATTTGGTTTATAGTAACGGTGAACACAGATGCAGTAATTTCCTTACAATTAAATTATGAAGTCAAGTCTTCTAATAACAATACTCCATAGTATTTCAGTAATAATTAATTGATTCTGTTCCTTATTCTGCCTGATGATTCAAGAATTCCCCCGAGGAGGAAGAAGCTTTCAGCTTGCTTGAGAATTTTATAGTCAGGTCCCATACCAGCCACAGTCATTTTTCCCTTACCCCTTCAACATGTCCCAGAACTCACAGGTTGAGAAAGGACAGAGGAAATACATCTGCTCTTGGCTAACTTGCCAGTGGTGTGTAGTCATATGGACATGGTAGCAAATAGGTGTGAGTTAGAATTGTTTCTGGGCTTTTCTGACTTAAAACAGAGAAGAGCAGCTTTAGCATCAAGGAGGCATAGTCTGAAGAAAAAATCCAAACAGCTTTTTTGTTGTTGTTGTTTTTCAATAAATTTCTGCCAGGTGTGGAAATCTAAACTGTTAGTGTATGTTTGCAACAGCAAGAAGAAGGGTTGTCTTAGGTGTTGAGTAGTTAGGTGTCCAGATTAAAAAGATAACACTTCAGTAAAAGAAAACCTGCCTTTCTTTGGAAATGAAGCTCTGGCAAGGAATTTGATATTAATGGCCCATCAATAGTTTCAAGTTGTTCAAAGAAAGAGCAGTGATAGCCAGATAAGCAGTAGATTACTCTCTGCTTGATGAACATTTGTGAAATCATAAATTCATTGAGCAAACATACCCCATGGGCATACTGTGTTTGGGACTGGGACCTCTGCCTGCACCAGGCTGAGCCCTGCTGGCTGCATCTTCCCCCCAAGTCCCTGTGTCCCTACAAAGGGACCCCAGGTTTGAGGCTGGACCTCTCTGGAGATAAAATAACCAAAATCTGACACTTCATTTGAAGTCCAGTGTTGCAGATTCTTTACTATGTGCCAGTTTCAGACATACATGTGGGATATAACTGGGAATTCAATATTAAAATGGGAGTAAAATTTTTTTTATCTGTCCTGAGCTAACACCAATTCTGAAAAGATAAACACATGTCATTTCTTCACGAATTTTGGAAATCTCATCTGCCTTGCATATCTGAGTTTACATATATGTAAGTGGTGTAAGTTAGTGTGTTATCTTGACAAAAAGGCTTCTTGATGTCCATGTGCATGGAAAGCTTTGTATATACTACTATTTTTTCCTATCTAGAAATAATAGCAGTTTGAGTCCTTATCTCTCTATGAATGCTATAGGCAAATCAATGTCTCAGTGAATTTAAGATGTTCACGTCCTCGTGTATCTTGAGTTAATTTTTGAACTTACTAATTTTTTTTATGTAAAGGATCTTGCTGCATCTTAAGCCATCCTGTAGGAGATATAAAAGTAATCAGAGATTGTTGATTGTCTTGAACATTTTTTGGGTAGAAGGTGTATTTAAATTGATTTGTCTGGTTACATGCTGATCTCTGAAGGTGTAATTCTGCTCTGGTAATAGGAAGAATGGTGTCGTACTCCTGGACAACTCATTCTGTCTTTGGTCTGGCTGTCTCAAAGAGGTCATGCTAGTGAAGGTACAAGGTGCAGTGATGACATTTACAGGTGTGGTGAATTGGCCATTGTGGCCTCCCAGGCTGAGAGATAGCCTCAGGCAGAGAGGAATCATGGACCCCTTCCTGGGGTGAATGATAACTGCTGTCGTGGAAGTCTGGATGACACAGCTCCCCATGGTGTAGCCTGTGGGGATTCCATGTGCTTGTGCCACCGTAAATCTGATATTCCTGTAGTGTCTTCACTGCTTCTGCCACACTCTCTTGTTGTGTTAAAGTCTATATTTCAGTGGGCAAACCTCATTATGAGGTAGGCATTTTTTTGCTAGTCTCTCTTCTCATTAGCAGTTGAATGATACTAGGTGCATTCTACCATGGGGTTTTACTGAAACCCTGGGGAGACACACTGCCAAGCTAGAACTTCTCACAACCTTCAGATAGTCACAGCAATGACAGTTCTTATAGAAATATCATTTACTTTCTGTCAGTTTTACAGTGTTTTAAAATACAGGCAGATATCTTATTTTAGTTTTGGCCATCATGTTACTAAGAGGCTGAAAATCTCCATGAAGAGCTGATGAAGATAAATCACCTTTATTGATTTTAGACCACTCTCTTTTATTAAAAATAATAAATTACATATAACAACAAAAAAGCAGCAGCACACAGGAGGTGAGCAAACACTGCAGGTACTTGTGTTTGCCTGAAGGGGAATGTGCTGTGATCAATTAATGCTCTATAAATCTCTTGGCATAAGAAATTACTGTTGCATTTGCTGTAGCTGCAGCATTTTAGGGTAAAAATAGAGATCTTGCCATGGTCTAGGCACTCAGATTATTTTTCTGTGATTAGTTTAGTGTCTCTTTAATTAGAGCTGTGTGTTGTGTTACCTGATTTCATTCTTTTTCTCTTTACATACTTAGGTCCTAGCCCTGTAACTGGATTTGTTCAAATGGACCTCAAGAGCCTGGGGGCCTGATGAAGTCCATGGAACTCTGGTGACTGCAGGTTCTCACTCTGAAGATCTGATTGTAGGACTGAACCTTAATTTCTATTTTGTTTTCCTGTCTGTTTGCTTCTTAAATGATGAAAATTATCCTTTGAAATGGTGTTGTCTTTGAGTCTCATGCACATCCACTTTAGTAGTGTTCAGACACTGTGTGCTTGGGATGTTGTCAGACATTGTTAAAGTATTTCTCTTCTGTTGTGTGCCTAAACCTCATGATTGCTCTGATTATTGTGTTAGATTTTTCTATTTAGTGCCTTTCTGCCTAAAATGGAGAAGATCATCACCTGCATTTTCAATCGTGGTATTTCTCTTAACTCAGATTTTTAAGTCAGAGTAACTGTTGAAACTGTTCAGGTTATTTTTAAAGATGTAGGTAGATTTGTTTATTTCTTGCTGGACTCAAAGTATAATATTTTATTTTGCAAACTTGGTAGCCTAGTATTACTAAAACCTTTCAATATGATGATACTCTGATGTAATAAAATAAGTAGGAAATGACCCTTTTACTAGCTCTCCTGTTGCTTTTCTATTCCTGTGGCTGTGGTCACACAACATACAACTGAGAAGGAAGATATTCTTACTTTTTGAGCCAGTGTATACCTTCTGTTGACAATAAGTGCTGTTCCCTGTCCTATTCCATATTGCAGTTTCACTGAATAGTAAAGTTCTAGCCTTGGTAGAAGCTGTAGACAGGACTTTGAAAAATCACATGTAGAGTGTGATCACAAATAGAGTGTGAGAGGAAAAATAGATGTGTTCTATCTCTATACATGTTAGTATTTATGTTTGACATATTTTTAAAGCAAGTATGGCAGTAGTGTATGATAGCAGTGTATGATAATTAAGAGATCCAAAAGATCCAAAACGTCCTTTCCATACAGAGAATCAGAAAAACTTTTTTGGTTTTTGTAGGCTAATTACAGTGATATTAAGGAGATTCACAGAATTGATGTGTTTTTGCATATTCCCTGAACAGAAAAGCACCGTTGTCCTGTTAGACCAAGGAGAAAACTGAGCCACTTGTTTAGTCAGTAGTAAAGTCAATGATATTAAACGGATTCTCCTGCCTTTTAACCTTGTGCCTCCAGCTCTATTTTTCCCTCAAGATCCAAACCTTCCACTGCCATCATCTGCTTTGCATTTCTGTGTGAAAGGCCCAAGGTGTTTCTGTTTGGACTCCCAGAAAATGAGGAAGACAAGGTTGCCTGGCCATCTGCCAGGGTGCGAGGTCTGACTCGCTCCTCGCTCCCAGGGGCTGCTGGTGAAGGCAGAGGCAGAACTGAGTGTTCTGTGTGGCATTCAACTGCCTTAACCACATGCCCATCACCCTTTTCCTGTAGTTGTCTGTCTTGTTCTCAGCAGAACTTCTAAAGACAACATGTGTACCAACCAATAAAAAATCTAATTTGATGCACAGCCCTGATTCACTTCCTGAGCTGTGTCCTGCACACACAGAGTGGCTGCAGTCCTGGGGAAAAATCCAGCACAGTGCATGAGGCCAAAGAGTAAGGCTGTTAAGTGTCTTTAAACTTTGCAATGAAGCAGTGTTCTTTTAATGTCACTTATTATAGCCATAGCTCAAAGTATTTTTAACAAGAAACAAGAGAAAAATGAAAGCTTTTAGAACTGGTTGTAACCAATTCCCTGTCCAGCCTGTGAACGTGAATATCCAGCTCAGTGAAACACAGAACATCAGCCAATGGGAGGGGGCTGGCCACCTCCAGGGAGGAAGGGAAGGAAGAAGGATGGATGCTTAACACCATGGCTATATCCAATTTGCTTCCAAGTCTCAGGGGTTATTTGTGGAGTATTGACCCCAACTCTTTAGCTTTTGTTTTCTCTTCAGCATTCCCACACCCAAAAATTAGCTCCTCCAAAGCTTCTCAGTGCAATAGACATTGGGGGTGTTGCTGTAGTCTTCTAATGATTTAAATAAAGAAAAAGAAATTAAAGGTGGGCTTTTCTCCTACGTTTTTCTGTTGAAAAATAAGAGGATATGCTCCCAGTTTTCTCCACAATGAATTTCAGGGGCTATCCTTCTGATCCTTGATCTCACAAATAAATGGCAAAAACTTTAATAATAGAAAATTTTGCTCTTGCCTTACCCCTTGAATCTTCTTCCTGGTCAAATTGTAGTGGCCTACTGTGTTTGTAAGCTACCAAGGATGGTGTGTAGCTCCAGTGCCAGAGCAATTGTGTTGGGAACACAAGCTCATCTTATCTTTTATGTTAGAATTTGGTAGCATAGAAGTTTTTTTCAGAGAAACATTGCCAGACTATGCTCTGAGTTTCACTTTTTGTTAATGTCTGCTTTATCTATGGATGGTGCTTGAGATTTGGTCACCAAGCCTAGTGATTTGCTATGAGGAAAACAAAACAATCTCATACTTTGCTTTTGCATGTTTTTCTCTGGGATATACAGTCTTTTCTTGCAAGTAATGCAGCAAGTTCCTGTAAAAAGAGCTGATGGGAATACTGTTAGGGAAAATTTGTTCAACCCATTCACTGAAATTCATACTTGCAAAAGTATTCACTACCATTTTGCTGCAAAATAAAAATGAAAACCCTGATTTTAGTACTGATTTTTTTTTAATAAGGACCAGTTTTCAACATTTCATAGCTGTAGAGAAAAGGTGGGAATGGGACAAAACAGTGTTGATACGTAGAATCACCTTAAGTCTGTATCTCAACTCAACACTTTGTATCATGAAACCATGGCCTGAAACTGCTGCCTGTCATATCAGATAATATTATCGCTGATTTATTATGTTACTTCATCTTATCTGCTTTTTGTAACCTCTTGGCAGGGATCACGGGTTTTTTCTGTGTTTGGGGTGTTTTCTTTTGGTTTGGAGTTGCGTTTTGTTACCAGCACCTAACAGAGCCCTGATCCATGATTTGGCTTCCAGGTACTAGGAAAATACAAGTACTAATCATGCCTGCTGCTAAAAATTTTCTACGTTATTTCATTTGCATTTGTTTGCCTTCAGCTTCTAGTCATTGATTCTTGTTATGCCTTCTCTGATGGATTAAAGAGCTCTTTAGGACTCACTATTTTCTCCCCAGGAAGGTGCTTTTACCCTGTGATCAAGTTACTTCTCAATATTATTTTTGTAGTTGTTTGTTTGTTTTAAGAAAAAGCTAAACAGATTGTGCTTTTTAGGGTTCTCATTATTTTTTAACATTCCTGAATGACTTTTGTGGCTCTTTTCTATCCATAAAACTGTGTGTTACTAGTCATATGCACAGAAGTAAAATTACTTCTCTAGTTCCTCTTGTGTTAGTATGGTTAGAAATTGATGGTATTGCAAGGTCAGATAAAAAAACCCTACCTAATACGATTTCTACACACCTGAGTGTAGTTACTAGAGGAAGAAAATGATAGATGACTTTATAAGCATTTAAATATTTTTAAGTGATCCACAAATCAGCAAGAGTGGGTGTGCAGGAGGGATGCCAAAAGTATATATGTTGAGGTTTTTAAGGAGCTAGAAATGAAAATAAAAATAATAATTTTAATTATAAAGCAACAATAATGCATAAAAACTTAAGTGCTATGTTTAGCATAGTAATACATGCAGAAATTTTGTAGGACTGAATGAAAAATGTTTGTTATTAACACATTGTTGTGGGTCACTGGAAATAGAGACTAAGTGGATGTGAATATACATATCCCTTACATCCATTTAATCCTATAAGTAGCCACTTGCTTATATTTGGAAACCCAAGAACAGTTATGTGATCTGTTATGCTGAAGTAGAAGAAATAACATAGTATAAAGAATTCCATCTTTTATAAAGATTGTCACTGTTAAGTCATATAAAAGTTCAAACAGTCAAAATCCAGAGCTTCAAAGAGGCTCTTGAAAATTTTACTGCTTCAGTATTTCTTTCCAAAGGAGTGGCTATTTATTTTGATTTGCATCCATACTTCAGGACAAGGTTAAGTTAAATTTACATGAACAAGACTAATCAGATGCCTGTCTAGTCAAAACATCTCAGCCTACCCATTGACTTTCATGCATATCATGCATATAAGCATCTGAATTGGAACTGCACTCCCAGCCTCACACTTACCCCTCCTGGAAACCAACAGATTTTACATTAAATTCAACTTCAGACTGTTTAAACTCTCAGTGCTGCACATTAGTTTGATGCAAGTTTGTCTAATGTTGTGTCTGACAAAACTTTGAGGTCATCACATTGACTTTCTGTCCAAACTGACTTGAGTTTTGACTTTGAAAAGAATGCATCTTTCCCTTGTGGCAGCATTCCCTCTGTGAAATTCGGGGCATATTCCACAAAGGTCTTCATTTGTTTTAGCAAAATGAAAGTTCATGGAAACATAGTAAATGAGGAAGGAATGAGATTTAAAGTAATGCAAAAAGACTTAGAATCTTCTAAAACTCATGGAAAAGAAGTAAAGGTGAACAAGAACTGAACAGCCAAATGGCCTCTAGTTAAGAAACTAGACTATTACTACTAGACTAATATTTAGACTATTAATTTTTGTGTGTTAATGGAAAAGTTATTACTAAGATTTTGGTAACATTGGGTGACTTGGGGTAGAAGTTGTCCCCTTGCAATGATGAGCTCACAAAGCCCTTTTCAAAACAATCATCTGCTGTTGGAAAAGGCAAGAGAATTGGGCATTCCCTTGAATGCTTTTTGGTATCGTGGGCTTAGTCAGTGTAAAGTATGTGATTTCTTACATCCTAGGTTACCTCAGTTTCTTCTCCTGGGTCTCAGAAATCTTGGAATAGGACCATTAAATAGAAGGAGATGACATCCCTGGGCAAGATGATGGTAGAAGAAACATGATGATTATGATAGAAGCTGGAGACAGTCTCCATGAGAATACTAACATGACTTCTTTTCTCTCAACAGCTGGTTAAAAGGTGATCCTCCTTTCTGAGCCAGTAGTAAATTGCTATGGCTGCATGTAATGGTGGGTGTTTCACCAATGCAGCACCCAGTGCAGTGCAGTACATACTGGAAAACTGTTTTGGAAGTAGGGGGAGAGGGGTCTAGCTAGAAAATTACTTTCCCATTAAATAATGCTACTGATGACTATTTGGTGAGCAGATACAGCTACCAGAATGCATTTTTCAGTTTATTTTGCACAGGAGTGTGGACAAAAGAAGAGAAGAAAAAGGAGACAGAAAGGAGAGAGATGGAGAAAGGATAAGAGTCTTTTGAGGCTGCTTCTGCTCTTCCAGGGTATGTTCTTTGCCCTCCCTAGTGAGTGGCATATGCTGATAACTTGTAGTACTTGTAATCTTCCTTGAGCACCATATCTCCATGGGAAGTTAGCAGGTTTATGAAGTTCCTGAGTATGTGGACAACTCCTTGAGTGGATGAGAAACTCTCCATTGCATTGTAAGGGATGAGACAGTCACTACTCAGTGACACCCATGTACACTTGGCTGTATTCAGCAAAAGGGTAAGACTGTCCTATCAAACTATGCAAGTTCCCCTTTTGAAGCTGTGAGCTAATGGTTGTTTCCTCCAGCAGTTCCTGTAACTGCTTGTATGCAGTCAACATTCACAGTAAGTCCTGAGTAGTTACTAGATAGAGTGATGTGTGCTGCATCCTGGGTTTTTGGGTATCAGCATCCCATAAATTCACATAAGACTGTGCCAGGATTTCTACTATCAGGGACTATGTTGACATTAAGGTGTCATCTTCATATCCAGAAGCAGATGGTTTAGTCTGTGTTGCAGTCCCATATAAAGGACCAGAGTACAGGTCAGGTGATGTTTATATATTGTGTCTTTTCAGAAAACATGTAGATAGGGAAACAGTAGCTCTGTCCCAGTACTGTACCTAGCTCTAGGAATCTTTCCAGTTTGACATGGAGCATTGAGATCTGTCTAAAGGAGTCCTGGCTGTGACAGCATGTCCTGTTTAATCTTCTGGGCTGGATAAAATAGGAAGGAAGGGCATCTCAGGTATTTTTCATCGCCTTAGGCCTGGTTGGATTCTGCCTGTTCAGGTGTAGAAGTCTAACAGTGGTGTCAGCATCAGAAGCTTACCTGCCTCTAGACTGGAGTGAGTGAGACTGACTACTAACGCCTTTAGAGCAGTGTCTGTGAAGATGGACAGCAGCATTTTGGGTTTATTAGAAGCAGCTGTTAACTCTTATCTCAGTGGTAGGCTACAGTGTACAATACATAAATGATCTGGAGATTTTGGAGGGGTCTGAATATTTGATGCCATGTTTCCAGAAAGTTGAAGAGATAAATGGATATTGCACTGCATGTTGTGTTCTCAGCAAAGCAAGCATCTCAGCAGGTCAGCGATTTCAGAAATAGTGCAGTCCTGAAAGAACATTTTTTGAACTCCTTTTTGCTGTTGAAGCTGAACACAGTTCCATCTGTCTGAAACTGTACATTGAGAGCTTCACAGAGGCACTTAAAGAAGTTATGTACTTATGCATAAGGAATAAGATGCTGAAGGAATCATATTTCATAAGAGTAAAGCTATTAATCTTACCATAAAATAGTTACTTTCTATACACATATTCACTCTAAAAAATGTTCATGGTATACTGATCATCTGAGGAAAAGTCCATACTGATGTATCTTCGCCATCTTTCTGAGCTGAACAGTGTGAGTATATGCTTTTGCTATGAAAATCTGTTTACTTGGATACTTTACCATGCATCTGCTAATTCCACAAAAAGTGTACAAATTTTCATGTTACCCATTTTTGTGGATAAAAGCACTGTGTAAGTACTGACCCTGATTTAAGAATGTATCACTCTAGAAACGATCGAATTGTCTTCAGGGCTCACATGTCAACAAAGATCAGCTGGTTCACACGTGAAGCTTGGTGAGGAGAACGCTGCAGCGGCCCCGGTGCCATCCCTGCTCCCTGCCTGCCTCTCCCAGACTGCTGCCTTTAGTCAGCCAAGGTTCCCTGGCCTGTCTGCCACTGCTCCACTCTTACCACTTACACACCTGGGTCAGCCAGCCACTCATCCGTGGGGAGTGGACAAAAAGCCACTTGAAACCCAGCTCACTGATAGAAGAGGGACAGCAGCCTACACAGATGACTTGACACAGTGTGAGCAAATCCAGAGAGAAAGGTAAAGCAAATCAGGTTCCATGTGTTGGTACTGTTTGCAGACATGCTGATTCTCATTCCTTTGAACAGAGTCTTTCTCTTCCAGAAATTATTTTAAGGAAATATTTAAAGTGTATCTCCTGAAGATTTCAAATAAGACACCAGAGGAAAATACTGCAAGTCTGCATCTAATAAGCAACTGAGAATTGTGTTCATCTGGGCTGTGCACAGGCTGGCACTGCAGCCTCAGGAAAAGGGCAAATATGGCCAGGGCTTTTTTTCAAATACACTGCAAACACCCTGCCCACTGTAGGGATGGAAGTGTTCAAAAGAGTGAAAATCTACATTACCAGCAGCTCCATCAGAAGTACGTGTGCCCAAGTGCCCTGTCTCCACAGATGTTTTGCTCTCATTTTGAGCTGAAAATGTAACTTTTTTGTTGAAAAAGCCTTTCAGATCTTGTTAAAAATAGCCTAATAGTAGCTTTGGATTTGACTGACAAGGTAGTTGTTACTGTGCCATTTTTACAGTAATAGTCTAGTAATTTTGACCCAAAGAAACAATGATCTCATTCCTTGGGAGGGAGGACAGAGTGACAAAATCTGGAGGTCCCGTGACGACACTGAATCTCTTCGTTGTCAAAGCAAGCTATGAAATCATCTGCTTTCCTGCCAAATCCCACTGGGGAGTAAGCAGTGTCCTTCACAGAACACACATTTTGCAGGAGACCATGAGGGCACTGAAGAACCACGTTCTGCCCCACGGGAAGTGTGCTGCCCCACACCCTGTGACTTCTGGAATTGATGCAAGTGTGTTTTCCCACCTCTGTCAACAACCACAGCACTAAAGTGGGCAGAAGCTTTCTAAGGTTCTTTATATACTGTGAGTTCATCAAAAATTCTGGTGGTGTAGTGTCACCAATGTGTTTCACAGTTATTTTAGGAATGGGGGAGAATGAGATCTCTGCATCTCATTCTCAGTCAGGCTCCACTGCCAGCCAGGTAGTCTGTACTTGTTGGAATTCTCCATCCTTGTTCGTGTTTGCTAGAAGTCTGTGGTTGTGAGCTACATGGGGGATGATAGGAAGTGAGAGGAAAATTTTAATAAAACTTTTTTCATCATTCTTTTGGAACTTTTCTGTTCCTACTCAATACTATGTTGTTAAGAAGAACAGTTCTGTCTTTGGAGAGGCCTTCCTCTGTTAACCTCTAAAGAAAACTGGAGAACAAAAGGATGCTTTAAAAAAGGTTGATAATGTATAGCTGATGTTTCTGTTCAAGTTCAGCTTGCCTTACATGGAAAAGGAGTTGAACCAATAGGCTTCTTACAACTGTTTCTGCAGGTTTCCAAATAAGTTGCTACAACAGGTATCCTAAAATGTGAAGTATTCTATTTTCTGATAGAAATCCTAGTTTTAGTCTTTCTTTGCAATATGACAACCAATCTGTGTGTCTTTTCCCAAAGTATACCCTAGTTTGCAAAACATCAAAATTACTAAACAGGGGTTTTGAAACTTCCTCTGCAGCTACATAGTTTTTTTTCCTGGAGCAGTGGTACTGGGCTGTTGTGACCCAAATGTTGTGGGCAAAGCTTATGTGCAAGTAGTCAAAGGTGTTTCATGTTATCCGAGTGATCTCAGTGACTGCACCTGTCTAGTGGAGTGTAATTTAAAACAGATTTGAACTTCAATGAGGTTTGCAGAAGAAGGCATGTTTGTGAAGTATCAGAAGGGATGTGGCACAGCATGAACAAGAGAAAAAACATATATTGCTTCCGTAAAAAACGCTGCTGTCTGCAACTGATGAGTAAATTCTTTTGTATTTCTGTCATCAAGGATTGCAGAAGAAACCCACTGGAATATGCAAACCTGTACGGGCCTGAGCATATAACTGACAGAGATGAAGGAAAACCCTTACAGGAGAATGTCACGTAATCAGATTCTCCTCACTTGCCTTTTACTGAAGGTTCAGCTCTGGACAAGAGCAAGAAATAAAAGCATTACTTTGCTTTCCTTTCAAGTCTGGTTTTCACAGAATAAACCTTCAAGTTCTGTATGTACAAAGCTATCAGCTTCTGCACAGTACACCGCATAAATAGTAGTGATTTTTTACAGTTTTCTTCTGTTCCATATAAAGGTTTTAACTTTAAATGCAAATCAGAGAAAAACCCCATCAAGCCACAAACACAAACTTTCCTTGAGACAGAAACACTGGTGTTCCTTATTATTCATGTATTTGTGTGTGATTTCAGGTAGCAGAATCAACTGTCTTCGTACGTCGACTAGCACTTCTTTACAAATGAGGCAATTCTAGAATTAGGGTCGTTGTTCAGAAGGATCTCTGCCTTCCATGAAGCACCATGCCTTCCCAAACAATTGCTAGCCCTTGTGTGTCAGACCACAGACCCTTCCAAAACTCCGTGGATAGATTTTGAGAGCATGATAATTAAGCAATTATTGAAATCAGCTATTTACACTCGAGTATTTTTGAGCAATGTACACCTCTCTTCACTCAAGTTTGTGTTATTACAAGTGCCCTGACACTGCTATTTGGGTCAAAGCAGTGGTTTTGGATTTTTCTCAGCAGCGCTCCTCCCAGCGTTGTTTGCGCTAATAAAGTAGTGTAAACAGCGAAGCTGATGTTAAGGGGTATTTCTCCCGTTCCCTGGTCCTGTACAGCAGCCTCATGCGGTGCGAATGACAGTAAAAAAGCAGGGAGAGGAGCAGCAGCGAAGGACAGATGAGGTGTGGCTCAGTGCGCCCCTGCATCGGGATGCCCGGGACGGCGCCGGACCACGGCTGCATCACTGCTGAGAATCTGGGGCAGCTGCCTGACCACTGCGGGCTGCTCCTTGTCACCCGGGAAGTTATGGAAAGCTAGCATCTTCCGCCTGTTGCTTATACAGGTGATGAAGCCATTTCTAGAAAAAGAAAGAAAAAACCCCAAAAATCTACGAACAACAAAACAAAACAAACGTCCCCCAACCTCAGGGAGGGGGCTGAGCCGCGTACACCGCCCCGGCAGCGGAGAGGAGCACCGTGGCCCGGCTGGAACG